>NC_086190.1:16958333-17305000 GCF_023053635.1 Elgaria multicarinata webbii | reverse complement strand
ACTAAGAAATGCTGATAAGCGTGTTCTACGGGGAAATTGCCTGCAAAAAGGAAAAAAATGCATAGGTGGCTACTAGGAGCAGGGCCTTCTCCGCTGTGGCACCCCGGTTGTGGAATGAGCTCCCCAGAGAGGTCCGCCTGGCATCTACACTGTACTCTTTTCGTCGCCAACTGAAGACCTTTTTATTCTCTAAATATTTTAACACTTAATTTTAACTTACATTTAAATTTTACTGTTCTAACTCAGTATTCTAATCTTATATCAATTTTGCTGTGTGGTTTTATCCTGGTTGTGCTTTTTATACTGTATTTTGTATTTGTGCTTTTAATCTGTTGGTTGTTTTATTATGGTTTAAATTTTTGTGAACCTCCCAGAGAGCTTCGGCTATTGGGTGGTATAAAAATGGAATAAATCAATAAATAAAATATCATTTGAAAAAAAAAATGCAAACGTTTTGAGAAACGTTGGGGAAACGTTTGGGGAAATGACCGAAGATGAACTTGACTGATTTTGTTTGTTCCTAAACACACGTCAAATCCAGAGGTTGGTGAATATTTCTTGGCTCATGTCAGGATTGGCACAGTAGTAATTATGAGTATTCTTGGCAAACGTTCAGCACCTGGCAAACTTGTCTATTTTCCAAGATTCCTTTTCCTGGCTTGTAACGTCAACATATGCCTCTTAATGGCACTGTGCACATGTGCTCTCTTATCTTGAATTTTAGTTCCCAGGACCAGCATTAGTCAAGAGCAATTTGGAAATTCAACACCTCCTCCAAAAACATACAAACCGTGAGAGCTGGTGTAGCGTGAGATTCTTGGACTGGGGTTCAAGAGACCTGGGTTCTAGTCCCGACTCAGTCCTGACGCTCACTGGATATCTATTGTGCCCATCTTCGAAATGTACACATTCTACCCCCATTATTTAAGGTACGTTTCTGCACATTCTCCAGGTGCTTTTCAAACCAAATACATTTTGGGTGTTTGGGTGTGAATCACATTGGAAGCTCAGAAATGTAGATAAGATGACTGCAGATTGCATTCGATCCCGTGTTTGATTCAGCAGGTGCGTCCTTGATGAATCTCGATAGAAAAATGAACCGAAATGAATTTCTCTGCCTAACGGTAGGGCCGGCCCTGTGTTTCGCCAGTATTCAGGGCTGCCTACCCAACGAGGCGAGGGAAATCTCTGCAGTTCTGCCACATGCTGCCGTTTCAATTGTGATCCTTTATCCGCAGCTCAATTCCCCATGATTCCTTTTCCTGTGGGTTTGTTGCTGTGCATTGGAGCGACGGAGCTGGCACAACCTTATTTGACTTCTCCTGATCTGATCAAGTGTATTCAAATCTATCCCCCGTGCGGAATCGCTGGTTCTTGAAACCTAAAAGCCCACTTCGCGGGAACGAGTTTAAAAAAAAAAAAGGGGCTTCAAAGCAGATCTTTGGCATTTGAGGAAAACAGTTGTAGAGAGGTCCGCATTCTCTTGCTTCCTTTCCTGCTTTGAATTGCTACGAAGGCTTCTGATGTAGCATCTTAACCTTGACGCTTCTCTGCTCACTGGAAGCTTTGCGGGTGACTCACCTCTGCACACAGCCTGCCTCTCCAGGCTTGTCTCTGTGATCTCGGCCCGTCACAAATTGCTAGCCCCAAATACCCAGGCACCGTGGGCGACAGACGCTTCCAGAGAGTGACAGGAAGCCAAAGTCAGCAGAACGCGGCCGGTTGCCATAGAAATCTGAGGGGGGGCCCTTTCCCTCTCTCTAGCATCTTCGCAGCTCTCAGGAAGGTGGCCAGCTCCTGCCGAGAAGGGGGGAGAATCCTCCAGAAAGGACTTATTGAAGGATTGTTCAGAGTGTCTGACCATTGCGGTGCAAGCCAATTATGAACCCTGGCAAGACAAAATGGGACCACAGCGTGATTCCAGACAACTGACGTCAAGGCTACATTCCAGGTGGAAGAGCCTGCAACCAATGAGAGCTGTATATCTGCTCCAGGAGACAGAATCCAGTTTGTTTTTAATATTTCATGCGCCTGGCATCCCTTAGCGATACAGCATTACTAGGAAATGTCATTGCTCCTGCCAAGGAACTTTCCACAACACTCCTGTTCCTTCTTTTTCTCTTCTGGCATCTATTTCCAATCCCATCCCACCCACTGTCATTTAGGGCGAACATGCAATATTTGGGTTCATTGAGGTTCTCCAAATTATTACTTAAAGTTTGTTTTTGCCTCTTTTGTGTTCCTAAACGCTGACATCTTTTTTTTTTCTGATTGGAAAAAAATGCACATTTTTTTTAAAAAAATAATTGCACATTTTTTTCCTGCAATTGGAAAAATGCACATTTTTTTCCTGCAATTGGAAAAATGCACATTTTTTCCACAATTGGGAAAATGCACTTTTTTTCACAAGGGGAAAACGCACACTTTTTCTGCCATTGAAAAAACCGCACATTTTTTGAAGTTGCAATTTTTCCTAATTGGATCTTCCCAACCAAAAATGTGCATTTTCCCAAGAACCCTAAAGTGTAAAAATGAAGATTTGAAAGGGGGATTTGCACAAGTGTGATTTTTTGGAAGTGTACACACTTTCAAACAGCAACCCAAGTTTGAGAAATTGCAAACATTTACCAAGAATTGCATTTCAATTTCCCTCATCTCATCTTTTTTCAAATTGTAAGATCAGTTCATTCAGAATGTTTAAAATAGTTTGCATGAAAATGTGTGTGTGTTTCTCTAAATTATTATTTTTTGTACACAATTCTGCCTAACGTGCAAAAAAAATTGCAAGCCATTTTCAAAACAGAATGCCTTTTTAATTTTATTTTGCAAAAAAAAAGAGGTGCATTTTCATGTGTGCATTCCTGTAATGTAAGCATTTTTTTTTTCTTATTTGGAAAACATTACAAAATTGAGAATAGTACCTACTATATCTTGGGGCTTTTGAAGCTATTGAAAGCATCTGTTACCCTTTAGGGTATTTTTGCTCATTGTTGTAAGATCCTGGAGAGGACAGGATGGCTAGAGCATAAAAGCCAAAGATTCCCATTCAAAGATTAGTCAGAGCAGTGTAAATACATCTTAAGACCCAAAATTAACACATTAAGGTTGCAACCTAAACACACTTACTAGGAAATAAACCCTCCTGAAAATGGCGAGAGGCTTAATTCTGAGTAAACAAGGAACAGGATTGTGTGGTAAAGCTGTATTCCTATAACCTTATTCTTGTTGCATTTATCAAAACTAAATTGCAAAAACGTCCATCTGATATCTGTTGTTTACTGAAATGAAAAAGCCAACGATCTTATTCAGAGGTTTCCTTCAATCCAACAGTAATTCTAATCGGAGCACTCCATAAAACGGACAGTTTAATAAGAGATGTGGAAGAGCAGACAGAAAAGGAATACAGAAAAGGAATAAACTGAAATCTTCCTTGTAACACAGCGCAGAGTGGTAAAAAACTGAACCTAGCTAATGTTAGAACATGCTTATGTTTAGGAAGATTTAACACCTATAAGTCTTTGGACACTTTAGTCCCATCAGTAGGGTTCACACCCATAAATTAAAGAGAGCCGGTTTTATTTGATATTGATCAGATTCATTTGGACGGTTCTGCAAATTTGAGAGCGGGGTCTTCTCTGTAGCGGCACCCACCCTCTGGAAAAACCTTCCCCCTGCGGTTCTGGAGGTGGAAAATGTAATGTCCTTTAAATGCCTCCTGAAAATGTATCTTTTTAGACAAGCTTTCCCTGGACTATAACTTATTCTGGCTTTATATGTTTTCCCCCAAATTTTTTAAAAAATTAAATCTTGACTTTTTTGTATGTTACAGTTTTAATTGTCAACTGCCCAGAGAACCTTGGCGACTGGGCAGTATAAAAATGTAATAAATAAGTAAATAAAGAAATAAATCACATCGCAAGCTCAGAAATGCATGAACTCGGGGGGGGGGGGGGGGGAATCAGAAGTGCATGAAGTTCTGTGCTCAATCCCAAAGCTGCAAACTAGGTAAACCCTGATTAAAAAATGAACTGAATTCTTATACATCCATGGGAGAGACATGGGTGTGGTCCATGTGATTGGGCCAACAAACCAAACAAGAAACAAAACCTCTACAGATTAAGAACGGTATAATCCAAACCCAAAGATTCAAGGCCACCCCCAAGTTTTAGGAGTGCAGGTTTCTCCATCACGGAGTCATAGAATCATAGTATAGTAGAGTTGGAAGGGGCCTATAAGGCCATCGAGTCCAACCCCCTGCTCAATGAAGGAATCCACCCTAAAGCATCCCTGACAGATGGTTGTCCAGCTGCCTCTTGAAGGCCTCCAGGGTGGGAGAGCCCACCACCTCCCTAGGTAACTGGTTCCATTGCTGTACTGCTCTAACAGTCAGGAAGTTTTTCCTGATGTCTAGCCAGAATCTGGCTTCCTGTAACTTGAGCCCGTTATTCCGTGTCCTGCACTCTGGGAGGCTCGAGAAGAGATCCTGGCCCTCCTCTGTGTGACAACCTTTCAAGCATTTGAAGAGTGCTCTCATGTCTCCCCTCGATCTTCTCTTCTCCAGGCTAAACATGCCCAGCTGTTTCAGTCTCTCTTCATAGGGCTTTGTTTCCAGACCCCTGATCATCCTGGTTGCCCTCCTCTGCACACGCTCCAGCTTGTTCATCAATGCTCATTTAGGCAAGCAACTTCTAGCTGTCATGGCCACCGAAGAAACATCTATAGCTATTAGGCCATGAAGAAGATGGAGAAGTCTTCACTTTGCATGAACATAATGATTCTCACTCTGTGTGTGTGTGTGTGTTGAGTGTACTTGACATACAAGAAATAACCAAGACCCTTTAGGTATAGGAAGAAGTAAAGTAGAGTCAGAGAATGCACATAGATATTCTCTCTTGGCTCCATGAAATCGTTGCCTCTAAACATCCGTTAGCATTCAGAGTTTCTATCCCTCCACCCCATCCCGCTGACAGTCTAGGACTTCTGACAGCTTCATTATGGGTGACCTTCACCACCAGCTTTGTCAGGGGGATGATTTAGAGAACCAATTTACCAACACATTTCCCCCTTTTCCTCCCCCCTCCTCCTCTGTGCTTCCGTGTACACTAAAAGCGACAATCCCCCAAAGGTGCAGCAGAAGTCAGGCCAGCTGAGAGATCTGTGGACAAAAGAAAAAAAATGCTCCCAGTTTTCCTGGAGGCTGATCCTCCTATAACTTTAACCCATCACTCTTAAAGGAAGGACCATAGTTCAAGCAAGGGGAGATGCTTTAGAAATGCCGTGAAGTGGTATTTCAAGTCTGCAGTTCACAAAATTCATATACTTGCAGTGTTATATGAGGAGGTCTAAGGGCCACCTTTAAACTAAGCTGTGTGTGAGAATTCCCCCCCCCACACACTTTTCAAATCCCTTGAAAACGCACCGTTCACAATCACAAAGGCAAACGGGAGGACATGTTCTCCGAAAAGGTTCACAAATTCCAGAACTTGCATTAGTGTTTGGAGAACTCACACTTTTTAAAATGGACACTTTTAAAAGTCAGGAGTGGTCGAGGTACAATCAAAAGGCAAAGCACAGTTAAGCAAGGAGTTACCACATAGAGTTCAGAAGCAGACCCAAACAGGAGTCCAAGGGTCAGTGGCACAGAAGGCCAATCACAACAGACACCCTAGAAATCAAAGGAGAAAGAACAACAGCTGATGAATGATGTTGTTCCAGCACCGGCTGAGCTAAAACTGAAGGCTTATATAGCCAGAGATTTCTAAGCCCCACCCAGGGCTCAGCTGCAGTGTGTTACACTGCAAACGTCCTATGCAGGAGGAGGGCCTTGCTCCTTTGTAATTGAACATGCTTTTTCAAAGGAGCCCTTTTGGCCTGCCTCTTGAAGCAGCAATGCTCTTGGGGGCTAGGTGTCTGCCCAAGAGATGGACCTCCCCTCTGGAATTTTCCTGTAGGGATGGACTATCAGTGACCTCTGAGGTTTCAGGCTCTCCCAGATCTGACTCGGTTGGCTCTTTGGCATTGTCTGTCTCTAGGAGCTCCAGTTCCTCCTCAGAGGAGGATTCCTCCAGCAAGAGCATGGCAGAAATGTTGGTGGCTCAGTTCCTGGCACTTATATTCATCTTTGGTGGGAATGTCAACAGGTCAAAACTTTTTGGTCAAGGGTTTTCCAAACCATTACAAACATTATTCGTGTTGAAGTAGAAACTGATCCAGCACTGGCTCTACTTTCTATTTTTAGGAATGCCAATAGAAACATTATTCCCAAAGCCTTGGTCACCCATTTGCTGGTTGCAGCCAGGTAGGAAATTGCCCAATTCTGGAAAAGCGACAGACCTTTTGACCATCAACACTGGTTTGATAAGATTTGGAAACTAGCTTTAAATGATAAGTTGACACAACATAGCAGGTTAGCAAGAGGAGAAATAACATCAGACACATTTGTGGAAAACTGGTTGGACTTTTTCACATTTATTAATATGAATCTTGGAGAACCTAGACCCCCAATGACTCAGGAATCCTTTTGGTCAGAGGTTCTAACTTAACGTGCATCTTTTTCTGTACCAAGTGCTTATTGAAGGAATGAACACCCATGCTTTTTTATAGTGGTGCTGTGGGAACATTTATATTGTTGTTGAGTGTTTTCTTTTACTCCCTGTGTGTTTATTGCATTTGTCCTTACTTGAAAATCAATAAAAATAGTATTAAAAAAAAGAAAAGAAATGTAAATGCCATTTGATTCCAGGAGGTGAACTAGGTAAATCAGTCAAACAACGACCTGAATCAAATTCCTCATGCATCCTTGGATAAATCCATGAAATTAACACTTGCAGCAGCAATGGGGATAAGTATTGGATCGATAGCATTAAAATAATCATCTAGCCATATTCTTTAAGGGGGTCGCAGAATGGCGAATTTCTCCACCCTGCTTTCTGAAACTGGCAGGGGTTCCCTTTGAAGTCCCTTTCATCGCCCTCTTAAAGAGGCTCCACTTGGCTGGACTTCTGAGATCTGACAGCAGTGGGACCCAGAATGATACCGTCATGGGTTTTGCCCAAGGACCTCCGTCTGAACTCAACATGACCCGGTGGCTTCCTCCATGCCCTCGCAGAGAGAGAAGCTTCTGAAAGAATAAAAATGAAGGGAAGTGATGGTGGAGTTGTTGTTTAAAAAAAGCTTCCCAAGAAGGAAAGAAGAGAAGCTCAAAGTAGTCTGAGGAGCAGTTAATGAAGTTGAAACCTGTTGCAAAACGCTCATGGGAGGGTTTTTGAGCTAAGACTCCCAAGAAGTGAGAACGATTGCAGGATTGTTTCATAAAGCTGAGAGCTTCGGATCCGGTCTGTGCCTAGAACGTTTAAAATTGTCGTTGCAAATGTTTAAATGTTTTTAATATTGGAATATGGTTAATATTCTTTTGACTTTTGAATATCTCTATAGGTTTTTCATGTATACATTTTAAATTTTGTAATGCCGCCTTGAGGCCCAGCATTGGGCAAAAGGCGGGATATAATAATAATAATAATAATAATAATAATAATAATAATACTTAAGCATTTGCATTAGCGTTGTTTAGGATTGATGGGTTTAAAGCAGACTTCTGATGCCACACCTGAGGAGCGATGTCAATTTTAGAGGTATTCTCGAGGGTAGGGTGACCCTATGAAAAGGAGGATAGGGCTCCTGTATCTTTAACAGTTGCATAGAAAAGGGAATTTCAGTAGGTGTCATTTGTACATATGGAGAACCTGGTGAAATTCCCTCTTCATCACAGCAGTTAAAGCTGCAGGAGCCCTGCCCTCTTTTAAATCTGGTCACTCCAGTATAGCTCCTGCAGCTTTAACTTTTGTAATGAAGAGGGAATTTCACCAGGTTCCCCATTTATAAAAATGACATCTGCTGAACTTCACTTTTCAATATAACTGTTAAAGATGCAAGAGCCCTGTCCTCCTTTTCATAGGGTCACCCTACTCAAGGGCACATTCCAGTGGTGGGTGGAACCAAAAGGGGTGGAGCCAAAATGCCCAGCCTATTTTCACTTACTGCCAGTCACGCAGTCTTAGGAGAGGCATTTCAGCCTGTTAGAACAGGGGGAAACTTGCCAGGAAGTCATCAAAGGATTAGTAGCTTGGAAGAAATGGCCATGTCTTGGGGAAGGGGTGTGGCCTACTAGGGGTGGTTTTGGCCCCTGGGCCTATGGTTCCCCACCCCTAAGATGCTGGACTGAAACGGAATGAAACAGACATCCCTGACAGATGGTTGTCCAGCGGCCTCTTGAAGGCCTCTAGTGTGGGAGAGCCCACGACATTCCTAGGTCACTGGTTCCATTGTCATACCACTCTAACCACCAGGAAGTTTTCCTGCTGTCCAGCCGGAATCTGGCTTCCTGTCACTTGAGCCCATGATTCCGTGTCCTGCACTCTGGGAGGATCGAGAAGAGATCCTGGCCCTCCTCTCTGTGATGCCCATGGCATTCAATCTGCAATCCCACCATCCCTCGTTGAAAAACGACGTTGTGCACCAGCTCTTTAAACAAGCCTTTACATCAACAAATCACTCCACCCCCCACCGCCTTCTTAGACTGCACCCAGAAGAGAAGAAAAAGCCCCCGCACCACGATCGCTCCCGCTTTATTATTTATGATGCTTTAGTTATTTCACATATAAATAATCCATGACTGCAAAGCGTGGTTTGCGCATTGAATATTCATGGCCCCTTTTTTTTGTAGGGGACACATCACACACACACACACACACACACACACACACACACACACACATATATATATATATATATCACACACACTGAGAGTTTTTCACCCGGAATGTCAAAAACAGGCACCGAAAAATAATGTTTGATAGTAACAATAAACAACCGTCATAGGGAAGCTGCTGAAGACACCCGGGCAAGAGACTCCTCCTCTGTCATTCCGCGTCCCCAGAGTAAGAAAGGGAGGAACCCAGAGATCTGTGTGCCTCTCAGGGGACTGGTGTGTGCGTGCGCGCATGAAACCACGGAAGGAGGGGAAAGTGGCTAGGTTAATTTGCAAGGCAGGCGGGCATCTCCCGGTGGGAAGGGAGAGCGCCGCTCAATGTGAAGTCTCCCGTCCTCCCCTTTTGGAATGCAGGAGGGAGTTTCATAACCATCGCCACTCGAAAGCCTCCAGTGAACCCTGAGCAAGCCAACTTTTGGAAGTCTTTCTCGCCGTGCGTCGAAACGGAGCCATTTTTCCCCCCCATAATGAAAGCCCTGATGACATAAGCTGGACTATCTGCATTGTGGGGGCATGACCCGTAATTTCGTATTGAGCAATCTGAGAAGCCGGTTTCTATAGAATCATAGAATAGTAGAGTTGGAAGGGGCCTATAAGGCCATCAAGTCCAACCCCCTGCTCAGTGCAGGAATCCGCCCTAAAGCATCCCTGATAGATGGTTGTCCAGCTGCGTCTTGAAGGCCTCTAGTGCGGGAGAGCCCACCACCTCCCTAGGGAATTGGTCCCATTGTCGTACCGCTCTAACAGTCAGGAAGTTTTTCCTGATATCCAGCTGGAATCTGGCTTGCTGTAACTTGACCCCGTTATTCCGTGTCCTGCACTCTGGGATGATTGAGAAGAGATCCTGGCCCATCTCTATGTGACAACCTTTTAAGTATTTGAAGAGTGCTATCATGTCTCCCCCCTCCATCTTCTCTTTCCAGGCTAAACATGCCCAGTTCTTTCAGTCTCTCTTCATAGGGCTTTGTTTCCAGACCCCTGATCATCCTGGTTGCCCTCCTCTGAACACGCTCCAGCTTGTCTGCGTCCTTCTTGAATTGTGGAGCCCAGAACTGGATGCAATACTCTAGATGAGGGCTGAATAGAGAGGAACCAGTACTTCACGCAATTTGGAAGCTATACTCCTATTAATGCAGCCCAAAATGGCATTTGCCTTTCTTGCAGCCATATCGCACTGTTGGCTCATATTCAGCTTGCAGTCTACAACAATGCCAAGATCCTTCTCGTTTGTTGTATTGCTGAGCCAAGTATCCCCCATCTTGTAACTGTGCATTTGGTTCCTATTTCCTAGATGTAGGACTTGGCATTTATCCCTATTAAATTTCATTCTGCTGTTTTCAGCCCAACGCTCCAGATGATGATGATGATGATGATGATCAAGTTGCTAGCTCTTAAGATGGAGAAAAAAATAAAAAAAGTCTCAAAAGGAAAGGAAGTTGGGCGTGGAGTTGGACTTCCAACTGGGCCCCTCTTTACCCCTTCACAGAAATGGGAAATGTTCCCAGTTATAGGTGCAACTCGATTTAGGGAGTTTTAGGAAGAGGAGAAGGAACCAAAGTCATTTTCATCTGCCCGTACAGTGCTGCGGTCACAGTCCAGTATGGGGAAACTTTCATCTGTTCATAGTAATATTCCCTGGGAGGTAATCTGTGAGGGCCTGCGTGTCCACTGTGGGAGGAGTCAAGTCAGGTGTGGGTTGGGCCAGAGCCAAAAATGCTCTATCTGGCATCACCTTCTCTCTCTTCTTCTTCCCTCTGCCGCACCCTTCTCTCTCTCTCTCTCTCTTTCTGTCTCCCTCTCCCTCTCTGACACCCTCTCCCTCTCTCAACCACTCGCTCTTTCACTCTCTGCCACCCCTTCTGTCTCTCCCTCTCTGCCACTTCCTTATTTCTTTCTTTGTCTCCCTGCCACCCCTTCTCCCACTCTCTCTTTCCCTCTCTGACACCCCTTCTCTCTCTCTCTCTCTCTCTCTCTCTCTCTCTCTCTCTCTCTCTGACACCCCATTCCTCCCCACCCAGCAGGCTTCCAGGCGAAGGACAGCTCCCTCTAAACTCAAAGAGGGCTTTGGAAATTCAGCCAAAGGCTACTTATAACTCCAAGGTTGAAGGCTGCCATGCTTTCATCTGCAGCTGAGGAGGCTCACAGGCCAAGTTTCATCACTTCTGTCTCGAGCGTTAGACTCCACCACTTAGTGTATCAGCCCCTGGCTCCTCTATGCCTGGTCTCTGTGACTCACCCCCCCTTCCTCATCCTAAATAATTCAGAAGTGCTCTCTCCTTTCTGAGCCTGTCCTTCCCCCGACCCCACCCCTTGGGATTGCCTCTGTGTAACAACCTTTCAAGTCCTTGAAGAGGGCTCCCATGTCTCCTTTCAATCTTCTCTTCTCCAGGCTAAACATGTCCAGTTCTTTCAGCCTCTCCTCATAGGGCTTTGTTTCCAGACCCCTGATCACTATGGTTGCCCTCCTCTGAACACGCTCCAGCTTGTCTGTCTCCTTCTTGAATTGTGGAGCCCAGAACTGGAGCGCTGGGGGGTTCCTCCTCAACCTTGCTTACCAGCAACACTGGGCCGGCATGCCCCCCTCCTCCATACCTGCCCCAGACATCTGTCTGCTGTCATCTGCCTCTCCTCCCTGTGCCTATGCCGGGATGCTGAAGACAGGTCGGCCGTGCCTTTTCGAAGCACGTCGCCTTCCAGAATGATTTATGGGGGCCGTCAGTCCGGCAGCGCGGGTAGCAAAGACAGCTGGAACGCGCAGCGAGCTGAGCAGCAATCCATCAGGGCGGGGTGGGCGTCTCCTGCAGATCCATCACCGGCGTCACCGGCGAGGCAGAAAGAGGAACGCAAGGGGAGGAAGTCCGGTTGGCAGGGAGGCTACCCAAATCCGGGGACCCCATCCGGTCAAGCATCTCCCTTCATGGCTGGGCTCCACGGCATGTCCTCTGTTGAAGGGGACGAATATTCGTGCACTTTGTTCGCAATCGCAAAGGGCAGTCGAGAACCTGAGCCCGTTGGATAGGTTTGAAATCAGGCGGAAATGTTTGTTGGGGACTGGGACGAGCCACGGCTGTTTGGCAGAGCATAGAATCATAGAATCACAGAATAGTAGAGTTGGAAGGGGCCTATGAGGCCATCAAGTCCAACCCCCTGCTCAATGCAGGAATCCACCTTAAAGCCTCCCTGACAGAGGGTTGTCCAGCTGCCTCTTGAATGCCTCTGGGGTTCTAGGTTCACCAGGATCTCTTCTCGATCATCCCAGAGTGCAGGATGCAGAATAATGGGTTCAAGTGACAGGAAGCCAGATTCCAGCTGGACATCAGGAAAAACATCTTGACGGTTAGAGCGATACGACAATGGAACCAATGACCGAGGGAGGTGGTGGGCTCTCCCACACTAGAAGCCTTCAAGAGGCAGCTGGACAGCCCTCTGTCAGGGATACTTTATAAGGTAGATTCTTGCATTGAGCAGGGGGTTAGACTGGATGGCCTTGTAGACCCCTTCCAACTCTACTGTTCTATGATTCTATGTATGTCTGCAGCACCTGGTGAAATTGCACCTTCCTTGTAACAGTTAAAGCTGCAGGAGTCCTGCCTGGCGTGACCAGATACAAACGAGAGCAGGGCTCTCCTGATGGCGATGCACTACCTCCAGTATCAGAGGCAAGAGGTTTGGATAAATTCCTGGTGGAGAAGGCTATCCATGGCTACTAGCCCTGATAGTTGTGTGCTATCTCCAGTATCAGAGGCAGTAAGCCTGTGTGCACCAGTTGCTGGGGAACATGGGTGGGAGGGGGCTGTTGCACCATGTCCTGCTTGTTCATCCCTGGCCGATGGCTGGTTGGCCACTGTGTGAACAGTGCTGGTCTAGATGGACCCTTGGTCTGATCCAGCATCAGGGCTCTTCTGATGTTCTTATGTGGCTTTGGGAGTAGATGAGGTTGGTAGCAAAGCATTCACAGACCTGGTTGTCTAAGTCCTTCCCCTTCTCCTCTCTGCCTCCCCCCTCCATCGCCCCAATTTTATGATTCTAGCCAGCGAGGCCTGCAGATGCTGTGTTAAATATAATGCGCTTTTGTCAAGATTAACAGTAATGTACATACAGAGAGAGAGAGCGTCAATTCGCCAAACGCAAGGCCCGGGGGGTCAGGGACAGACTGCAAATCTCAAATCGGGAAACCGAGAAAGATATGTCGGAAGCCATCTCGGCGTCACAGGGATCCCCCAATATTTCATGCGGTTGCAGCGTGGCGGGTCTTTGTCTAGCATAGCCACCTGACAGTTTTACGAGGCCCCGTGGGGCCGGCTGCAAAGAGGGATTACAGAGGAACAAACCTCCGCCCTTCCGAACGGAAGCTGGGGGTAAAATATCTGAATAGCGATCATAATAATAAAAAGAACACAACATGCCGTAACCGAGGCTTGAAGGCTGGGGCGGAAGGCAGTATTTTGCATGCTGTGAACAGTGGGATTAAAAAGCATGTCTGCTCAGTACCTTGCTAGCATAAACCCTTTTATTTTTAGTTGAAACCGCCTTTTATTTTTGGCATATCAAGGACCGTCTTGTTCTCAGCTACACAGGTTTAAGAAGTGGTATATGGGAAAGACAGCCCTATACTGAATCAGACCCTCTGTCCATCTGGACCAGTATTTTTCAACATTGACTTTGAATCATAGAAACATAGAATAGTAGAGTTGGAAGGGGCCTCTAAGGCCATTGAGTCCAACCCCCTGCTCAATGCAGGAATCCACCCTAAAGCATCCCTGACAGATGGTTGTCCAGCTGCCTCTTGAAGGCCTCTAGGGTGGGAGAGCCCACCACCTCCCTAAGTCATTGGTTCCATTCTCATACTGCTCTAACAGTCAGGAAGTTTTTCCTGATGTCCAGCTGGAATTTGGCTTGCTGTAACTTGAGCCTGTTATTCCGTATCCTGCACTCTGGGAGGATTGAGAAGAGATCCTGGCCTTCCTCTGTGTGACAACCTTTCAAGTATTTGAAGAGTGCTCTCATGTCTCCCCTCAATCTTCTCTTCTCCAGGCTAAACATGCCCAGTTGTTTCAGCCTCTCTTCATAGGGCTTTGTTTCCAGACCCCTGATCATCCTGGTTGCCCTCCTCTGAACACGCTCCAGCTTGTCTGCATCCTTCTTGAATTGTGAAGCCCAGAACTGGACGCAATACTCAAGATGAGGCCTTACCAGGGCCGAATAGAGAGGAACCAGTACCTCACGCGATTTGGAAGCTCTACTTCTATTAATGCAGCCCAAAATAGCATTTGCCTTTCTTGCAGCCACGTCGCACTGTTGGCTCCTATTCAGCTTGTGATCTACATCTGGACCAGTATTTTCAACACTGACATGGTCCATCTAGACCAGCATTTTCAACAGTACTTTCAACACCGACAGGAATGGGTCTCCAGGGTCGCAGGCAGATGTCTTTCCAGGTACTCTATCACTGATCTACAGACCTTCCCCTAAAAATAGTTCTAGTCCTCATAAAAAGCTGATTTAAATCAGAACATAGGGAGCTACACAAGGAGAAGGAGGTGGGGAGGGAAGAGGAAAAAAAGGAAGCAGAGTTTTCATCAGGGCTGGCCTTGCTTGCCCTCTCATCTTCCAGGCGCAATGGTGGAGGATAGTTCAAAATAAATGAAGCATGCCCCATGTTTTACTCTCAGTACTCATTTACGCAGGATTCCTTTTCTTCCAGCGCAGGGCCCCAAACTGGGAAGCTTCAATGAAAGGCTGGCTAGTTTTATCCTCCTCTTCCCGGAAATTTTTAAAAGCCGCTTTTGGGGACGTCCCCTTGTGATTTACCATTCAGCAACAGGCTCTAAAGTCCGCCGCTGTTATAATCTACTTTATCTTAATGCAATCTTTCCCTGCTGAACTCTCCCGGGGCCTCTAACAGCTATTTTCAATGGAGGGCCTTTTTTTGCCACGACGACAACAACTCGATAATGTGATTACTCTTCTGCTCCCGGGAAAGGAGGGGGGAAATTAATAAGTACAGGTTCTTTATTATTATTGGGGGGGAGGCTTTTGTGTGTGTGTTCGTTATCGTTAAGCACCTGAGCACCTGGTTAAATACTGACTCACCCCACTCCTTGCTTCCTCTCAACCCAAACCAAGCTGCCTCCACCAAGAGATTCATTTAACAGCGATTGCTCACCATGTCCGATTCCGCCTGTGCTACCTCTCCCTTTCCAACAGGGGTGCACAACCCTTTCAGTCCAAGGGCCGCATTCCATTTGGGAGAGATTCTGGGGGCCGCGTTCCAGTGGTGGGAGGGGCCATAGGCAATAGGGGAGGGGCCAAAGGCAAAAGGGGCATAGCCAACAGTCTAAACAGACCAGTGTATGCATCTAAAATCACAATGTGATCCAATTGGCAAGACGGATGAATGACCTTGGAAGAAGAAATCTGGGATGCAAATGTGGCCCACTGTGACTCTCCAGATGGACATGCTGTCCACACCCCTTTCCCTTTTGATTGGCAGCCAGTCATTCGGTGCTTTCTAAAAGGCTGAGATGCCTCTCATAAGGATTAAGAGCTTTTAACTAAAATATGCTGGGGGGTTTTCAAGTATCCCTTTCGAGTATCCCTGTCCAATAAGGCTCCAGAGAGATTTTCCAAAATTGAATTCAGCCTTTGTGCTGAAAGAGCTTCCTAACAACCGGTACAAAGCATGGTCCAATCTCTTCGATCTTAAGGCCTAGAAACTTGATGGGATATTTTAAAAAGCTATGAGTGAAAGAGAGAAAGCTGAGACTCCCAGGTAGAATCTCAGCAATACAAGAAGCGAGGAGGATCTTGGAATTGTTGTAGATCGCAAGCTGAAAATGAGCCAACAGTGTGATGCGGCTGCAAACAAAGAAAATGCTGTCTTGGGCTACATCAATAGAAGCATAGCTTTCAAATCGTGCGGGGTACTGGTTCCCCTCTATTTGGCCCTGGTTAGGCCTCATCTAGAGTATTGCGTCCAGTTCTGGGCACCACAATTCAAGAAGGACACAGACAAGCTGGAGCGTGTTCAGAGGAGGGCAACCAGGATGATCAGGGGTCTGGAAACAAAGCCCTATGAGGAGAGATGGAAAAGAACTGGGCCTGTTTAGCCTGGAGAAGAGAAGATGGAGGGGAGACATGATAGCACTCTTCAAAGACTTGAAAGGTTGTCGCACAGAGGAGGGCCAGGATCTCTTCTCGATCCTCCCAGAGTGCAGGATACGGAATAGCAAGCTCAAGTTAAAGGAAGCCAGATTCCAGCTGGACATCAGGAAAAACTTCCTGACTGTTAGAGCAGTATGACAATGGAACCAGTTACCTAGGTTGGTGGTGGGCTCTCCCACCCTAGAGGCCTTCAAGAGGCAGCTGGACAACCCTCTGTCAGGGATGCTTTAGGGTGGATTCCTGCATTGAGCAGGGCGTTGGACTTGATGGCCTTAGAGGCCCTTTCCAACTCTACTATGATTCTATGAATGTGGCACCCACCATCTCATTCAGCCTTTTATCTATGCTTCTAGCCCTGTGCTAGGCCTTGAAAGTTATTCCACTTGGCTCGACAAAATAGCACAGCAGCTCGTAACGACACAAAGTCCCTGTTTTTATGTCCATCACCATCTCCCTGGCGTTCCGGCAAGAACCGCAATGCTTCCTGCCATGCAAGGAGGACTTTATGAACACGCCATTAAAGAAAACATTACAAAGAAACGCACAGCGCTAATGGAGGAAGCCGGAGTTTGCTCTCAAGAGACGGCACTGCCCCTCTGCTAGCCGGGAAGCCGATCCTGTTAATGGATTCTAGCGGGCGGTGGGGAGAGGAAATAGGTTTCCGGAGGCAGACTGCACTCTGCTAATGCCCAGGAAATAATGTCTCTTGATGACAGCTCCCCTCTAACTCTGACGGAGCCCTCGCCGGTGGCGTCCAAAGCCGCCCTTCCAAGTTTTCGACTCCGGCAGCCGGCCGGCTGGTGCGTTCTCATTTCCGAGCAAATTAAACCCATTTGTCATCTTTGTCGGTAATGCGCCGTGTCGGCGGAACATTAAACACAGTCAGTCATTATGCCAGGCGATTAAGAAATTAAAGGACGGCGCTTGACCAGCCTTCGTTGGTGGCAGGAGGCGCGCGGACCTACTGAGCTGGGCCTGGCTATCCCGGAATTGCCCAAACATATAAAAGTGCCTTATGCCATCTCAAAACATTCAGCCCGCTGTTGGCGACTCCAGGGCAGGAGGTGATTTGCAGCAGATCAGCAAGCATTCCTGACTGCCCAAGGCTGTAACAATAACAATGAAAAGCCTGATTTCCCCTCCTAAATCCACCTGCTGAGATCGAGTAAGTTTCTTGTGGAGGGTGGCCGGAAGGAGTAGGTGTGTGAGAGAGAGAGAGAGAGGGAGGGAGGGAGGGAGGGAGGATTTGTGTGCAAGTGCGAAGTTGCGCGAATTCAGGAAAGGGGGGATACGGTTGTGCCTGTGGGCACCTGACGGAGTGAAATGCTCCTGACAATCTGCAATATCATAGAATCATAGAATAGTAGAGTTGGAAGGGGCCTCTAAGGCCATGGAGTCCAACCCCCTGGTCAAGGCAGGAATCCACCCTAAAGCATCCCTGACAGAGGGTTGTCCAGCTGCCTCTTGAAGGCCTCTAGTGTGGGAGAGCCCACCACCTCCCAAGGTAACTGATTCCATTGTCGTACTGCTCTAACAGTCTGGAAGTTTTTCCTGATGTCCAGCTGGAATCTGGCTTCCTGTAACTTGAGCCCGTTATTCCGTGTCCTGCACTCTGGGATGATTGAGAAGAGATCCTGGCCCTCCTCTGTGTGACAGCCTTTTAAGTATTTGAAGAGTGCTCTCATGTCTCCCCTCAATCTTCACTTCTCCAGGCTAAACATGCCCTGTTGTTTCAGTCTCTCTTCATACGGCTTTGTTTCCAGACCCCTGATCAACCTGGTTGCCCACCTCTAAACATGCTCCACTTTGTCTGCGTCCTTCTTGAATTGTGGTGCCCTGAACTGGATGCGAGCCTCGTGTGGCGCAGAGCAGTAAAGCAGCAGTTTCTGCAGCTGAAACTCTCCCCACGGCCTGAGTTCGATCCCAGCGGAAGCTGGTTTCTGGCAGCCGGCTCGGGTCGACTCAGCCTTCCATCCTCCCGAGGTCGGTAAAATGAGTACCCAGTTAGCTGGGGGAAAGGTAATAACGGCCGGGGAAGGCAACGGCAAACCACCCCGCTATAAGGCCTGCCAAGAAAACGTCAGCGAAAGGTGGCGTCCCTCCAAGAGTCAGTAATGACTCAGTGCTTGCATGAGAGGAGGAACTGGATGCAATACTCTAGATGAGGCCTAACACAAGACAGAATGGATTTTATCAAACCTGTCCATCCCTAGACCCAGGCCAGCCTTTTACGAGGCCAGGTGATCCTGCTCTTTCAGAAAACATTCATCCCTCTGCCGAGACACAGCCGAAACATCCTCTGTCCCGCCCAAAGAAGGGGACGGGAAAGGAAGCCATCCCGGAGAAAAAAAATCATGCAGAGGTGCAACGAGCACCATGGCCGCCTCTTCTCCGATCACGGGAGTACTCCAGGCCCTAGGGGAGACCTTAATTGTTTAATTTATTTCTTATCGTGTGCAAGAGCCGATCTTGTGCCATTTGGGAAGGATGGTTATAAATAATGAATCGCCATGTTATCGCCGGACTGCTGGCGGAACCATCCATCATGCCTCCTGCCAATACGCTTACAAGCACCCTTAACACTTACACGACTCGGGCCTCTTAACACCCGTTGAGTGCTTCCCCTTTTATAAACTGCTAGGTGGGGGGGGGGTTTAAGGCCTTGGAATGAAGGTTGGATCCTGCCGATGGTGACTGGATCGGTCCCACGGCAGGTCACGTCAGAGGTAGGCTGTGGGGGTGAGCTGGGAGGCAGACCCCAGGACCCCTGCGAGGCAGAACCAAGGGATGAATCCAGACTGGAGGGAGCATTCCTCCCCTGTTAAAACAGGCTTCCGGTCTGTTTCCGGGCACAATTCAAAGTGCTGGTTATCACCTATAAAGCCCTCTACGGCTCGGGTCCAGGTTATCTGAAAGACCGTCTTCTCCCCTATGTGCCTGCCCGTGCTCTGAGATCCCCTGGGGAGGCCTTTCTCTCAGTCCCACCACCATTCCAGGCACGCCTGATGGGTTCGCGGGACAGGGCCTTCTCGGGGGCTGCTCCAAGGCTCCGAAACTCCCTTCCCAGGGAGGCTAGGCTGGATCCCTCTGTGATACAGTTTCGGAGGCAGGCAAACCTTTTTGTTTGTTTGTTTCAGCAGGCTTTGGGGACTATACTGGGCCTGGTATTGCTCCCCCCACCCTTTTTAACCTGTTACAATTTTTATTTTTTTTAACATGTTTTTAATTTTACGGTAGGTTTAATTGCATTTTAACGTTTGTAATTTATATTTATATGTTTTAATTGTACATGTTTTAATCTGGTAAACCGCCTTGAGTCCCAGTACTGGGAAAAAGGTGGGATATAAATATAATAATAATATAATAATAATATAATAATAATAATAATAATAATAATAATAATAATAATAATAATAATACGGAGAAAACCAGGAGCAAGCCAGGACTGGAGGACAAACCAGAAGAAAGGAGCGAGCCAGGAGTGGAGGAGAAATAGGTCCCCCCAAAATAGCTTCAGCACTTTGGACATTTCCTTTAGAGTTCTGGCTGGTTAAGACTAAAACCTGGAATGGAATCACAGCCCTACTGAAACCAGAGCCACCAGCCTTCACTGTGATTCAGTTCATGACAAGCGAAGGATTCCCCCCATTTCGAAACGGGGCAAACCAGCCCTGCGGGCCTGTTTGAACCTCCCCCACCTGGGCTAGTGCTGCTGAATTGGGCCTAGACAATTACCCCAGGAGTCCTACCCTGACGGCACTGCTAGAGCCTTCTGAAAAGTCTTTCTTGTTCTCTTTGCAAAGCGTCTGAGTTCAGCAGCAGTTTTGCAAACGGAGATGGAGGGGTGGAACAGGCACTGATTAAAAATAAAGGGAGCTGTTCTCGTCTGATCTTCCGTTATCAGGCTGCACATGGAGCTCCATGCCACCGACTGAAATTAGGACAGGTGCAAAGCATTCTGGGTAAAGGCTGTCTCCTGGAGTCAGGCGAGAAGCCAACGAAATGGTCCCTGCCCAGGTGTGGACGTCATCCCATCACCCCTTCTCAACGCAGCACAGAGGAAAGCGAGGGCAATTTCGTTACAGCCTTCCCCAAATGAGCAGCCGACGGAAGGCTACGCTGTCTGGGGTGGGTGGGGGTTGTAGTCCAAAACATCGAGAGGGCACCAGGTTAGAGAAAGGTTGTGTGGGCAGATGTGAAGCCTGTTCCTTTCCAAGGGAGAGGTTGGCATCGCTGACTCAGTTAGTGCCTGCCAAGGCCTGTTTCTCACCCCAACCCTACTTTCGCCACGGCCTAGTCTCCCTACCTCCATAGGCTGGAGTGAGGAAGTGGAAGAAGCAGCTGGCGGGTGGGCAGAGGAGGTGGCAGACGTGGTGCGCAGGTGTGTGGGCCAGTGGGGAGGAGGAGGCAGAAGAAAGGAATCCAAGGGAGGAGGCGGAAGCAGGGGCAGAGAGAAAATAAAATGGCATAGGGAGCAGACAGGAGGACATCAGAAAGGGGAGGTGGGAGGGCACAGGGGAAAAGAAATCCGGAGGAAGGAGGAGGAGGAGGAGGAGGAAGAAGAAGAGGAGGAGGAGGTAGAGAAGGGTTGTCCATCTCTGGGAGATCCAGTTCGTTTTTGGCTCAACAGAGTTCCGTGGTCTGTGCCACTCACATTGCATCCGCAAACTGAGCTTCAGGGTTGTCACAGAACTCCAGGAACTTTTTTTTGGGGGGGGGATATTGTTGTGGGGAGGGGGAAGGTTCCACACTTCGCAGAAATTGCTGCCAGATTTGCAGAATTCCTGCTCCTCCAGCTGCAATTTGCACAAAATTGGCCACGATTTGTGCAGGTTTCAGAACCTTTTCCCCACCCTCACCCCCACAGATGCACAGAATTCATAGGAGACCCCCCCCCCCCCAAACGGGCGCCACTCGCTGCAGATTGAGCCAGGCGAGAAGAGAACGGATCCAAAAAATCCCAGGAAAGAAACCTGGAGGGGCAAGAAAAAAGTGAATCCCAGCAAGAGGAGGCCAAAGAAAAATAGAATTTTTATATGCTAAAGACGTTATATTATAACACTTATTTAAGGGGTTTGATTTTTTTAAAAAATCCCCCAAAGAGGTATAGAAATGTAGGAAATACATATTATTATTATTATTATTATTATTATTATTATTATTATTATTATATTATAGCAAAAACAATGAGGAGGTCTTATGGACATTTTGTTGTTGTTCTATAAGAAAATGAACATGTTGACCTCTCCTTTGTAAGTTATTTTTTTTTAAACACACACAGAGGAGTTTTTATCTCCTTTAGATCCAGTCGCCATCCGTGTTGGCAAGGTGGTTGTTTTAGTGACAGCAAAACAAACCCATTAGACAGCCACATGGGTGCTCCATCAGACCATCTGCCAACCCAAGTCTGGCACCGATTGGAGTATTTACTGTAGGCTACAATAGCCGTGTTTTCCTCGTAAACCAAAGGGTTCTCTAGTTTACCTCCTCGCCAACCATCAAGGAGAGACTCCATAGTAAATGTCTTTCATTTCCAATTTAATGCGCCCTCCCATGCCGCCATGTGCCTGCCAAGGCAGAGAGGCAAAATGTTCCCTGGTCTTGCAGAAGGGACATAAACCATGTTTTTGTTTGCATTTTCCTCTTGCAAAGAAGATAATGCATTACGGGGATGTTTCCAGTAAAACACCAGAATGCGGGGAGAGATACGGCATCAGCCCACTGCTGGACTTTCCCCCACTCTTGCCGACTTCACAAAGGTAACGAGAGGTTTATGAGTTACTGAGATGCTTTTGAGCGCCTGAGATATTATTAGGGCTGTGCACCACCTCGGGTCCGAACCCTGAATCCGAAGCAGATCGGGGTGATTCGGACCCTCCCAAACCAGATCCGAAGCGGTTCAGGCGAAGTTTGAGGCGGCCTGAAGCTGAAGCCATCAGTCGGGATGACTTTTCAATGCAGAGTTGTTTTGTTTGCATAGCTGCCAGGGAAGATTCATGCTGGCTATCGCAAATGTGTCAAATGCATTGTCCTCTTGTTTCACTAGCCCACTTCTCCACTGTGACTTCAAAGCCAAATGGATGCCCTATTAATTCCTCATTGAGTGTCATCAAGCATCGGATGAACCTAGGCAGGGAATTCCATAGAAAGGGGGCCACCACCCTGAAGGCTCTTCTCTGAGCCACGGCGGACGTGAGTTTGGGGCGCAATGGTGTAAACAATGCGGCAGCAAGAGCAGTAAGATAAAATTGAGAGAGAGAGAGAGAGAGAGAGAGAGAGAGAGAGAGAGAGAGATATTTGCAAAGCCAGCTAGCTCTACTCCTGCAGCTTTGCGATGCTGCTAAACAGCCTTGGTAATAAAGATGCTCTCGTGCTCCCTCAGTCACTGCTAATAAAGAGATACACGCACACACTCTCCAAAGATTCAGACAGAGCCAACTCAGGAGGGCCAGGCACGTGAGCCTTTTAGATTTTAATCCTTTTATTCTTTAAGGGTTTTATATTCCGCCCCCACCCCCACCCCCACCCCTCTGCTCTCTCTCTCTCTCTCTCTCTCTCTCTCTCTCTCTCTCTCTCTCTCTCTCTCTCTCTCTCTCTCGGCTCAAAGTCTTATCATGCAGCACTGAATTCCAGGCGATAAGCATACAACAGAAGCAGGGAAATCCCTCCCCCCTCCCCAGAGACAAGAGGAAAATCAGACTCTTCCGAGCCTTTGAAAGAGAAAATGCTCAGGTGGGCTTCTTCTCCCTTCTAAAAATGAACAGATTAAATACAATGGTGTTTTCTTTCCTTTGGTGGGAAAAAGAGTGGAAGTTAAGAGTAGAGGCTGAACTCCTATCTATGCACAATCTCTCTCTCTCTCTCTCTCTCTCTCTCTCTCTCTCTCTCTCTCTCTCTCACACACACACACACACACACACACACGGGTCCAGGCCATGTTTGTTAGTCTAGAACCCTAGAACAAGTGTGGGCAACCTGCAGCCCTCGGAGCTGGCCGAGGGCTGAGTTTCAGAAATGCCCTGCAAGGGACCAGTTCAGCCCTCTGGCAAGAGTGGTCTGTTTCTCCTCTGGCAGCCCTCTGAATTGAGAGAGGGGGTGGCCGTGAGTGTGTGTGAGAGAGAGAGGGAGAGAGGGAGAGAGGGAGAGAGAAGGGGGCAGAGAGAGGAGAAAAAGGCAATGGCAGAAAAAGGCAGAGGAGAAGGGGGCAGAGAGAGAGGGGGTGGCAGAGAGAGAGAGAGAGAAGGGGCAGAGAGAGGGAGAAAGAAGGGGTGGCAGAGAGGATAAAAATGCAGTGGCAGAAAGGGGCAGAGGAGAAGGGTGGCACAGAGAGAGAGAGAAGGGGTGGCAGAAAGAGAGAGAGAGAAGAGGCATAGAGAGGAGAAAAAGACAGAGGCAGAAAGAGACAGAGAAGGGTGGCTGAGAGAGAGAGAGAAGGGGTGGCCGAAAGAGAGACAGAGAAGGGGGCGGAGAGAGGGAGAAAGGGGTGGCAAAGAGAGGATAAAAACGCAGTGGCAGAAAGGGGCAGAGGAGAAGGGTGGCAGAGAGAGAGAGAGAGAAGGGGTGGCAGAGAGAGAGAGAAGGGGCATAGAGAGGAGAAAAAGGCAGTGGCAGAAAGAGGCAGAGGAGAAGGGTGGCTGAGAGAGAGAAGGGCTGAGAGAGAGAGACAGAGAAGGGGCAGAGAGAGGAGAAGGGTGGCAGACAGAAAGAAAGGGTGGCAGAGGGGGGGGAGAGAGAAGGGGTGGCAGGATGAGAGAGGGAAGGAGTGGCAGGGAGAGGAGAGAGAAAGAGAAAGAAAGAAAGAAAGAAAGAAAGAAAGAAAGAAAGAAAGAAAGAAAGAAAGAAAGAAAGAAAGAAGAGAGAGAGAGAGAGAGAGAGAGAGAGAGAGAGAGAGAGAGAGAGAGAGAGAGAGAGAGAGAGAGAGAGAGAGA
Source organism: Elgaria multicarinata webbii (assembly GCF_023053635.1). Lineage (NCBI taxonomy): Eukaryota > Metazoa > Chordata > Lepidosauria > Squamata > Anguidae > Elgaria > Elgaria multicarinata. Next base: position 17,281,141 of record NC_086190.1, on the reverse strand, counting down.
GAATGGAGTGTGCCGCCCACTCGTGACTTTTGCCCATCAAATAATCCCTAAGGAAATGCAGCCCTCTGCATTTAGAGAAGGAGGCGTGGCCATCTGACGCCCACCCCCGCCTGAACTACGGTGCCCCAACCTACAGCCACCGGGCATCCCACCACTGAGAGCAGACACGTGCGCCCAAGAGCCAGGAGGCAAGGGAATGGTTGCTAGAACAATGGGAGCACAGCTGCTCTGAGCAGGCGAGGATTATGGATAGCCCGAAATGCCACATGCCATCTATTATAACCTCCGCTCGTTTTGCCGGCTTAATTCCCCGTGGGTGTTTGAGTAGGCGTAGGGTTGGCTGACGTACACGGCAGCTTCTCCGTGGATTACTCAAGCACGACGCCGGCTCCCTTCCCCGGAGCAGAGGTAACTCAAGTGGTGTTTCCCCCAGCTAAGAACACAAGAAGGAGACCTTCTCCCACTCCACACACACACCGCTCAGTTTGGCGTGGCTTGGCTCACTTCCATGAGCTGTTGATTCTCCAAGCCACTTTCTGCTGTGGCAGCATCACACACACCACAGAACTCTTCGTCCATCTAATCTGGGATGGTCTATATAAGACAATGGAAACACTTCAAGCTTTACTTTTCTTGATCTTGCGGTTATTAATAGCAGCCCAAACTCCACCAGCTGGACCCCAGTGCAAAAGACCTACACTTAGAATTAAAGGATGCTGAACCCCGGAATTTGTTCTGGGTATCCCCAACTGAAAGGAGCTCAGTTCAGGATGTTGGAGAAATCTTCAATAGGATCAAATGAGTTTGGATTTCTATAAATCCAACCCCTGAAGTCCACACTGAACTAGTTTCCCTCCAAGTCGCACAGATTCCCCGGACTTGTGGACCGGTTGTTTTTACTTTCCGGAATTTTACGCAAATTTAGTCATGGAAAAATATTTCAACTAAAAAAACACCCGCTGAAAACATGCACTTCCCCTATAAGCTAAGCATTCAAATGTGCATTTGAGGAGGGTTTGCATATTTTTGCAGGGGGGGGGAAATTTCTGCACATTTGTAAATTTGAATTTGCGCACATTTGGGAAATTGGGGGGGGGGGGGAAATCCAGTTCCGTCAATGAGCGGAAGATGGAACGAAAGTTCCCTGACAATTCGTGGAACGCAGACAAACTGGATTTTACAAAATCCCTCCATCCCTACCCAGCGTCCTTCCCTCTATTCAGAAATCCACTCGTGTCCCCATTTTTCAACCTTCCTTCATTCCTGCACGGTAGGCAGGTTGGTAAACTTTTTGTGGGATGCTGTCATTTTGTTGCTGCTACCTGTGAATCAGTTTTGAGTCAGAAATCATAGAGTCATAAAATCATAAAAATCATAGAGTTGGAAGGGGCCTATAAGGCCATCAAGTCCAGCTCAGTGCAGGAATCCACCCTAAAGCATCCCTGACAGAAGGTTGTCCAACTGCCTCTTGAAGGCCTCTAGTGTGGGAGAGCCCACAACCTCCCTAGGTAACTGGTTCTATTGTCATACTGCTCTAACAGTCAGGATGTTTTTCCTGATGTCCAGCCAGAATCTGGCTTCCTGTCACTTGAGCCCATTATTCCGTGTCCTGCACTCTGGGAGGATCGAGAAGAGATCCTGGCCCTCCTCTGTTGATCTACTGCAATGGTGCCAATGTTCAGGAATTCTGGGAGTTGTAGTCCAAAAGATTTGGAAGGCATCCAGTTAGGAACACCTGTTAAAACCACTGCAACATGCCAGCTCTCACAAGTATGACTTGTTTTCATGAAATGCTCCCAGTGTGTCGAGAACTCCTTGCTTTCCCACCCAGCCTCTCTGGATCAGCAAGAATACCATAATTGCAATGCCACGCTGCACCTAGCGACGATTTTATCACCCTCAGTAAAATGTGTAAATACCATTAAGTTGGACAGGTTTTCTCATTAATTTTCTCCCCCACTGACAGGCCAGGAATTAACACCATTGATTTCCTGGGTCCTGCTCATTATCAATCATCCCCGAAGTTAGTCACAATTCATCTGTTCCACCTGGTCGGCGGGGATCCGTTCAAAGCCTTCCACATATATTAAACTAATAAAGCGCAATGGATTCCTCAACACTTGAAAAGCCGGGAAGCAAATAAATAGGTTAATTCCCAGCCCACTCGCTGTGGCATACAGCCGAAGAGTCCAGGGTACCAGGAGGTTACACCAAGGTCGTCACAATAAATAACTTTGCTAAACCAAATCTTGCCGGTCTTTTCCCAACACCAACAGGTAGATAAATGTCTGGGATGCGTGGACAATTCATTAAGAAGGCAAGCCAGGGGTAGAGGGAGAGGCAGGTAAGAAATTATTATTATTATTATTATTATTATTATTATTATTATTATTATTATTATTATTATTATTGACATTTTGGGGCCATGAGCACTTTTATTTATTTATTTATTTATTAAATTTATATACCTCCCCATAGCCGAAGCTCTCTGGGCAGTTTACAAAAGTTTAAAACAGTGAACATTAAAAAGTATACAAAATTTAAAACCATCAAAAAACGTAAAAACAACAGTATAAAACAATAGTATCCATTTAAACAACAACAGTTCTGGGGTCCATTAAGAAGAAGAAAATTAGCGTTGTTAAATGCTGTTAACTGCGTGGGAGAAAAGTTTTGACCTGGAGCCAAAATGATAACAATGTTGGCACCAGGCGAGCCTCACTGGGGAGATTGTTCCATAATTGGGGGGAAAGGAAGGAAGGAAAGGAACCTCTCGTGCAAGCACTTGACTCATTGCGGACTCCTAGAGGGACGCCTGCTTTCGCTGACATATTCTTGGCCGACTTTGTAGGGGGGTGGTTTGCCATGGCCTTCCCCAGTCACGGTTCCCTTTCCCCCAGCTAGCTGGGTACTCATCTTACCAACCTTGGAAGGATGGAAGGCTGAGTTGACCTGAGCCAGCTGCCGGAGAACCAGCTTCCGCTGGGATCGAACTCAGGCCGTGGGCCCTCTCCCTTGTTGTCATCCACCGAGCTTTCCTCGGAGGAGGACCTTAGATGTTGAGCGCAGTGTTCGGGTAGGTTCATGTCAGGAAAGACGTTCCGTCAGGTATTGTGGTCCCAAGCCTTTTGTTAACTTGAGAAACTAAACCCAACAGCCAGGCCCATCATAGAATCATAGAATAGTAGAGTTGGAAGGGGCCTATAAGGCCATCAAGTGCAATGCAGGAATCCATCGAATTTCTCATCTTGCACACTTTTGACTCTTTCCCCCTGGAGACTCTGAGCACCACGCTTAAACCCCCAAATCTTTGCAAAGAACCCCCGGGGCACATCAATCGTACGTGGGGGATGCCAATCACTTTCAAGTAGCATGCAGGACCTGAACTTTCAGAAAGGGGGGGACGTTTGCCGAACCCTAAAAGTGACAGGTGAGCGCGAACCACCTTTGCGATGAGCGCCGGCCGCCTCCCTCAGGTCCCCGGAGGGCTTCTCGGTATTCCAGGCAGACCCCCGGCTGAAATTATCGCTAGGTAATGATAATCTTTATGGAAGCCGTTTAAAGGGAAGCCTAATCTGCTTTTATGAGGTGACTTTTTGAAAGTTCCAGCGCTGGGAGTATGGCACGGAGGAGGAATACTAAGCAGCCGGCGAGGTGAGGAGGAAAATTTCGCCGGTTAATTGGACGCCTAATCCCCGTAGGGTTGCGAGCGCGGTGTGGCTACCTGGGACAGGAGGGAGCGAGGCGCCCAATTAACTCAGGGTCGCGCAAAGCAGGCCAGGTAGGAAAACAGGAAAACTCCGAGATGGGGGGGCGGAATTAAGGCAAAAAAAGGCTCCTGCTTTCTACCTCGGACCAATTCCACCCCCTCCTTGCCTCATGTGGGCCCACGTGGTGGTCTTTCTCCCCTACCCACCCCCCCACCCCATCCCTCCCAAGTCTAGGAGCATTTTGCGTCCATCAGCCGTTGTTCTGCAACACCTTTGAATGCCGCTTCGCTTCAGTTCAGAGAGTTTGGGCCTCGTAAAGCCCGTTCCGAAAGGCATCCTGGATGCAAGAACCAAGGCCTTGGTGCACATCACGTATCAGGCAGGAAGCATCATTCCAATTCTCTCCTCCCCCCCTTTGTTCCCCTAGAGCTCAACCGCTTGAGATTCCATGGCAAACAATGCCCCCGTTTACTTCTCCTTTGGAAACGGCTGAGGGGGATGAACTCATTGCCATGTAAAGAGCGCTCCAGATCTTTCCCCGTCTCTCTTCCGAGAGGAGCCGATTCCAAAAGGTTTGCTGTTGCAGACCTTCTCAGAATTGCTGCTCACTTCCCAGGCTGGGCTGCCTCCAGTAGGAGGCAAGGAAGGCTGTCACCCCTGGTTTTAACTACAGGGGGCGCCACACTGATTGGTTTTGGTTGGCAGCAGGAACTGCACCCCATCTCTACCTCCTCTCCTCTTCTTCTCCGGGACTGATGCTAGTGCGCGTCAGCTCCTGGTGGAGATAACAGCCATGGTGTGGGCTGAGCACCAAAGCCGCACCTCACCTGGGGCACCAAAATACATCCAGACCGCTGCATTCCCAGACTGGCCCTGCCAACTGTGACTATGACCTCCTTAGAAAGCAGAATGAGAGGAGAATCCTTGGGACATCTGCTGTGTTACCTTAGTCCCCAGGTAAGGCCACGAAGGTGGAGGAAGGCATCACAGATGTGTGTGGATTGGTGCCACTATTATGGAGCACATCTGGATGCACCCACCCACCCACCCAGTTCCCTGAATGAGCAGCCGATGCTTGCAATAACCCATCCGTGAGCATAAGGCACTTTGCACATCCTCACATCTGCTCTTTTTATTGCTGCGTTTCCTGCTTCCTCGAGCAACCCAATTCCTAGGCCTGATTTTTAAGACTCCAGGCCAGGTAGGTCTCCCGCACCACCACCACCCGCCCTCAATCCTGGTTATTTACAATATTTATATACCGCTCCCCATTCAAAATTTCGGAGCGGTGTACAAGATAAAATAAAAACAGAATAATAAACACCTCAAAATAGATTTTAAAAGCAGCAAAATGTACAGTGAAAGGCTTCCTGGAACAATGTTTTCAGGAGGCACCGAAAGGAATACAAAGTTGGCGCCTGCCTGACCTCCAGAGGCAGGGAGTTCCATAGGAGGGGGGCCACCACGCTGAAGGCTCTTCCCTTGGTGGACTCCAGTCCAGTTCCATAGGAGGGGGGCCAACATGCTGAAGGTTATATGATGCTCCTTCCTTCCCCCACCCCACTTGGGTGCCCATGTGTCCTCTTTTATAGAGGGGAGTCCCCTATCCGAAAGCCTGCCAGGGGAACATCCTATATTCTAAAGGTGTCCCTCGATTTTAAGGGCTGCCTAGTCCAAGTCCAGTGTAAAGAGAAAGAGCCATCCGAAGGAACAGGTAAAGGGCTTTGAAGCTGTGCATCGGCAACACCTGGACAGAAGGCTGAGCAGCAGACACACAGCAGTCACCTCCCCACTGTTGCCCCCACTCTGGTAAGGTCTTTTTGTTGAAATGATTGTAATTGTTTCTAAATTTGCATCTGTACAAATAAATTCGCATGTGCAAACCTGACACAGGTGCTGGTGTCCTCTTTTTTGGCGACACATCCCTGGCCTCACTGCACCCGGCCCTCCTTTCCCCCTATTTCAGCCCTGTGCCTACACACCTACACGGCTCGCAACATGCGTTACCTCCTGCCGCGGCGTATTTGGAGGCACGATGGAAATTATCTCCTGGCACCACGCCACGGGGACCTCCCTGTACCATCGCACGCTTGGTGGTGATTGGAGACGTTTATTGCAGATTGGAGTGGAAAGACCTGACAAGGAAAAGAGACTGATTTTCATCCTTCATTCCACCTGTAAAATAGGAGGGCAGATGGGGAAAGGGTGCCGGAAAGCTGGCTGGATGTACCGTGGGATCTGGCAGGGGTGGAAACGACGGAATCGCTACACAATGCTAGCGTAGGAGCCCTCTGTCTGGAAGCACCCATGAGCTGGAAAAGGTTCCTTTTGTGCCTTGTTTGCCCAATGTACATGTCCACTTGTAAAACACTGCAAAAAAAAAAAAGCAACGTTGCTGCAATCTGGTACAGAATGACCTGACCCTTCCCCTAACAGAAGGAGAGACAGAGAGAGAAAGAGAGTGGCAGAGAGAGGGAGGGGGTGGTAGAAACCAAAAGAGGAAAGAAGGAAAGAAAGAGGGTGGCAAAGAGAGTGAAAGGGGGTGACAAAAAGAGAGAGAGAAAGGAGATTGTAGAAGGAGAGAGAGAAAGGGGGTAGCAGAACGAGAAAGAGGGAGAAACGGGTGGCAGAAAGAAAGAGTGAAAGGAGATAATAGAAAGAGAAAGGGGTGGCAGAAAGAGAAAGGGGTGGCAGAGAGAGAGAGAAAGGAGATTGTAGAAGGAGAGAGAGAAAGGGCGTAGCAGAAAGAAAGAGAAAGGGGTGGCAGAAAGAGAGAGAAAGGGGGTGACAAGAAGAGAGAGAAAGGAGATTGTAGAAGGAGAGAGAGAAAGGGGGTAGCAGAACGAGAAAGGAGAAAGGGTGGCAGAAAGAAAGAGTGAAAGGAGATAATAGAAAGAGAGAGAAAGGGGTGGCAGAAAGAGAGAGAAAGGGGGGTGACAAGAAGAGAGAGAGAAAGGAGATTGTAGAAGGAGAGAGAGAAAGGAGATTGTAGAAGGAGAGAGAGAAAGGGGGTAGCAGAAAGAGAGAGAGACAGAAAAACGGGGTAGCAGGAAGAGAAAGCGAAGCCACACACACCCCGCAAAAAAAACTGCATAAGAAGCCATCGTAATTCGAGGCAACGGAGGAACTCGGCTTGCAAAAGCAACCGAGACTGGCACGACGCGGAGGTCCAGGGGGCCTGAAAGACCCGGATTCCCCAACGACGGATACCCCTATTTGTAACCGACAAAGAGGCCCTCGGTTATTGAAGCAGAAGAAGCTGCGACGTGCTGTTATTGTTTTTGCTGGTGTTTTAGCCCGGTGGATTTTGGGTTTTTTTGCGTCCAGGCAAAAAACGCCAACTCCATGCTTTCCTCCACCGGTTCATTCATCTCTGCATGATATCGGCAGCGTGGCCTGATTAACTGCGAGGGAATCTCCACTTGACAGACCCGCGGGCAACAACTACGCCACACCACCAAGGAATACCAAATTAGGGTTGGATTGAACTCTCTCTCTCTCTCTCTCTCTCTCTCTCTCTCTCTCTCTCTCTCTCTCTCTCCCTTTGATGAATCACCTGTCTTTTAATCAATTAATCTGCTAATTGATTGTGTCTAAACACATTTCCATACTTCCAAAGTTTCAATACATGCCACCCCCTTTTTTTTTTTTTTTTGGACAATAGTGACGGAAAAAATGCAGAGCCGGGCGGCTGAAATAGGTACTCCACTTGTTCCTATTGACCAAGAGTACCTGGAAATAAATCCCTCTTTTGCACCTCTCTTCAAATGTTGGCGACAGATGCCATTTTACAATGTTCTGCTTGACACATATTTAGGGCAAAAGGCGTATGAGATGTGCCTCTTTATTTTAATCTGTCCTAACATGATCAAAGTGCTGGTACTAACATTTAAAGCCCTAAACGGTTTGGGGCCAGGTTATCTGAAGGGATGCCTCCTCCCATATGTGCCTGCCCGGACCTTAAGATCATCCACAGGGGCCCTTCTCCGTGAGCCCCTGCCAAAGGAAGTGAGGCAGGTGGCTACTAGGAGCAGGGCCTTCTCTGCTGTGGCACCCCGGCTGTGGAACGAGCTCCCCAGAGAGGTTTGCCTGGTGCCTACAGTGTACTCCACTCTGAGATCTTAATGATATAGGGCGGGATATAAATATTTTAAATAAATAAATACTGACTGACGCTTCTGCAGCTCACATCCAGCCAAACAACTCCGACTGACGCTTCTGCAGCTCACATCTAGTCAAATTGCCAGCCTGCAGGACAGATGGATAGCTGCCATCGCTGGACTCCCCTATGGTTGGGCTGCTCCCTCAAGAACTTCCTACCTGAAGGCAGGACAGAAGCTCAATATTGCTCACAAATGCACTGGAGCAACGTCTCTCTTGCCCGGGACCTCTCCAAGGTCCTGAAGAATTGGATTCCACTATGGTTGGGCAGCTCCTAGAAGAACCTCCTACCTGAAGACAGGACAGGAGGTCAATATTGCTCAGGTCTACAATGGAGCAACCTCTCTCTTACTCAGGAGTTCTCCAAGGTCCTGAAGAAAGTTCCCATTTGCCTGGTATCCATTCAATAGCTCAATAGCTGCTGCTCCTCCAGCTAAGACCAGATTAAGTCTTCCTCAGTCCCGAGGGCCACAGCTCAGTGGTAAAACACACACTTCTCCTGCTGAAGGTCCCAGGTTCAACCTCCGGTATCTCCAAGTAAGAACTGGGTGGGGGGAGAGAGAGAGAATCCTGCCTGAAACTCTTGTTTGCTTTTTTAACGGACCCCAGAACTGTTGTTTTTAAATGGATACCATTGTTTTTATACTGTTTTTATGTTTTTGATGGTTTTTAATTTTGTATACTTTTTAACGTTCATTGTTTTTAATTTTTGTAAACCACCCAGAGAGCTTCAGCTATGGGGCGGTATATAAATGCAATAAATAAATAAAATAAATCCTGCCAGCCAGCGAAGGCAATACTTAGCTAGATGGACCGATGGTGTGACTTTGTCGAAGGTAGTTTTCTAAATTGCTAAACCTGGTTGGATCAGGACAAAGGCCGGGGATGGTGGTGGAAACTTGGCTTATTCTTGTACAGGCCATGAACTCTCCCCGCTGGCCACACACAGAGGAATATTTTCTTGAAGCTTTCGCACAAGAGGTGACCGACACCAGCACAGAATCTGGGACAGAGGACCATGTGTGTGGCTGTTTCCAAGGCAACAGATGCAGCCGGCTTGTCACCCGCAATGCTTTCTCTGTTCAGCAACATCTCCCATTGTCCAGCACACCGCAAAGCCCTCCCCAGAAGGAGATTTCTAGAGTTTCAGGCCCTGGGGGAAAGAGCAGGAGTGTGAAGGAAACGGAAGGCAGGATGGGCTAAACCACTTGCCCAGCACCAAGCACGGCAATGTTTTGCCTCTTAGTCGGGAGTTAAGATGGAAGTGCTGAAGTCTCCTTTTCAAAATGGTGACTTACAGACTTTGCTCCAGGCAGAAACGGGGCTGCTCCTTCTGCTACGTTTCCTTTCCAGACCCTCCGCTGTAATAACCCAGAGTTTTATTAAGCCGTATGAATTTTTTAGCAGTGCTGGGAGCTATAGATTTTTTAAACACGGGCAGATATTCCGCTTCACCTTAAAATGAAAAACTACTTCCCCAAAGCCGAAACAGCAATTCACCTCTTAAGGAGGCAATTCTAACAGAGAAAGAGAGAAGGGGAGAGGAGAATCCCCAGAACCATTTGGGTTTAGGGAGTAAGGAGCCGCTGGATTTTCCGTTCCGTTATCACGCATCCTATGCAAGGTAGTTAGACAGTTACAGTACTCTTTATGTCAAAAAGTTTCCCAGAGTGGCTTAAAACAACCACTCAGTCAAGACTGAGGCAAACAATCAAAAAAGTCACAACACGCAAGGAGAAAGAGATGAGGAGGGGAGAAGAAGAAAAATGAAGAAGTCTCTCTGCAGAGTTGGAGAACTGACCCGCTTTTCCCTCTCATCTACTTCCATCACCACTCACCAATTCCCTCTCCTAACCACCGACTGAGCTTCTGTGATGCCACAGAATGTTCACAAACATTCTAACTCTAGCCGGCCCTTGTCAAAGTTGAACACTTGGTTTTCTGCAGTTCCTTATTCCATGAATCTGGTAGAGGGAACGGAAGTTGGATTCCTGATTACCTTGGGTTGTTTTTTTTGCTTCTTCCTTGGGCGAAAACAATGTTACTAGTCCTTAGGGAAATGGATTTGAAAAATGTGCCCCCAGTGTTTACAAAGGCTTCAGAGTGGAGGACTTAGAACCTTTGCATATCCAGGCCTCCACCTAGGAACCAAGACAGGAAAGAGGATGGTTCTGATCCTGATTGGGACCCATCAGGATGGATCCTTCCACCCCACCCCACCCGCTCCTTTCTCTCTCCCCACTCCCACCCACAGGGTACTGAGGTCTGTAGCTTCCTGCTAAACCTGTATTCTCTTCCTTATCAGAAAAGGAAAGCCCTGCAGCAAGAAAGGGTGGGGGAGCCCCACCCCCAAGCCAGCACTCTTACCCTCTTGAGCCACTGGTCCTCCTCATTACACTAATGCCATTAAGGCTTTTCAATTACACGCAATTTCCCCACCATTATATCCAGGAGACGAGTCTCCGTAGTGCAATGTACAGCTGATCACTGCATTTCCTTCCGCCCCGGCAAAATGAGCTCTTTAACGAAGGAGCCGACAACCGGCGGCAGAGAGCAGGACGTGGGTTTGAGCCGGCAGGCGTGACCGCCAAGGACCTTGCCCAAGGCAGGCGGGCCAAATCCGCCATGGCTCACTTAAAAGGGAACTCCATGTGGGTATTTTTTAAGCACGCCGCCTGTTCACCTTGGAAATCCTTCTCATTCTTCCTCTTGCTTCCGTTTAGATTTGCATTTTTATCCGTTGCAGCACTGGGGTGTTTTACTGCCCGTTTCAAAGGGCGCTGCGTGCTTTAAAAATGGGTGGTTTGACATTCTTACGTTTTATCGGAAGACTGTGTGCTGCATTGTGAGGGTGATCAAGCCCTGGAAAATAGCTGAGATTTTTAAACTAGGGGTGGGCATTCCTCTGCGGAACCTGCCCTCTGGAACCCTGTCCCAGCCTATCGAGCGAAGACTTTACAGGGGGAAGGAGGTTGGAAGAGGCTCAGGATAAATTGTATCCTGGCCTCTCTATTCTCTTCCCATCCCTGGCCATGAGACGTCCCCTTTTCCCCCTCTCCCAGGTCAGGTTTCCAACTTCAGAGAAGCATCTGTCATGGTTGTCTGCATTCCAGCGGGGAGCAGTGGGTCAGATTTCCCACTTTCCATTCCGAGATTGGAGCACCGTCTCAGAGGAGAGGATCCAAACTATCCTTAGGCTTAATCAAGGGATCCTAGGATTGCTCTCTAAATAAATAAATAAATAAATAAATAAATAAATAAAGGAAGTCATTGCCACTGGCTTTTAAAAGAACTTATCCAAATTGGTTGAGAAGTCTGCTCATGTCTATCGACGTGCCGTATTCAGAAGAAGCCTACCTCTAAGCACCAGAAACTGGGTCAGACTATGAGGGAAATCCAATTAATTCCACCATCACCCCGTATTTGTAAGCTCTCTCAGGCATTGTCCAACTGGCTGACAGAATGCCGGCCAACCTCACGGAAATTGCGTCGGATACAGCAAAGGAATTCTGAAGATCTTTCACTACGCGGATGACATCTATGCACCCAGCTCCAACGCCGGCATTTGAGCTCACCTGGCTTTGCGTTGGCGGAGAATGCAGAGGTGTGTGTGTCGGCGTCTGCAGCCACTCTTTTCAGCCGTGCTGGTGGCGAATTGCAATCAGGACGTTCTTTTGAAGTCTTATGTACTAGAAAGGAAAAGGAAAGGAACCTCTCGTGCAAGCACTGAGTCATTACTGACTCTTGGAGGGACGCCAGCTTTCGCTGACGTTTTCTTGGCAGGCCTTATAGCGGGGTGGTTTGCCGTTGCCTTCCCCGGCCGTGATTACCTTTCCCCCAGCTAACTGGGCACTCATTTTACCGACCTCGGGAGGATGGAAGGCTGAGTCGACCTGAGCCGGCTGCCTGAAACCAGCTTCCGCTGGGATCGAACTCAGGCCGTGGGGAGAGTTTCAGCTGCAGAAACTGCTGCTTTACCACTCTGCGCCACACGAGGCTCATGTACTAGAAACGTGACTTTTAAAATAATGATAATGGTGGACTGCGGACGCTCAAGGAAACCTCCTCCCACAATCAACCCTATGAAACAAATGCAATGTGGATATCAAACAGGAGAGACCTGCCAGGCCAAAAACAAGAAGCAGTGTTATACCAGGTCAGAAAGCTTTCCATGGTTAGAACTCGAGATCTTTTGCCTTGCCACCGAGGTGCCTTACCACTGAGATATGGTCCTTTCCCTAAATGTAAGCCAAGTTTCTAGTCCTATGGATCTCAATAAAGGGCTAATTCAAATAGGGACGTAGGAAACAGCTTTATATCCTTGGTCCATCTAGACCAGTTTTGCCAACACTGACCGGCAGCAGCGGATCTCCCGGTTTTTCTCACCTTACCTGGAGATGCCATGGTTCAAACCTGGGGCTATGTGCATGCATGACTGGTCCTCTACTACTGAGCCACGTCCACGTCCGACCATAAAGATATAATAAAGACTGAAACGAGAACCTAACCTAAAAGGAATAGCGATATGCTGCCATCTTCAGGACACGCAAAAGCATTGCCTCTAGCAGATTTGAAATGAACTCTATCCCCTTCCAAATTCTCTTACAAGATCCAAAGCCAACAGCAGAAGGAAGATGACAGCGTGCCAAGGTGGTAGAATGGACTGTGGCATTTTTAAAAAAACAAACACACACCTATGTCATAGAATCATAGAATAGTAGAGTTGGAAGGGGCCTCTAAGGCCATCGAGTCCAACCCCCCGCTCAATGCAGGAATCCACCTTAAAGCATCCCTGACAGAGGGCTGTCCAGCTGCCTCTTGAAGGCCTCTAGGGTGGGAGAGCCCACAACCTCCCTAAGTCATTGGTTCCATTGTCATACTGCTCTAACCATCAGGAAGTTTTTCCTGATGTCCAGCTTCCTGTAACTTGAGCCCGTTATTCCATGTCCTGCACTCTGGGAGGATCAAGAAGAGATCCTGGCCCTCCTCTGTGTGACAACCTTTTAAGTATTTGAAGAGTGCTCTCATGTCTCCCCTCAATCTTCTCTTCTCCAGGCTAAACAGGCCCAGTTCTTTCAGTCTCTCTTCATTGGGCTTTGTTTCCAGGCCCCTGATCATCCTGGTTGCTCTCCTCTGAACACGCTCCAGCTTGTCTGCATCCTTCTTGAAGTGCGGTGCCCAAAACTGGATGCAATACTCCTGGAAGCGCACTGTCCTGAGGCTACGGAACTTTTGGGTACATCCAAAAATACCAGCTTCTTGTAGCTTAAGAGCGCAATTCGAAGCATGTTTAGACAGACAAAAGGCCTACATATTCCAGAATTTCCCAGGGGAGAAACAGCAAGTGTTGGGTGGGGAGAAATAGCGAGGCTGGAGTCTGGGGGGGAGGGGGAAACAGCAAGTCAGAAGGGTAGGATAATGAAGCTAATGGCTGGGAGAGTAAATAGTTTCTGTAGTTTGCTCAGTACGCCTATCCCATATATGAACGGCCTTCCCTAAGGCTTCGTGAACTGACAGTAGGAGCCTTACACAAAACTAAGTGGGCAATCTTTTTTTTTTATCTTTCAGCCCCCGGCCATCCCAGGCACATGGCCCCCGAGAGCTTCTCCATAACTGAGTTTGGCACTCGGGCTGAAAGCGGTTGCACCCCCCTGTGCTACCTATAAGACGCAAAACCTGAACCCGGGACCCCCTGCTACACTGTCCTCTCCTCTTGCTTACGGGGTCATCTCCATGCTATCGTTGCCTATTTCCCGGTAACGGACAGAGTCCGGCCTCTTCCTCTTCCTGGGCTTCTCTTTCTGCACCCCTGCGAGGGTCCAGTGCACGTTGAGGACTTCCTACGGCCTGTGGTTTCCTACCAGCTGCAGAAGGCCGGTGTTGTCTTGGCGATATCCTTGCTTTATCGGTGCTATCTCGCCAGCGATCCCTCTGTCGCAACCGTAGGCAGGCATCCCACGGTTCAGGCCCGGGCGAGTTGAGTCACGGGGCCCTCCCGCTGCACGCTGGAGGAGCTTCTCGGCTCCCTTCGAGGCAGAGAGGGAAGGACGCGCTCGTAATGAACGAACTCGCCTCACCTTCTGCCTCGTGACGAATCCCTGAGCAGCTGCAACCAGGACGCTCTCGTAACCTGACCCAACCCTCTGGTTTGGCCGCCACCCCCACTGGCTTGCCCAGGGCCTGCTGTAATCATTCACTTTCTTGGCAATACCAGCCTCTTCTGCACAATGGGATTTGTGTGGGCACGGGGTAAAGGCAAGGCAAGACGGGCACTTGGAGCTGACTCCATGAGGGATACTCTTCCTCCATGGCTGTACCTGTGATTCATCTGGGGCCTAGACTTATACGGGCCCCACGATACACTGGGTCTCTCTTTGGGGCCGAGGAATTCAGGGCACGGCTGTTCTGCGTTTGTTTGAAGGAGGGGAGGTGCGGTTGCGGGATTCGGAAGTGACCTCTCGGACCTTTCGATGCAACAATGCAGGTGTGTAGGGGAGTTCCAGCCTGCAATGATACGGGCAGGAGCCATGCTTGACTGCTCAGAACAGAGAGTTGCCAATGCCAAAAGAAAGTTATCTCACAGAAGTTGAACATTTGGGAGGCCTCTCTCAAAACGGCGGCCCGCCTAACCCTTCTGCAATAAACTAGAAATGTCTTGCCAGGGTTCTAGGAGACGCTAAGACCGCCACGCACACACCTGTGAGCACTGTTCACGCCAAGGGCAGGGCACCTATTAAATAAAGAAGGCGGGTACGGCACCGGCTGTTGAGTCCAGAAGAGGCAATATGGCATGGTACCCATCGCTCTGAGGTTAGCAGGAAATGAATCAAGGCCACCCGCGTTGTTGTGTCAAGTGGAATTACTCTCCCGGGAGAGACCCAGCGGAGGTCCGCCTTCCAGTGGGAGGAGGGTGGATCTCCAGAGGTTGGGGACACTCCCAGAAGCCCCTGCCAGCATGGCTAATGCGCAGGAACTCTGCCAGCTGAAGCCCGAAACATCTGGAGATCGCCTTGGGCCCACTCCGCCCCACAGAAACAGAAGGTGTGGGTGAAGGTGCTTCTTCTTTCTGGAGCAGCCAGTGAATTTAACACCGGCAACTCGGGTTGTGATTTTTCTTTTTACGGCTCTTGGCCTTTCCCGGTGAGGCTCATTTCAAGTTGTATTTGTAAAAACGTTTTTTAAAACAATTATTTGGAAATGGCGACTCCTACCAACCTGGAACGTCACGGGATTAGATATTAAGCCAGGGGTGGGGAACCTCTTCCACCCCATGTCAGAGAAGCCTTCCGGGGCCACGGTCCAGTGGTGGGCAGAGCATATTGTAGCATAACTGAAATCACATCGTAGCTTCAAGCTTTCACTGCCAATAGCTACGCCTTAAGAAAGGCATTTCAAACTTTTAGAATGGGGGCGGGGGGGCACGATTGCACAAAAGCCAGGACACTTCAAAAAGATTGGCCACTGGGGAAAAGGGGATGGCACATTTGGGGAAGAGGGATGGATTTCTAGGGAAACCGAAGAGGGCAAATTTTAGCTTTCGGGCCAAAGGTTCAACGTGGGGAAAAAGTGCAAGCAAGACGTCTGCAATTTAAGCTTTATAAATATCATTTCCCGCCCCCTCCCCTGCTAGCTTTTAAAAAGGAACCGCTTTGAGAAGTTTTACACAGGGTTGGGGTAACTACAGCCAAGTCGCCCAAGCTGCTAAGATTGCCGCAAAGCCTCCGGTTCTTCCGTCTGAGAGAAGCCAAAAACCCCACTCAGGCCTCAGGGGATCGCCTGGGGCTCCCGTCCCGCTCGCCGTAGGCGAAGCTTCCGCTCGAGACGGCCTAAAGCTTGGGGAGCGTGCCCGGCGGGGCCAAGAGGACGCCGAAGACGTAGAAGAGTCCCAGAAGGAGGTTGAGCTTGGCTGTCCTTTGGGGGATCTTGACGAAGGTTTGGCTCCGGAACTGCCGCTCCAGGGAGAAGGCCATGGGCATGGTGAACAAAGGCAGGGCCATGCTGATGGTGTAGTGGGTGGCCAGGACGCAGAAGATCAGGTACGGCAGGAAGAGGAGGGCGTTGTAGAGGACGTAGGAGAGCGTGGGGCCGATCAAGATGGCCAAGGTGACGATGCCGGCCTGGCGGTCCGACTCCATGTCTCGGGTGTTGTTGCTGTGCAGGATGGCTTCCGTGCTGAGGGCCAGCGGGACGGCGTACAGCAGGGGCGAGACGGACAGCTGGCCCACCTGCACGGCGTAGGCGAACATCACCGCCAGCGGCCCAAAGGTGATGAGGATGACCACGTCGCCCAGAGCCACGTACTTCAAGCCAATACCTGCGGCGAAGACGAGGAGGTATGAGAAAGCCGTCAAAGAGGAGAAAGAGAGGCAGGGGAGGGTAGTGGTGAAAGGGCTGGACTGGGAAGACACGGATTCGAGTCCCCGCTCAGCTGTGTTTTCTAGGCAACTTTGGGCCAGTCGCGGACTCTCTTCCCCACAGGGTGAGAAGCAGGCCTAAACTTCTGCCTCTTCCCATAAGAACATAAGTAGAGCCCTGCTGGATAAGACTGAGGGTCCATCTAGTCCAGCACTCTGTCAACCAGGGACCAACAAAGCGGGACACAAGTGCAACAGCACCCTCCCACCCATGTTCCCCAGCAACTGGTGCACACAGGCTTACTGCCTTGGATCCTGGAGGTAGCATGTACACATCAGGGCTAGTAGCCTTTGACAGCCTTCTCCATTCATCCAACCCCCTTTTAAATCCGTCCAAACAGGTGGCCATCGCTACATCTTGTGGTAGTGAGTTCCATAGCTTAACTCTGCGCCTGTGTTCACACGGGTCACTCAGGGGAAGTCTGCCATAGTATGGTGAAATATACTGTAAATTATAAGGGGGGGGGGGGGCGCGTAACTCAGCGCTAAAACATCTGCTTGCAAGCAAGGACACCCCATGCTCCATCCCTGGAGTCTCCAGAGAAGAATTCTGCCTGAAACGCTGGAGAGCCACTGCCAGTCAGTGTCGACAAGACTGGGCTAGATGGACCCACGGTGTGACTCACTGCAAAGGCAGCTTTCAATGTTCCTATTTAAACCAGCCCTTCAAGAGCTAGAAGCTTTTAGGAGAACAACCATAGCTCAGCGGTAGAACTCCCAGGTTCGAGCCCCAGTATCTCCAGGTAGCGAGATGCAGGATCACTGATAGGTTATGCCTTCGCTGATTGGCTATGCTTTGGGGGGAGAGGCTATAGCTCAGTGACAGAGCCCTTGCTTTGCATGCAGAAGGCCCCAGGTTGGATCCCCAGCATCTCTAGGTAGCGAGATGCAGGATCACTGATAGGTTATGCCTTCGCTGATTGGCTATGCTTTGGGGGGAGAGGCTATAGCTCAGTGACAGAGCCCCTGCTTTGCATGCAGGAGGTCCTGGGTTCAATCCCCGGCATCTCCAGACAGGGCTAGGAAAGAATCCTGCCAGAAACCCTAGAGAGCTGCTGCTGCTGCCAGTCAGTGCCGACAATACTGGACTAGATGGACCAAAGGTCTCTGGCAGCTTTTGCTGTTCCTCTATAAACCAGCACTTTGTTTAGAACCGCCAAGCTATTGGGCAGCATAGAAATGTAATGAATAAACAAAGTAATGAATAAATGGACCATGAGGACTAGAATATTTTTCAGAGAAGTACTACAGCTCACATGCTTTGCACGGTGAAGAAGCCGGGCTCCTCCAGCTAGCGTGAGGAAGGAACCTCTTACCTCCAGTATAAAGGAAGGAGCTAGAGAGCCCTCCGAAGTAGATCAAAGCCAGGTGCTCCAGCCGGAGGGTGGAGAGGCAGTACAGGCAGGCGGCGGACAGGCAGCCCAAGGTGTACAAGAACACCCCAAATCTAACCACATCTTGGGGCTCCAAGATCTGGTCGACCAGCGTCCGGTCGTCGCTCTTCTTATGGTCGATGCCCTTGGAGAAGTCGTAGTAGGTGTTGACCAGGTTGCCGGCACCGTGGACGGCCAGGACGGTCACGGCGCTGCCCACGAGGAGCCCGGGGTCCAACGTTCCCTGGGAGCGGTAGGCGAGGGCGCTGCCCAGGGCCACCGGGGTCAGAGAGGCGCTGAAGCTCCAGGGCCGGAGAGCCAGCACGTACGACGCACATTTATGTTGCCAGCTGCTGAGGGGAGCCTTTGGAGGTCCAAGCAAGGCTCTCCCTTCGCCTCCTACCTCCTCCTCTGGGTGCTTCTCAGCCACGATGCTGACCTTCTCCATCTCTTCTTCGGCTTCCATGGCTTAGGAGGCTCCTGCAAAGCCGGGTGTCAGAAGTGGACCTGGGGAAAAGGAGGAGGAGATTAGATGGCAATCCCTTGTCCTCCAGGGAAGCCCAAGGTGCCCGCCGATTTTCTTTCCGCCTTCCCTCTCTCCAGCGGGAATGTCGCCCTAAAATGAGAGAATGTAAGAGTCCTGCTGGATCAGACCAAGGGTCATAGAATCATAGAATCATAGAGTTGGAAGGGGCCTCTAAGGCCATCGAGTCCAACCCCCTGCTCAATGCAGGAATCCACCTGAAAGCATCCCTGACAGATGGCTGTCCTGAATGCCTCTTGAATGCCTCAAGTGTGGGAGAGTCCATGGTCTCCCTAGGTAATTGGTTCCATTGTCATACTGCTCAAACAGTCAGGATGTTTTTCCTGCTGTCCATCTAATCATACTGCTCAAACAGCCAGGACATTTTTCCTACTGTCCATCTAATCATACTGCTCTAATAGTCAGGATGTTTTTCCTGCTGTCCATCTAGTCCAACACATCTAGTCCACGAGGATGCCTGTCTAGATCCGTAGAGCACAATAGGACTCTTTCGGCCTTGGAAGTCAGGGCAGGAAGGAATGAGGGGAAAACTATCATAAGTGAGGACTGGCCTCAGACATCAGGAGCTGATGGGGAAGAACCAGGCAGGCAGGCAAGCCTGTGAGTGAGCAAACTGAGAGCCACAAACACAGAATCGGCCAGAAGAATCACTCAGAAAAGCAGAAACCAACACAGCCCATAAGTATTGGAAAGTCTCCTAAATTATATTTATTTATTCACCTACTTGATTTGTACCCTGCTTTTCCACCAAGAAGATCAGAGCTCAATAAAAAACGATCGAGGTGGGGAAAATGCAGTTTAGACAATCGTAAAACACAAGTCCATCGAAAGCACAATGAAAAGGAGGACAATAAAAACGCGTACAAATCCGTCAACGCAACGCGAGAGGACGGATCCCACATCCCGGGCACCAGCTTTTCCCAACCCGAGTCCAGCCAGCTGCATTAGACTACAGCCTCAATCAACCCCAGCCAGGGAGCTGCAGTCCAACACTTCTAAAGAGTGCCCAGCTGGGAGAAGGTGCTCTTCGAAACAGCTTTGTTCCATTCAAAGCAGGCCTCCTATGCTTAACTGTCACATGACAACGGGAACACTTTGCTCTTCCGTCTTGACCCTAAGAGGTTCCCCCAGTCATCCGAGGGTTGAAGCTGAACGACCATTGACCCTGCAACAATTCTTCCCGTCAACAGCATCCAGGGGACCACAAGTAGGGGAGAAAAGAAAAAAGTGTACCAGGGCAAATAAGTGCAGACGACTCAAGAAAGTGAGCCAAGCCACAAGGTATATTTATTATTATTATTATTTATTTATTTATTTAGCACCATCAATGTACATGGTGCTGTACAGAGTAAAACAATAAAATAGCAAAACCCTGCCGCATAGGCTTACATTTATTAGATTGTAAGCCTATGCGGCAGGGTCTTGCTATTTACTGTTTTACTCTGTACAGCACCATGTACATTGATGGTGCTATATAAATAAATAATAATAATAATAATAATAATTCTAATAAAATCATAATAAAACAATAAGAAGGGGAAGTGTATAACACAGCGCCTAGCCTTTCAGAGCCGAGCAGCCTTCAACGGATCTCAGCAGCAGACCATCAAACAAACATAAAATCATACTGCTGAAAGAAACCAAACAACCTTTTCCAGCTGCTTCTTCCAAACTTGGCCACGTCATTATTATTATCAATTATTATTATATTATTTGTATCCCCCCTTTCCCCCCCCCAATACGTTAATCCTGCCTCCCCTTTCTCATCTGATACTTATAACTTGACTTTTTTATTTTTATTGCTGCTCCGTTTTGAAACAGAACAATTTCTAATACGGAGTTACAATAATAATAATAATAATAATTTATTTCTTACCCGCCTCTCCGACTGGATCGACAAGCACAAAACACTTAAAATACTGATCAAAAACATGGCATACACTGTTTAAAAACATCCTAAAAGCATCCTAAAAGTATCCTAAAATTCCACTGGATAGGCCTGCCAGAAGGGATCAGTCTTGATAGCTTTCTTGAATGCTAAAAGACTGTCAAGCTGATGAGTCTCCTCCGGCAGGCCATTCCACAGTCTGGGAGCAGCAGAAGAGAAGGTCCTCTGGGTTATGGTTGTCTTTTTATCATGTAAACTTTTATCTTTTTATCACGTAAACTTTTCGCATTCACCGCTCCAGAATATGTTCAGATGCGGAGCGCTGTATAAAATGCTGCAAGCAAATAAATAGATAAATAAATAAAGTAACCCCTTAGGGCACCAAGCCCAAGTCTGTCTTCATGTGACTCTACAGTGACTCTTCAGGGATTCAGGAAGGGTTCTTTCCAAGTCCAAAGTAGGGAATGAACCTGGATTCTCCCGCATGCAAGTGAGGGCGCTGCCCACTGAGCTACTCAAATGCTGGGAAAGTGATCTACTGCTACTTTAAGTAATCAGCGCCAAGATAAATGCTTTAGAAGGTGGATTCCTGCCTTGAGCAGGGGGTTGGACTCGACGGCCTTATAGGCCCCTTCCAACTCTACGATTCTATAAAATGAACAAACGTACCTCAAGTTTGATCCTTGGCAATTTCCAGTCAAAGGAAAAGGATCTTGGCTAGCTAGGTGGGGAAAGATATCTACCTACAGGATCCTGACCAGCAGGATAGACCAGTCATGCTTTTACTCAAGGGGACTAAGTAGCTACCTGCATGCCATCGACACCTTTAACAGCTGCAGAACCAGATGTTTTCAACAGATATGTTTTCTCTTTCTTCCTTCCCCCAGTAAAATTAAGGTGGTCTTCCCCAACCTGGGACCTTCTACATACAAAAAGACACACCCTACCTCTGAGCTACGACCCCACAGAGTCATTTGGGGAAGGAAGACAAACACCCACTGCGAGTTTAATAAAAACATTTTTTATAGTAAACTAGGGTGACCCTATGAAAAGGAGGACAGGGCTCCTGTATCTTTAACAGTTGCAGAGAAAAGGAAATTTCAGCAGGTGTCCTTTGTATATACGGGGAACCTGGTGAAATTCCCTCTTCATCGCAACAGTTAAAGCTGCAGGAGCTATACTAGAGAGACCAGATTTAAAAGAGGGCACCTGCAGCTTCAACTGGTGTGATGACAAGGGAATTTCACCAGGTTCTCCATGTATACAAATGACACCTGCTGAAATTCCCTTTTCAATACAACTGTTAAATATACAGGAGCCCGGTCCTCCTTTTCATATGGTCACCCTAAAGTAAACCAACAAACACTTCAGAACATCAGAAGAGCCCTGATGCTGGATCAGACCAAGGGTCCATCTAGACCAGCTCTCTGTCCGCATAGTGGCCAACCAGCCATCTGCCCAAGGATTATTTATTTATTTAAAACATTTATATCCCACCCTATATCAATAAGATCCCAGGGCGGCGTACAGGACATGGACAAGCAGGACATGAATGCAACAGCACCCTCCCGCCCAAGTTCCCCAGCAACTGGGACATACAGCCTTAATGCCTCGGATACTGGAGATAGCACACAACCATCAGGGCTAGTAGCCTTTGATAGCCTTTGCCTCCAGGAACTTATCCAACCCCCCTTTTAAAGCCATCCAGATTGGTGGCCATCACCTGAGCAAGTCATAGAAGATGCGATTCTCATGGGACGGAGGAACACTCTTTGGCATTATTTTGCAAATGAAAATCAGCTAATAAATTTCATAAATAAGTAAAGGTGCAATCCTATGCATGTTTCGAGAGATAGAAAAGCCCTACAGTATTCCCAAGCCAGCATGTAGGACTTATTTTTTTCTTCCTATAAGCTGGTTCAAGAGAGGGATAAAAATACTTCAGGTCACAATCCTATGCATGTTTGGACAGGAAAAAAAAAGTCCTGGGGAATACTGGGAGTTACAGGATTTTTTTTCCCCTTGTTGAACATGCACAGGATTGCACCCTTAAGGGACCAGTAAACCTGATCCTGGCGTGCTAATTTTGTAACGCATAGGATAGCACCCTGGCAGGGGAATGCTGGAAGTTGTAGGACTTTTTCTTGTCTAAACATGCATCCTTAATAAACACCACTCCACCTCACACACAAACAAGCAGCTTCACCTCCCCACCCCAAAAGAAATTGCAGTGGAGGGTTTGCAAACCCTCCCCCCTCCACCCCAGTCTCCTGTCTCCGTCGGTGGCTGTCCTCCCAATTCCTCCTCCCCTATCCAACTTGCTGTATTTGGGGCATGGAAGGGGAGCTAGCACTTCCCCTTGAAGACTCACCATTGGACAACGGAGGGAAAGTTTGGAGAAGCTTCTGCTTTTCCCTTGGAACTTCTGCCTGCGCCATTCACGCCCCCCCCCCCTCCTCTGCCTCCTGGGATGGCTATAAAAAGCCGTGCGCTTCCGAAAGCAGCCCGGCTGGAAACCAAGACCTCGAAGCCAACAGTTCCGCCCTCTCTCTCTCTCTCTCTCTCTCTCTGTGCATCGTTTTGTATTTGGGGAGTTGTTGGGAAGGGTGACCAATTAGGGTGGCCCTATGGAAAGGAGGACAGGGCTCCTGCAGCTCTAACAGTTGTGTAGAAAGGGGAATTTCAGCAGGTGTTATTTGTATGCAGGCAGCACAGGGGGAAATCCCCTCTTCATCACAACAGTTAAATAGGGTGACCCTATGAAAAGGAGGACAGGGCTCCTGTATCTTTAACAGTTGTATTGAAAAGGAAATTTCAGCAGGTGTCATTTGTATATATGGGGAACCTGGTGAAATTCCCTCTCCATCACAACAGTTAAAGCTGCCCTCTTTTAAATCTGGTCACTCTAGTATAGCTCCTGCAGCTTTAACTGTTGTGATGAAGAGGGAATTTCACCAGGTTCTCCATATATACAAATGACATCTGCTGAACTTCACGTTTCTCTGCAACTGTTAAAGATACAGGAGCCCTGTCCTCCTTTTCATAGGGTCACCCTAAGTTAAAGCTGCAGGAGCCCTGTTCTCCTTTCCATAGGGCCACCCTAATTGGCCACCCTTCCCAACAACTGCCCTCTTTTGTATCTAGCCACTCTAGTATAGCTCCTGCAGCTTTAACTTGCTTTGATAGGGTGGCCCTATGGAAAGGAGGACAGGGCTCCTGCAGCTTTAACAGTTGTGTAGAAAAGGGAATTTCAGCAGGTGTCATTTGTATATATGGAGAACCTGGTGAAATTCCCTCTTCATCACAACAGTTAAAGCTGCCCTCTTTTAAATCTGGTCATCCTAGTATAGCTCCTGCACTTTAACTGTTGTGATGAAGAGGGAATTTCACCAGGTTCTCCTTATATACAAATGACACCCTAGCTTTGATGAAGAGAGAATTTCACCAGGTGCTGGATGCACACAAATGATACCTGCTGAAATCCTATTTTTTTATGCAACTGTTAAGGATACAGGAGCCCCGTCCTCCTTTTCATACATGACCTGCATCAGATGAAGTGGTTATTTATTTATTTATCCATTCATTTATTACATTTCTATCCCACCTAATACCCCAAGTTCTCTGGGCAGTTCAAGGCCATTAAAATCATAAAACCAGCTGCGGTTTTAATCTGAACTTTGTTCTTTAAAAAATAAATAAATCATAGTGTTTTTCTTCTATTTATTCACCTCTCTTTGGATTGGGAGCAGAATATAAATATTGCTTATAAATAATAAAATAAAATAAAATGCAACATGATAAAACACAATATAAACATGTCCTCTGTTGTTAATAGTTGTGAGGAATGTGGGTTGTAAAATGGGTGTGTGTATATATGTATATAGATAGAATATTATATATATATATATATATATATATATATATTGCTTTTCTCCCTTTATTTATTATAATTCTATACCACTCAATAGTCAAAGCGAGTGCTTCACAACAATTAAAAACCTTAAAGTGCATCATAAAATACAATACAGAATTTAAAAGCTTAAAATGCTTTAGGGTGGATTCCTGCATTGAGCAGGGGGTTGGACTCGATGGCCTTGTAGGGCCCTTCCAACTCTGCTATTCTAGGATTCTTTGAAAACTAGTTCATGAGAATCAGTCACTTTTGCCCTTGCTGAAGCTGGAGTTAGATCTGCGCATGTGTGAGAGGGCTTTAAGGGGCTGCACCATAGAGAAGTGGTGAAATGGCAACTCTATGGTTACGAGATGTCGCGCTCAAAGAATTCCCCTATTCTCGAGGGCAACTTCTCTAGTCCTAAAGCAAGGTCACTGTTGGAACTTTCTTACCGTAAATCTGGAGTATGTGCGCACATAATTATTCCCCCCTCCCCAATATACAACCACCTCTATGTTTTATATTAACAACCGGCTCTTAAATTCCCTTAATAAATACATTTTTTCCCATACGCCTATCCTGTATCACTTGATCCTCCTTACCAAAATTATTAGAGTAAATGCGCATAGGATTTTCTTCCTCCACCCCACCCCTCGCCCAGTCCAAGTTTATTTTCTCCTCGCAGTCTTTTCAAAATTACATTTGGTTTTTATAGTTAATAACTGCTACATTCTAATAGTAGTTAGGTTCTGCCCCCCTTCATATGCAATTTTTGCATGGGGGGGGACCTCCTCTCCCTTTTAAGGGCTTATTTTTTAAACAAGGGTGGGATAAATGTCAGAAAGAATAACTCTTCTTTATTTATTCCTTGTATTGGGGCGGGGGGAGACGTTTTTATTTATTGGATTTTTTTCAAGGGGATTCCCCAACTCGATCCCCCCATATTAAAACCCCAAGGAAGATGAAAGAGGGAAAACTGATAATACACAAATATCCTCCTTTATCCAAGTAATGTAGTCTTTACACTACTTGGATGATGTAGGGACAGGGCCTTTTCAGTGGTGGCCCCCCAATTATGGAATGATCTCGCCTGGTGCCAACGTTGTTATATTTTCCGCTCCAGGCTAAGACCTTTCTCTTCTCCCAGGCATTTAACAGCATTTAACAACATATGCTGAGTTTGTTTGTTTTTAACAGACCCCCGAATAGCTGTTTTTATCTGGTGACCCTATGAAAAGGAGGACAGGGCTCCTGTATCTTTAACAGTTGCCTAGAAAAGCGAATTTCAGCTGGTGTCATTTGTATATTTGAAGAATCTGGTGAAATTCGCTCTTCATCACCACAGTTAAAGCTGCAGGAGCTATACTAGAGTGGCCAGATTTAATAGAGGGCAG
This sequence comes from Elgaria multicarinata webbii, assembly GCF_023053635.1. Classification (NCBI taxonomy): domain Eukaryota; kingdom Metazoa; phylum Chordata; class Lepidosauria; order Squamata; family Anguidae; genus Elgaria; species Elgaria multicarinata. Next base: position 17,255,765 of record NC_086190.1, on the reverse strand, counting down.
GGCACCTTCAGCTTTAACTGGTGGGATGAAGAGGGAAATTCACCAGGTTCCCCATATATACAAATGACACCTGTTAAAATCCCTTTTCTATGCAACTGTTAAAGATACAGGAGCCCTGTCCTCCTTTTCATAGGGTCACCCTAGTTTTTATAAGCATACTGTTGTTTTTATGCTTTTTATGTTTTTAAACTTTGTATATTTGTTTTTAACGTTCACTGTTTTTAACTTTTGTAAACTGCCCAGAGAGCTTCGCCTATGGGGCGGTATATCAATGCAATAAATAAGTACATTTTAAACTCAATCTTTAAAGTTTAAAGACCGACATGATGATTATATAGCCCTGCTTTCCCCAAATTGGTATCCTTCAGATGTGTTGGACTACAGTTCCCATCAGCCACAGCCAGCATGGCCAAAGATCTGGAATGCATCGCCTCCCAGGCTGTTTTGACCTACTATATTTTATTTTATTTTATTAATTTTTTTTTTTACTGCGCTGCCCATGGAAAACAAGGGAGAAAAATGAGAAGGGGGAATTGAGGATTCCCCCAATCCGCTGCATTGGGAAGGAGGGGCTCTAAAGGAGCTCAGCACCCAAATAGGTTCAGCACCCTGGATAGCTCCTTCAGCATTCGGAGCGATTCAGGAGGGTCTCTGGAGGACACGAGCCCCGCGTCATCGCATGCAAATGAGCTGGGGGGGGAGATCCCCTCCTTCGCCCCGCCCACTTCTCCATCCCATCCCGGAAGAGGCGAAGAAGGCTTCCGGGTTGCCTGCCGCTGGCCCTGTTATATTTCGCCCTTCTGCTGCTGCTACTGGAGGCTGAGCGGGGCGGAGACTGGGCTTCCTCGCTGCAAGGTCCCTCCAGCACGAATCCAGCCAGGTCTCTTTTAAGGGCGGTTTTAGGTGGGGCGGAGGGGGGCACACTCCTACCCCCAGGGCCTCTTTGCAACAGAAGGGGAGAAGGATAGTGCCACTGCACATGTGCAGAGCGCCCTTCCCTTTCTCCTCTCCATAGCCATTCCCCTGTTCTGGTCCTCCTGGATTTAATGGGAGGAAGACACGATACGATTTGCCTTAGTCTCAGTCAGGGTCAGCAAAATGGGAGGCAGCAGGGTGCCTCTGGACGTGTACAGAGTGCCTCTCCCGTTCTCTCTCCCGCCCACACCCCCAACTATCCCCTGTCCATATCCTTCTGCAATTAGGGGCATCATCCATCCTGGAAGGTTCTAGAAAGGACAGGAGTTTTCCCCCCTTCTCTTTCCAGTCTTGCAGTCTTCCTAGCGATTTGTCACGGGTTTGCCCCAGGGTTTATGAACATTTCGGGGTGCTGGGATTGTCAGGATGAGTATTTTTGTTTTATCCGGTGGAGCCAGAAATGAAGGGGTGCATTTGTGTTGGGGTGTGTGTGTGTGTGTCCCCTTAAAGCTACGTCTTGTGAGTGCATGGTCAATGTAAAATAGCATGGACTGGAATGGGATAATAACACTAAGAGTAATAAATATTACAACAACAACAATAATAATTTGTGTATAAGATTTGCCTGGCATTTTCTAATCTTATGAGCTTTTAATCTCTCTCCCCCACCCCCCCCACCCCGGTCTCCCACTGCAGATAAGAGGCTGAGAGTGAGAGGTGTGCCTAAGGTGCAGGATCTCAGACTCTGAAGGGGGCGGGGAATCCCGGATGGCCACACACCCCTTCCCCCCCTGACACCCAACCATTTCGTGGTTTCCACAGTTTCTGCCTCTCCCAGTTCTAAACAGTTGAAATGCCTCTCCTAACATGTCATTTCTAATATCTGAGGCAGTAAGCCTGAATACACCAGTTGCTGGGGAACATGGGCAGGGTGGTGCTGTTGCACCACCCTCAGCTTGTGGGTCCCTGGTTGGCAGCTGGTTGGCCTCTGTGGGAACAGAGTGCTGGACTAGATGGACCTTGGTCTGGTCCAACAGGGCTCTTCTTCTGTTTTTATGTCATTACTGACAAGAAGGGCTTTAAGCTAAACTAGGCTGATGTTTTGGCTCCACCCCCTCTTGCCATTGGCCCTGCCCACTACCACACAATGCGCCCCCCCACCCAAGAGCTTCTTCAGAACGGAATTTGTCCCTGAAAGAGATTCTGCACCCCTGATCTACACCAGGAGAAGACATCCCGGTGCCTTCCAGATCTTTTGGACTACAGTTCCCATCAGCTCCAGCCAGCAGGGCCAATGGCCATGGATGCTGGCCGTTGTAGTCCCCAAACATCTGGGGAGCGCCGGTTGGCGTCACTCTGGTCTACAGGGCCTTTGTGACTCATCTAAGAACATCAGCAGAGCCCTGCTGGATCAGACCGAGGGTCCACGGTGCAACAGTACCCTCCCACCCATGTTCCCCAGCAATTGGTGCATATAGGTTGCCCAAATCCTTGCCTATGTCCTGCTCGTGGGCCAGTGTGGTCACGTCCCTTTTTCTTCTCTGCAGGCGGCTCAGAAGCACTTTGGAAAGGAGATGGCCGGCATCGGGGACTTGCCGGAACGCATCCTGCAAGAGGTGCTGTGCCTGTTGCCCATGGAGGAGTTGATCCGCAACTGCCGCGTGGTTTGCACGCGGTGGCGAGACCTGGTGGACTCACCAGCCCTGTGGCAGCAGAAATACCAACAGAAAGGCAACCACCTTGAGACACAAAAGGTTTGCCTGGATCTCCAGAAGGGCTACTTTATCTTCTCCCACCTGGAGAAGAACTTACTCAAAAACCCTTGTGGCGAAGGTGAGTCCCTGTTTGTCTGGGATGGGGCAGGGGGAGACGGACTGCCAGAGAGAAAGCTGATTCACAGGAACTTTTCTGGAGGAGTCTGGTATAGCCCTGCTGGGAGTGGGACTGTCCCACTTCAGGTCACAGCTTAGTCAGAAATTGCATGTTCAAAGGCTTTCCCATGTTAAAGTCATACAATCACCTTGTCTGTAGAAAGTGAGTACCTCAAGGAGGCAGGGTAAGAAATCTCCCTGATTCCCTAGATTTCTGTGTGCAGGGATGAATAATAATAATAATAATAATAATAATAATAATAATAATAATAATACGTCATAGAAGATAACAGTGTAACAACAGATGTATGTAGGAAATGTCATCAGTATCAAGAAACAATAGACCATGTAACAGGAGAATGTAAAATTCTGGCAGAAATGGACTATACAGACAGACACAATACTGCTGCAGAAATAATTCACAAACAACTGGCCATCAAATTCAACCTCATCAAACAACCTACACATACTATATACACTCACCCGAAACAATCTTGTGAACCGCCCAGAGAGCTTCGGCTATTGGGTGGTATAAAAATGTAATAAATAAATAAAAATAAATAAATAAATAATCTTGGAAAATGCAGATCATAAAAATCCTGGGACAGAACAATTTGTACGGACAAGACAATACTTTGCAACTGACTAGACAGAACAGTTCTAGACAACAAGGAAAAATACACGTACGTCATTGACATAGCAATACCTAATGACAAAAATGTTGTAGAAAAGGAAGAGGAAAAGAGAGAAAAATATACTGGCCATGGAAGTTAAAGAACTATGGCAACAGGAAAAGTTCACAATTATTCCGTTAGTCACTTCAGTCACCGGCATCACATCAAAAAACTATACAGAGAACCTTTAGAAACTGGGCCTACCAAAATACATCCACAAAGCAGACCTACTTAAAACATGTTGAATTGTCAGGAAATTCCTGAATCAGTAAAAGACAGCAGGACCTGGCAAAGCCTGTCATGTTCATCTAGAAAAACTGCCACCAGCGAGAAAAGAGATGATGATGATGATGATGATGATGATGATAATACAGAGGGGAGAATTTAAATGTGTAGTAAAATGGTACAGTCCGAGGAGAGAGACCGTAGAATATTTCTGAATGAAGAGTTTGACCCTTAAATGTCAGGAATCCTTTTTTTTTTTTATTTACCCCCAAATGAGAAATTACGTTTCACTGGGAACGAAATGGAATTTCTCAAACATGAGAGACATGTAATTAAATTCAGTGAAATTCCCTTCACTGACTCTCTTTCTGCTTTCCCCCACACAGAGGGCTTGGCTTTCTGGGACATCAAGATACCTGTACAGGGCCAGTGGAAAATTGAGGAATTGTCCGAAGCAGATACCACAAAGCTCCAAAAATGGAACTATCTGCAGAGGAACCGTTGTCTGAAAAAGGAAGATATACCCTACCAGCAGGTTAACAAATGCTTCTCTGCGCATAACGGGTGAGGATTGAAGCCACGCTTGATCTCAAATCGACCTGGAGGTGGGGAAAGGTGCTCTCTTTTCCCCCCACGAGAATTCTCATGCCCCACACCCACACCAAAATGGCCTATAAATCTTTAAACAAAAGAGCCCCAATGATGATCAAGGCATGAATTATTCTCAGATCAAAGAAATTCAAAATTCATCTGGCCTTAAGGCATCAGCTCTGTCGAAAGAATCTCCCCCACCTGAGTAATAAGCCTGGGAAATGCTTGGCAAATCTTCTGGAGGAGAAAAAGGAAACTCTCCCCAAATAACTCCCCAAATGCCTTCTTAGCTCCCAAAATCTGGTCCTTCTGGGGTCTTAATCCAGCCCTCTGGGATTCTTCAGAGGGCCATGCCCCCTTAATGATTTTTATTCCCGCCTTAGGCTCTGCATCAAGTCTCAGCTGATCACCTTGAAGGATCACGGCTACTGGGATCAGCTGATTGACGAGGCCGAACCCCATATTGTGGTGAACGACTGGTGAGTGCAGAATGTCCGGTCCTGGATACAGGTGGGCGGATGCCTGCGAGGCAATTCAGAGTTCTCGGGAGACCCACCATACCAAACTCTTAGAAATCCAAAAGACAGTAGCGGTCAAATAGCAGGTCAAAGGAGGAGGCGTGGTTATGTTGTCTCAGCAGCAAGCTAAAGCCTCTGACCTTCTGCATGCAAAGCAAGCTAGGAGGATGTTGTCTCAGCAGCAAGCTAAAGCCTCTGACCTTCTGCGTGCAAAGCAAGCTAGGAGGATGTTGTCTCAGCAGCAAGCTAAAGCCTCTGACCTTCTGCGTGCAAAGCAAGCTAGGAGGATGTTGTCTCAGCAGCAAGCTAAAGCCTCTGACCTTCTGCATGCAAAGCAGATGCTCCACCAGTGAGCTACCGTCTTTTGCCATGCACCTCGAGGCTGAGTGTTGTGTTTCATATGCCGAATTCTCATGTGGCATTTTCTCCATCTCCTCCTCCCCCAAAAGGTTTTATCACGGCTTCGGCTGCCGCTACCAGCTGTGGGTGAAGTTGTTGTCGGCTGACTTCAAAGTCCTCCAAGAATATGGCACCAGAAATGCATACGAACGCGATATTAAAACTGAACAATGGCGCGAGGTAAAATAAGGCCAGGTGGGTGTGAGGGGCAGGGTATGTGAGTAGTGGCTGTAGATGCCAGGTGAGCTTCTCTGGGGAGAACATTCCACAGACAAAGAGCCACCACCAAAAAGTCTGTCTCTTGTAGCTCCCTGCCTTGACTCATTTGACAGGGCCACCGGAAAGATGACAACCTTATTTATTTATTTAGGATATTTTTATCCCGCACCTCAGCCGAAAAGGCTCTCGGAGCGGCTTACAATTGATCAGTAAAGAAGACCGTCCCTGCCCTCAGGCTTACATTCTAAAAAAGACACGACACACAAGGAAAAGTGGATGGGGAGGGAAGAGGGAGAAAATAAAAAGAAATTAAGGAGACTGTTCAGGCTGGTGGGAAGGCCCTGCTCCGTCCTCTTATCTCCCAATGGAGGGGCAGACCAACAGCTCCTTCTTCTTCCCCACAGGGTGAAGATGACTGTTCGCCCTGGGGTGGGGCAGGTTTCCAACTGAAGCAGGCTCTGATCTGTAACGTCTTGGTAGGTAAACTAATCCTATTTTCTCTCTTTTTCCCCCCCTTCAGGTTTCACTCATGATTGACAGCACTCAGGGACTCCGCCACATCCTCTTCCAACACCAAGGCCAAAATATCAACCCCTCTGGGGACGGCACAAGGATAACCAAAAGCAGTCTCACGCTTGGCCCGTATTCTTTTGATTAAACCTGCACTGTTTCCCTGCAGGGCCTGGTGGGACCTCAAGTGCTTTTCTCCCCCTCTCTCTCTTGCTGCAGTAGCTGCTCACTCCCAGCAGGGGTTCTCTAGCTTTGCCTTGTGGTGTGCTTTGGCGGTGGTCCGGCTGTTGAGATCTGGGCTAGCGGAGAAACCTTCGGGAGTGAGAGGTCAAGAGCCCTGCCGCTCATCAGCTGTAAAGCAGAGGGAGAGGAGAAGGCGGGAGCAGTCGGCCAATTAGCTGTGCTGGGGGAGGAGCCCACGAGGCAAGCGGCAACGTGATTGGCTAGCTGCAGGGATGTACCGCACAGCTGCTGGAGTGAGCGAGATTGATCATGGAAACTGGCTAACGTTACCATATTATGCCAGTACTTTTCCCTCTGCCATGGCTGCCAGTCCATTTTCATGCCCAATTCGAAGTCCTGGTATTAACAGTGAAAGTCCTAAACACCTTGGGGGCAGGTTATCTGGAGGATCACCTCCTCCCATATGTACCTGCCCAGATCCTAAGATCATCTTCGGTGGACCTTTTCTGGGAGCCCCTGCCAAAGGATATGAGGCAGGTGGCTACCAGGAGGAGGGCCTTCTCTGCTGTGGCACCCCGGCTGTGGAATGAGCACCCTAGAGAGGCTTGCCTGGCACTTGCATTGTGCTCTTTCCTGCGCCAAGCGGAAACAGTTTTATTTCCCCTGGGCTTCTTGTCTTTTAGCTGTGTTGTTTTCAATCTGTTATTGCATTTTAAATCTCTGCATTGCTGCTAAGTTTCATTGTGGTTTGTCTTTTTATATTGTAGTTTTCAGCTTTGACATTTTATGTTGTATTTTAATACGCACGTTGCAGTTTTAATGGCTGCGGACCACCCCAAGGGCTTTGGCTATTGGGCAGTAGAGAAATGTAACAAATAAATAAATGAATAAATAAATGAAGAAAAAATCGCGCCACGCAGAAAACTCATTATCTCTCCGAGATGTTTGCTTCCCACAAACGGATTTTCATATGTGTTAGAATTCACACCTGCAATCTCCCACCCACGCGCCTTCTGGAGTGGGACAGCCCTACCCTGAGCAGGACTGTACCAGACTCTTCCAGACGGGCTCGTGAGAATCAGCTTTCTGTCTGGGATGTTCTTTTTTCCTCTCTCCGATGTAAGCGGTTCTTCTCCAGGTGACAGAAAAAGTAGGACTCATTTATCACTAACTGGGCCTGTTTAGCCAGGAGAAGAGGAGATTGAAGGGAGACATGAGAGCACTCTTCAAATGCTTGAAAGGTTGTCACACAGAGGAGGGCCAGGATCTCTTCTCAATCATCCCAGAATGCAGGATGCAGAATAATGGGCTCAAGTGATAGAAAGCCAGATTCTGGCTGGACATCAGGAAAAACTTCCTGACAGAGTAGAATGACAATGGAACCAGCTACCTAGGGAGGTTGTGGGCTCTCCCACACTAGAGGCATTCAAGAGGCAGCTGGACAACCCTCTGTCAGGGATGCTTTAGAGTGGATTCCTACACTGAGCGGGGGGTTGGACTTGATGGCCTTATAGGCCCCTTCCAGCTCTACTATTCTATGATTCTAACTTGTGTATTGCTATGAGAGGATGGGTGTCCAAACAGCTTCATTCGTACTTGCGCTTCCACAGAAGCGGTGAGTCCACTCTGCTGCAAACCAACCAACTCGCAGCTGCAAACCAGTTCCCTCAAGGGGATCTGAAACAACACACGCTGCAGGATTTCATCGGGAAAATCTCCAGTGTTCGCCATCTTTCTTCCAAGAGACCCCACTCTGCTGCCTGCGAAAGAGAAGAAGGAGCGAGAGAAAAATGCAAGGAGGGCGAAGCAGCCACACTCAGGGTGTGGACAACGGTTTGGCGTGGCACCCTTGACAAGGAAGCTGCATCTCGATGCCAGGGAAGCCCAGAAGCAAAAGCAGATCGCAATGAATCAGGAGTCCCAGGTTTGGATTTCCCCTCTGCCACGCATTATTTATTTATTTATTTATTTAAAATCCCACTCCTCAACCAGAAAAGCTCCCAGTGCACCTGACATACAATCAGTGAAAATAAGCTCCCTGCCTGCAGATTTGCAATCTAAAAAGGCACCACACAAGAGGATAACGGGACAGGGAGGGCAGAGGAAAGAAAAAGAAAGCGGGCAGCCTTTTGTACTGTTGGAATGGCCCTGCTCAGCCTCTAATCTCCCTCTCTACAGCCTGCTGAAAGGGCTGCTCTGGTAGCAAACTAACAGCCAGATCAGCTCTTTTAGCACAGGTCTTACGTGCACCTAGATAGGAATGCTTAGGAACATTGGAAACTGCCTCCATCCAGCCCAGTATTGTAGACACTGACTGGCAGCAACGGCTGTGCGGGGTTTCAGGTGGGGTCAGGCCCCCCGCCGAGGGATCCCCTTCCTCCTAAAGAGCTGGAACTCCTTGAAACCCAGATTTGCAGCCCCACCAAATTCGGAGCCACCAGCCTCCATTGCTAATCTTAATCCAGTTTTGGGCCCAGGAGATGTTTTGGACTACAATTCCCAGAATCCCTGGTTGGGGCTGATGGGCGTTGAAGTCCAAACGATCTGGAGGGCACCCATTGGGGAAAGCTAGCTATAATTTAAAAGGCGGCGACCTCCTGCGCATTTACCTAAGAGTTACTCCCTGCAGAACTTAGGGAGTAAACCAACTTGCAAAACATCAGGATGGCCGGGGGAGGGGCCAGGGGCCCACGCGTCATCGTATGCAAATGAGCCCTGCCCGGGGGTTCCCCTTCCCCGCCCCGCCCGGCCAGTCCCCGCGGAGGAGGCGGGATGCAGCGGGCGGAGCGTTTCCCGGATCTCAGCCTCTTGCAACACCATCTCGAAGCGGAGCGCTTTCGATCGCCTCCAGCTCCTCTTCCTCCGGATCAGAAGCGGATCCGTTTCCCAGCTGGAGAGGCCAGCGAGGGGTGGGGTTTGCTCCTGCCCCCCTTTCTAGCTCAGGTGACACCCCCCCTCCAAGGGGTCTTCCGGGGGGGGTGGCTGGGTGGGGGGCGTCTCAGGGCAGCCTTCTGCGAGGATGGAGGCCGGCAGGACTCCCAACAGGGGGCAGGAGAAGCGGGTGACTGATAGTTCCTCTGAACATGTGCAGAGTTCCTTCCTCTTTCCTCATTTGTTTCCCTTGCAGCCTTGATGGGCCGCCCAATAATAATAATAATATGAAAATAAAAAACATCTCTAAGAGCGGCTTACACAAATAAGTAGCATGATAGCGCCTGCCCACACACTTAAATTTAGATTGCAGATGACACACGCTGAATAAAAGAGAGGGGTGTGTGTATATTATTATTATTATTATTATTATTATTATTATTATTTATTAAAAACGATTTAAAGAGATGGTAACAGTCTGCTTTCGCTCCTGTTCACAGGGCAGTTGGTTGGAATGGTTTCTCCTTCCCGGTAATGGTCACCTGTTCATGTCCTGGAATTTGGGGACAGGGGGGTGGAAATCGCGTGGGTGGGTGTCCTTAAACCCCCAGGGTGTGTGGGGAGGGGCCAGTAAGATGATTTTTTTAAAAAAGTGTGAACTGAAAAAGAATAACTGTGCTTAAAATCCTTCTACGACAACCCTGAAAGGTAGGCCAGGAGGCGGCGGGATGGCTACTTGCAACCTTTGCCTCGGAGTATGAGTCCCTGGGGAACAACAGTAGAAGGCCCCGACCTGCTGGTGGGTTTCCGAGGGGCATTTGGCTGGCCGCTACGGGAAACAGATACTGCTTCGTGGAGCTTTGGGATCTGACCATGCGGGGCTCGTCCTGTGCTACACCCTGTAGGTTCTGAGACTGAAAGGGAGTCTGTGAAACTCCCTGTAGGTTCTGAGACTGAAAGGGAGTCTGTGAAACTCCCATCTTTCACAGCCAGCATATCCCATAATGAGGGATGATGGAAGTTGCAATGCTAGCTAGTTCCAGGGTTGTTTTTTTTGCCGTGAATCTGCCTTCTCACCGCCACTGGCAACAGCTGCTTCTCATCATGACTCAGCTGTGACATCTCTTCGCCACCCGCACTGTCTGGGTTAGAGGGAGAGGTGGGTGAACAAGCAGCTTGCGATGGGGGAAAGGGGAGGAGCAGCTCCAGGGAGTTCTTGTGGGCGGGCCCCTGCTCAGGTGTGGGCCCTCGGGGACTGCCCGACCACGCCTAACCTTGACGCCAGTCCTGATCTGGGAGGCTACACATTTCCCATCCCTGACCTGAGAGATCACCCAATTCAATGCCCTGCTTTTGCTTTTGAAGGTCCTCTACCATCTGCACCGGACTTCCATGCCAAGAATTTCCATACCCAATCACCCCTTTCCTAGTAATGGACTCAAGAGGGGTTGCAGCCCCTTCTAGAGCGACTTCCTTCTCTCTCCTGGTTCGTCTTCGCAGGCGGCGGAGACCCCTTGAAGGAAGATGGCGAACATTGAAGATTTGCCCGAACACGTCCTCCTGGACGTGCTGTCTCTGGTTCCCGTGAAGGACCTGATCCGCAACTGCCGCCTGGTTTGCGTGCGGTGGCGAGACGTCGTGGATTTGCCGGCTTTGTGGAAGCGCAAGTACCACCAGAAGGCCAGTGACCTTAAGAAGTCAAAGACATTCTATATCTTCTCCCACTTAGAGAAGAATTTAATCAAGAACCCTTGTGGCGAAGGTATGTCCCTGTTTACCTGAAAAGTTGGGGCGGGGCAGCGGAGGGGAAGCCATCTCTTAGAAGCAAAGCTGATTTCCAAAAGTCTTTCTGGAACCATCTGGTATAGCCCTGGTGCAGGTTGATAGGAGGTTTCAGGTTTAAATTCTCTCCCACATGAAAGCAAAAGAAAAACCTCATTAACCTGGTTTACACAACACAGGAAACCGTCGTATGGCTTGAATTATGGGTTGTCGTTGAATTTTGGGCTGATGGGTTGTGTGAACCCTGCTGCTCTAACAAACCATGGTTTGTTAACTGTGAACAACCCACAGTTCACAGCCCAAGAACAAACCATGGGTTCTCTTGTGGTTAAACAACCAAGGTTTGTTAGCATGGCTGGGTTCACATACCGCAACCAGCTATGGTTCGACGACAAACCATTGTTTGATGACAAGCCACACTCTGGCTTGTCGTGTTGTGTGAACCCAGCCAGAATGTGTAGAAATAGCAATGCAGGACATGTACTCCCTGATACCCTACTTTTCTGTGTGCAGGATGATGATGAATTTACATGGGGGAGCACTCAGGTATGTGATTTGATTTCTCCACCTACATTCAAAAATGGTACATTCCAAGGAAAATTGGATAGCACAATCTTTCTGAATGAGGATTCCAGCTCTTAGAAGTCAGGACTCCATTGTTAATTTCAACTAAAAGAAGGAAAAATAGGTTTCATTGCAAACTAAAAGGAATTACTCAAAGCTGAAATGTTTTAATATGATTAAATTAAGGGCTTGTATGCCTTATTCCATACACATTTCTCAGTTATATATCAATGTAAATGTCATTGCTTCCCACAAAGAAATCTGGGAATTCTTATTTCAGGTAGATATACTAGTAACTCCTAGCCAAATTCATAGAACTAAACTCCAATGTTATTTAAAAGATTTATATGCCACTGTGCAACAAAGTTTCCGGGATTGTTGGCAAAAATAAAATAAAATAAAAATTCCCAGGATTCCCTGGAGGAGAGGAAATTAGTATTGCATTATACTGTCTGTAGATGTAGGTGAGAAAACAGAAATTAATAAGTTAAGAGAGTGCTTTATAGTGCTATATAACTCCTTTAAAGTTTGATTCCAACAACCAAATGCTTGATTGTCCAATTAACTATTAGATTTTTATGTCCCTTTCAGCCATGCTGTGACCACTATACTAAACTGCCCGTCCTGTTTAGCAAACTTTGCTGTGACTCTGGTTCTAAGGCCACAATTTGAGGGCCTTCCCTCTCTCCTGGCAAGGACTATCCCATCTGCTACAGTCACCCCACTCCAAGCCTGTTTCATCACTGTTCCTTTCTCTGGTTTTTTTCTGCCCCCACAGAAGGCTTGGATTTCTGGGACATCAAGACACTTCCACAGGGCCAATGGAAAATTAAGGAAGTATCAGAAGCAGATTCATTAAAACTCCAAAAGTGGGACTTTCTTCAGAGGAATTATTATGTGAAAGATGAAGATATACCTCATCAGCACGTGAAAAGATGCTTTGCTGCGTATAATGGGTGAGGATCATGGCTACATCTGAGCTGAAATTCTGTTGGCGATGGTCAAGAGGGTCTCTGCCTTTCCCATGGGAATTCTCTTGCAGATGTGGCATTGTGCATGTGAGTTGCAGCCCCCCCTCCTCCCGTGCAATAATGACAAAAGAGAAAACCAACCTGCGTAAACGAATTCAACCTAATCGGTTATTTCCCCCCCAATATAAATCCGTCGAGAAACAGACATTTCAAACAAAAACAAATGCTACTTCAGTAGAGACGTCCCGGATCTAACTCCGCTTTAATGTTTAAAGCTTGAGAATGCAAGAAGAGCCGGATGGCATCAAGGATAGTCCTGTATGGGATGTTGGGATGAGGGCCCACACCCCAACACCAAGAGCCCCCCAAATTTGCTCCTTCTCCTTACCACTGTAACCTGTTCCCCTGCCTCTCTCTGGCCGAGACTGGTGGTGAGATGCCATCACCTCTTTGCTCACTGGTTCTCTGCCTGTCCAGCAAGGAAGTAGTAGCAATCAGGGCCAGTTTCAATGGTAGGTATGTCTGGGCACTTGCTGAGGGTCCATGTCCCAGCAGGGGCCCACTGGTAAGAGCCACCTGGATTTGCTCCTCTCCACTGCAACCTGCTCCTTCACCTATCTTTGCTCTGTCCTGGACAACTGTGGTGGTGAGGAGGGATAGCAGGAGACACCGCCACAGCCTACGTGCTCCCTGGTTCTGTGCCGGTCCAGAACTAAGTGGGAGCCATGATGAGAAAGAGGAGGGGGAACAAGAGCAGCTGGTGGCCATGGTGGTGAGAAGATTGATTCACTGAGAGAGAACATCAGAAGTGCCCTGCTGGATCAGACCAAGGGTCTCTGTTCACACAGTGCCAACCAGCCGTTGGCCAGGGACCAACAGAGCAGGACGTAGTGCAACAGCACCCTCCCACCCATGTTCCCCAGCAACTGGTGTACACAGGCTTACTACCTCGAATAACTGGAGGTAGCACACACAGCATCAGCGCTAGTAGCCATGGATAGCCTTTGCTTCCTGGAATTGATCCAACCCCCTTTTAAAGCCATCCAAATGGGTGCCCATCACTACATCTTGTGGTAGCAAGTTCCATAATTTAACGCTGCGCTGTGTGAAGAAGTCCTTCCTTTGATTGGTCCTGAATCTCCCACCAATCAGCTTCATGGGATGACCCCACTGGGTTCTAGTATTATGAGAGAGGGAGAAAAATGTCTCCCTCTCCCCATTTTCCATACCATGCATAGTTTTGTAGACCTCTATCATCTCTCCCCTTAGCCTCCTTTTCCCCCAAGCCAAACAATCCCAGCTGTTGTCACCTTCCCTCCTAGGGAAGTTGCTCCAGCCCCTTAATAATTTTAGTTGTCCTTTCCTGCCCTTTTTCCAGCCCTGTGATATTCCTCTTCAGGTGTGGTGACCAAAACTGCTAGTGTCTTGCCGAACAGAAGGCCAGAAGCCGGGGCTTAGAGGGTCTGAACGCTGAGATGACAGAGATGTTTCTGAATGATTTTCATTTCTCCCTTAGGATCTGCACCAAGTCTCAGCTGATCACCTTGAAAGACGAAGGCTACTGGGATGAGCTGATGGACGAAGGCAGGCCCACCATTGCAGTGAAGGACTGGTGAGTGCCAGACAGTTCCGACCTGGCCACAGAGGGGTGGGGCCCCTTGTGATGAGACAAGAGTTCTCGACAGAGGCATAGGCGGTCCAAAAGATGGTGACTGTCAGAAAGGTAGAAGAAGAAGCCTTCTTGGCTTAGGTGGTATGGACCTTGGACAACTCCAAAGCTGCCAACTTGCTCCAACAGTGATCCAACCCAGGCCGAGCGCTTATATACCAGGCTGAGCTTTTAAGACCCCACCAGGCTGTTCCTTCCCCGGATCAGTATGTAGTAAAAATAATTGGGTTCCAAAATTTATTCGGGCTTTTAAAATCACCGTGATGTCCCCTTGGACCCAAATAGCACCCTCACTTCCTAAATGGACGCTCGTATTACTTAGGTTGTAACTTTAAAAACATTTCTTAGCAAAAAGCAAGACATATTTAAGAAAATTGAATTCTGCTATTGTAAAATTCTGTCATTGATAATTAATTGCTGATACAACTGTATATTATTCTTGCAAAAAAAAAAAGTTTTGAATTTTTATTTATTTATTTATTTATATATTGCAGGCTTCGAGCCTTGTTGGATTTGTTTTGGCTCTGTATCAGCAAGAAGAATTATCTGTTTTTGTATGCTTGATTACAAACAGCATATGTAGGATTGTTGTAAATATCACCCACATTAGTAATACAATTTGCTGATTTTTCACCTCACGTATGAGTTTTTGTGGTTGAGTGCCACGCACCCCTATTGTGTTTTGTTGTTGCAACCACAGCCTTGTTTGTTGTACTTCACAAAAAAGCAAGACATTTTTAAGAAAACGGTGCCGTAGTGCTAGTTAACAAAGTTTAGAATGAGAAGACAAAAACATAACTAACACTCGCTTATATTACTTGTTGTTACAGCTTTCTGCTAGCCTGTAGTGACTTCACCCCAGTATCTTTCCTTTTATAATTTCACAGATTATTATTATTATTTGTATATCGCCCCATAGCTGAAGCTCTCTGGGCAGTTTACATAAGATAAAAACACTTAAAAACAATATGCAAAAATTTTAAACCACAAAAATATACAAAAACAAACCCAGGCTAATTACATATTGCTAAACGCTTGGGAGAAAAGTCTAGACCTGGCACCGAAAAGAAAACAATGTCGGCACCAGGCGGGCTTCGTCAGGGAGGTTGTTCCACAATTGGGGGGCCACCACAGAGAAGGCCCTCTCTCTTGTTGCCGTGCTCCGAGCTTCCCTCGGAGTAGGCACCCGGAGGAGGGCCTTAGATGTTGAACATGATTTGTGGTGTGATTGGTTACTGTGTTCTGTTGGTTCCCCCTCTTCACATCTGTCCATACCTCGCTCTTCATGTCACTCACTACCCCTTTCTCCTAGTAACCTCTGTCCGCACCAAAATAATTGCACCCTGCCTATGTTCATGCACTTTAGTCTGGAGTATAGGGTGACGCACCTTTGTACCAAAGCACAACCTTTTAACATTCCTACTTGATGTCTCTTTGCGTGAGTTGCTCCTTCGCCTGTTCTGTGTCTCTTGTCCTCAGAGTCACGACTACTTCTTTCTAATTAGCCTGTTTCTACTTGGGCGTTTTGATTATAAAGGCCCCTAGCTTTGGTCAAGTTGTCATGATAAGCTTTCAGCCAAACTAGGGTGATATTTCGGGGATGAGTTTGGGCCTACTGATCTTTGGAATGCAGCTCCCAAGAGGAACGCCTCCTCCCATATGTACCTGCCCGGACCCTAAGGTCATCCTCAGGGGTCCTTCTCCACAAGCCCCTGCCAAAGGAAGTGAGGCAGGTGGCTACCAGGAGCAGGGCCTTCTCTGCTGTGGCACCCCGGCTGTGGAATGAGCTCCCTAAGGAGGTTTGCTTGGCACCTACATTATATGCTTTTAGATGCCAGGTGAAGGCCTTTTTATTCTCCCGGCATTTTAACAGTCTATAAATAAATTTTAACTTGGTGTTTTAAATTGGTAATTTTGCATTGCTGCTGTTTTTACCTGGTTGAGCTTTTATATTGTATTTTATATTATGGTTTTATGTTGTTGTTTATTCGTTCAGTCGCGTCCGACTCTTCGGGACTTCATGGACCAGCCCACGCCAGAGCTTTCTGTCGGCCGTTGCCACCCCTAGCTCCCCCAAGGTCAAGTCTGTCACCTCCAGAATATCATCTATTCATCTTGCCCTTGGTCGGCCCTTCTTCCTTTGGGAACTGCCCAGAGAGCTCCGGCTATTGGGCGGTATAGAAATGTAATAAATAAATAAATAAAATAAGAGCTTTTATAAAATTGAATACTGCACATGGGCTGAAAAAGGCTGGATCACCTCTGCTTTATCGGTCGTGAGGAGAGGCGTCAAAGGCACCGTAGCTCCCGATGGAGGCTGAGAGTGCTTATCGCTACTTCTCTGCCTTGGCCATTTAGAGTGGCAACCAATTCAAATTGGATACCAGAAGCGCCAATCAGGATCACACTAGGAGCCTGGTTTAAGTGTCTTTTTTAGTATCTCTGAGGAACTTCTCTTCCAGATCTCCGGAATAAACCCAAGGGAGTGGCATCGCCATGTTCTTCCTTCGCATCGCCATGCTTGGTGCGCCCGACTCACGCTCGCCCTCTCTTTTGTACAATCTGCCCCTAAAACAGGTTTTACAGTGACCTCAGCAACAGCTATCAGCTATGTGTGAAGCTGTTGTCAGCAGACTTCAAAGTCATCCGAGAATATTGCTCGAACGATTTGTACAAAGGCGATTCGGACGGCGAAGGATGGCGTGAGGTAACAGTAACCCCGGGGGGCAGGAAGTTTGTCTTGGGCTGGGGTTGTGAAGTGCAGCTCTGAGATCAAGGATCCCTGAGAGTGGTAGTTTCTCTCGTCCCCTCACCTCATGGTGAAGTTTCCCCCGAATCTGGGGTCGTCCCATGATTGGTGGAAGATTCAGGACAGCTATGAAGGACTTCTGCAGACAGTATATAGTCAAATATATATAGTGATGGGCACCAATTTGGATTGGTTTAAAAGAGGATGAGACAAATTTATGGAAGATCAAGCTATCCGTGTCCTGATGCCTTTGTGCTACCCTTAGAACGTGAGGCAGTACGTCTATGTATACCAGTTGCTGGGGAACATGGGCGGGAGGGTGCTGTTGCACCCGTGTCCTACTTATGGGTTCTTGGTCAACAGCTGGTTGGCCAAAGAATGCTGGACCAGATGGAGCCTTGGTCTGATCCAGCACAGCTCTTGCATCACGTCCCTTCTTGTCTTCAGGTTTCGTATACTTTTCACAACTTCCCTCCCGGAGTCCGCCATATCTACTTCCAACACCAAGGCGAGAAGCTGAATTGGTGGCGAGCCAGATGTGGCGTCAGCATCGCCAGATGCGTAAGAATAACCAAAATGAGATCCAAAAATATGAGGATAACCAAAAGCAGCGTCACCGTCGGCCCGTTTTCTTTGGACAAAGCAATGTACGGCAGAGAGGGCAGGGACCTGTCGGTCTGTGTCAGATGTCCCTGCCGCGGCAACTACATCCACTTGTAAATGTCCCCTAGGGGTACTTTCATTCTCTTATGCAAATCCTGGGTGGAGTTCCCCCCCTCCCCCCTCCAAAAAAATTGTTCCCAGTTGTGTTTCTCACTTGTGATGTCCTCTACAACTCCTAAGTGTGTATGTTTGTATCTGCTGTCTCCATGAGTTTCAACGAGCATTTCCTGGATATTAAAGACAACGCAGGACTTTTAGGAAATTTAAAGACAGGATGGGGGAATGAAGGTGGAAGCCATCTCTTGAACGGAGATCACTCTAGTTTCATTTTGGGCCGGGAGGAAGCCCTTCACTGAGGGTATAATTTATCCTTACCTCCCGAGATGCCTGCTTTATACTTCTAACGAAGTGGATTTTGATCCATGAAAGCTGCTGTCAATGTAAACCGTGTTAAATCTTCTAGTTACGTAAACCGTGTTAAATCTTCTAGTTACGAGCACAATCTGGATTGTGTATTCCGGAAAATATTTGAGTGGTTTCTCCCTTTGTAATTCACGTCTCTTGCTGCCCACGCAGAATTGTTACAGCCTACATTCCATTGCCGTTTGAGGCAATGTTTACAATCCCCCCGCATAGCCGTACGTGTACACACGCTTTCCAATTGAGGATCAAAGTGCGAAGCAAAGGGATTTGAAGGTATCTACTGCTGGGTCGACAGATGCCAATTCAAAAAGGGAAGGGAATGAACACCTGTCCAAAAACAGACAGACAAATGGAAAATCGGATTTTTCAGGTCTCAGAAAAAAGGCTGTTGGTTCAATTGAGCTGAACATTGTAGAAGTGATTTTGTTTTTTCTAGATCCAGCCAATTTTCACCACAATTTACCTTTATCATTAGCTGCTCCCCTCAGTCTGCTGTCAACTGTATCTACCCTCTGTTCTTGGAAGGAATAGCTGGACTATGAGGTCATCCACCGACATGGCCCAAGAGAGATTGTCAGATATATATTCCTCCAATATCCCTGCGGTATTGTCCCTTTTTGCCTTGGATTTTAAATCGAGAACCAATTGTTGCTGGAAAACTGTGTATAAATATAATAAACCATTTATATATTGCCTTCTTGTCCAAGTTTGAGCTCAGGATAGGTGATCTCCTGTCCAGGTTCACACTTTTCTTTACGTTTCTTTCATGTGGGTATTGGTATGCATGCATTTTCCGTTACATGACTGGCAAGGAAGAAACTGGTACAGTCCCCTGGGTGAGGACTGTTCCACCTTGCCTATGAATTGGGTCAGGAATGTTTCTCCGCTCACCAGGCCCCCTCAAGTCATGGATGAAAACACATTTCGAGTACAGGTTGACACAGTTGTACTTTATTGGCACAAAAATAACATCAGACTACAACATGGCATCTAAAGATGGGTACAACGTGTGCATTTTGCTTTGTATTTAATAAAATAACTACAGTGGGCATTCACCCTAGTGTTTTAAAGCACCCATTTTCCTCCTCTTCCAAACCCTCAACTGGTTTTACGCTCCACATTAATGCTTCCCCACCCTCCTAGTTTCGCTTTCTCCTCGGTCAGTGTCAGCACGGAAAATCCTCCCAGTTCCACAGAACTTATATTCTGCAGTATCCCATTCCTACTAGGATACTCTGCTCTCTTTGGGCCCTTCCATGCAAATATAGTTAGGAACATGCTAGAAGTGTGTGATTTCCCACCAGCGTCAGTTACAATCTGATTTTGAGGCAGGCAAGTGAAGTTAACCAAAGAGCAACAGACCGTTGGATCTTCGATGCTCTCTGCACCTAACCTAAACAAGGTCACTTGGGGTCACAGATGTGAATTCACTACAGCTCGGCCACGCTACCAATTTACGCGTCTTTCCAAGCTTCTGGAAAAATACAGCCTTCCTGCACCTTTGCCAAGGCATTCCTCCAAAGACCAAATCAGCCAGAATTTGGACAGGATGCTTCAGTTCTGTTCTAGATCACTCTGAAACCCCCTCGTTGGGTTTCATCATGGCTCATCTACCCCTCACCCAGCACACAACAGCAGCTGCAAATCGACTTAAAACAACTTTTAATGTACAGTTAAGTTTCCTCATTTACAGTTCAAAATATTTGACAAAGGCCACCCCGCCCTGGGAACAGTCCTCCTTTCTCCCGCCCTGCCCCTCACTTTTGAGATGCGCAAGCTCTAAAAGTAAAGGCTGTAGAGGCTTCATCCCAAGTCTTCTGTTACCAAAAAGGACACCTGAAGCAAGGGGAGAAGAAAGGGAGACTGCAGGTGAAACAGCGGCCCGTGATTTGCACAGCAAGTCTACTTCTGGAGGGAAGGGGGGTTTCTAAGACAGTTTGAGATCAGGATATGATCCAAGGAGGGGGGAAAAGAGGTTAAAAACATCCCAACAGCTTTGGAACGCTCCCCAAAACTGCTTTTCGGCTCTCAGACATCAAGACGTGAATGCTTAAAAAAAAGGGAGTGAGATGAATACACTTCTTCGCACAACGCAAGATGTATCCGCAATTCACTACCGCAAGGGGAGGGCGAGGGCCAGCATCTTAGATGTCGTTAAAGCAGAATCAGGCAAATTCGTGGAGAATGCAGCTCTCACTGGCAATTGATGATGGCCAGATATTACCTCCAGGATCAGACGCATTTTGCTGGAGAACTTGAGTGGGAGGGTGCTGTTGCATTCATGTTCTGCTTGTGAGCTTCCCATTGGGGCATCTTGGCCACTTTGGGAACAGAATGCTCCCCACATCAGATACACACAGCAGCAGCGCCCCGTTTGCAGGCTAATTGGTCATTATAAACTGTAATTAACTCAATGAGGGGAGAAAGGACAACAGTCCCCCTGACCATGGAAGCTTCATCTGTTTTGGGTGTGCGTGAGAAACACTTCCTACAGCTTATGAATCCACTGGGGTGTGGGTGTGGGTTGTTGGGTGATGTCCAAATTTGTGACTGTTAGAGGAAGCACAACAAGAACTGAATGACAGTCTTGAATGAGCTGCATCAAGCATAACGGCCCACTTTCAATTTAAAAAGATTCACTGTGGCCTTTTTTCTGCGCCATCAAAGCCGACCCTTATTGAGTGAGCTGAACTTATATTCCACACCGCAGGACTGCTGGGTGGTTGTTAGACCACTGGTGGGATCTACTGGCCAGTTCCATCTATAGATGAATGTGCTCACGACCAATTCAACAAGTACAAGTCGTAAGAACAGATCGTATTCATGGGCTCACAAAAGGGAGTCCGGAAGTGTTTCAGTGAAGGCTTTTCTAAAACATGCTAAAGCCCAGGCAGTTTCCTGGCATGTGACTCAACGTAAGCCAACTTCCTAACTAGCCATTTTATTATTATTTATTTAAAACATTTATAAATCTCCTTTAAGAGCCAAACTATCGTAAGGCAACTTCCAAACACGCAAATTGGCAATCCGTGATCCGTATTCCTTTAAAATCATAAAACACTATAACGAAATGAACAACGGACACCAGCAAGGCGAATTGCAATCCATGTTCAGCTCGGTAAAAATGATCAAAGAAGTCATTAAAAGCTAATTAAAGAAATAAAATACTTCCTTATGAGAAGGGAGGTTGAAACAAATGGAGATTAAAGGCCTGTGTCTCAGAGCAGAGAGGGTGAAAGCAAAAGCTGATTTCAAAACTTAAGCTCAAAGAGATACAAACTCACCATCCAATGTAGCACTGGCAAAGGTTCTCGTGGGAGGTGGCCTGTTTAATGAGCAGCTCTACCTGTGTGGGCACATCCAGTGTTTCGTCGTGGGAGAAGTCTCGCCCTGTGGAACGGAAGAGAGCAATTGGGGGGTGCTCACAAGCTCATCAGCACACGTGGTTGTTCTTGGGAAAGGAAAGGGACCTCTCGTGCAAGCACTGAGTCATTACTGACTCTTGGAGGGTAATTCGCTGACATTTTCTTGGCAGGCCTTATAGTGGGGTGGTTTGCTGTTGCCTTCCCTGGCCATGATTACCTTTCCCCCAGCTAACGGTACTCATTTTACCGACCTCGGGAGGATGGAAGGCTGAGTCAACCCGAGCCGGCTGCCTGAGAACCAGCTTCCGCTGGGATCGAACTCAGGCCGTGGGGAGAGTTTCGGCTGCAGAAACTGCTGCTTTACCGCTCTGCGCCACACGAGGCTCCTCAATATAAAAGGAATTGGATGGGATTGTTTCTTCTAGGAAAAGAGAAGGCGGCGAACAGAATCTCGCCATTACGAAATTTGTAGAATGTTTCCTGCTCCTTCAAAAGGACCCTGTCATTTTCCCCTTGCTTGAAACGGCCCACAGGGCACCTGTGTGATGCCGTCTCTGTGACTTCATTAAAAACCCTGCTCAAAACCCACGCTTTCTGGCTCATTCCCACGCCCTCGGGTCACGGAACACGCACCACTGAAACAACCAGATGCCGCTTCCCTGTTTATCCCTCCATCCACTCCCTCTTGTCATTTACCCTGGGTCGAATTTTTGAATGTAAGCACCTTGGGGCAGTGATCTGTCCTTTTGTACTCTGAAAACTGCTACGCGCCACAAATAGTACTGTATCGATAACAATAAGCTCCGCAAAAGCACCTGAATTTCTTGTGAGTGCGTGTGTGTGTGTGTTTTAAAAGTGGCATAACTTACCAGTAAGCTTATCACGGACCCTGTTGATAATCTGTATGGCTTTCTTATTCAGAGCCTCTGGTTTCACGAGCCCATCCCCTACTGGAAAGGAGAAATAGGGACCACACTTAAGACTCAAATGCTCAGGAAGGAAGGGAAAGGAACCTCTCGTGCAAGCACTGAGTCATTACTGACTCTTGGAGGGACGCCAGCTTTCGCTGATGTTTTCTTGGCCTTATAGCGGGGTGGTTTGCCGTTGCCTTCCCCGGCCGTGATTACCTTTCCCCCAGCTCACTGGGTACTCATTTTACCGACCTCGGGAGGATGGAAGCCGGCTGCCTGAAACCAGCTTCCGCTGGGATCGAACTCAGGCCGTGGGGAGAGTTTCAGCTGCAGAAACTGCTGCTTTAGCGCTCGCTTCCTCCTCTAAATAGCTGTGTTGGTATATCATAAAACCAGTTCTCTTGATACTGGTTAGAAGGAGAGGGGGTGGAATCCTACCAGTTATAACTTACTTTGTCCAGGTCTGGCCATCTTATTTTCATATATATCAGCCTTCCTCAACCTGGGGCGCTCCAAATGTGTTGGACTGCAACTCCCAGAATGCCCCAGCCTGGCTGGGGCATTCTGGGAGATGCAGTCCAACACATATGGAGCGCCCCAGGTTGAGGAAGGCTGATATATAGGGAAGAGAGCGGCCAAAGTGATCAGGGGCGAGAGCAACTTCCCTATCAGAAATGGTTAAAGTGCTTGGAGGTTTTGAGTTTAGAAAGAAAAGATTACTAAGGGAGAACGTGATGGAGGTTTATAAGACTACATGTGGTAGAGAGGTTTATAAGACTACATATGGACAGAGGAAGATTCTTTCACTCCTCTCTCAGAATACTGGAAATTTGGAACACCCAGTGAAACTGATAGGAATTAGATGCAGGACAGCCCAAAGAAAGTGCCTAGTCATACAACACAGTGTTACAAATTTCCCTCCTCAGTATGTTGTGATGACCAGTAGCTTAAATTGGAGGGGGGGATTAGGTTTCCAGATGTTTTTGAACTCCCAGCCTCCCTGACCATTGGACATGCTGCCAAGGGCTCAGGATCATAGAATCACAGAATAGTAGAGTTGGAAGGGGCCTCTAAGGTCATCAAGTCCAACCCCCTGCTCAATGCAGGAATCCACCTTATAAAGCATCCCTGACAGAGGGCTGTCCAGCTGCCTCTTGAAGACCTCTAGAGTGGGAGAGCCACAATCTCCCTAGGTAACTGGTTCTATTGTCGTACTGCTCTAACAGTCAGGAAGATTTTCCTGATGTCCAGCAGGAATCTGGTTTCCTGTAACTTCAGCCCGTGATTCTGTGTCCTGCACTCTGGGAGGATCAAGAAGAGATCCTGGCCCTCCTCTGTGTGACAACCTTTGAAGTCTTTGAAGAGTGCTCTCATGTCTCCCCTCAGTCTTCTCTTCTCTAGGCTAAACATGCCCAGTCCTTTCAGTCTCTCCTCACAAGGATTTGTTTCCAGACCCCTGATCATCCTCGTTGCCCTCCTCTGAACAGAGAAAGCCTGCCTTCCACATTATGGGCATTTCATGCCAACATCAGACCAGAAACATGCCGTGAAATGCAGGCGGTTCAAACCTATTGCTTGTTTTTAAAACATTTATATGGCACTTCCTATTTTAAAGAAAAGCCCGAAGTGATTTGCAACAAACGATAAAACAAGAGGTCGTTTTATAAGCGTGACCCTATTAAGGCGACTGGACAGCTTGGAAAAGTCAAGGTAAACTTACTGAAGGAATGGATGGATTCAGGCACGGTGGTCCCAGGTTTCTTATGGGCAGTTTCACCTAGCTCCACACTGTCCAACATTTCTAATAAAAGAGCAGAATGGTCAGATATGAAGATAAAACATTACTCACCCACAGAGCAAGACAGACAATGACCCGGTTTGCATCTCCTCATGGCTCTATGCTACCTCCAGTACCAGAGGCAGTAAGCGCACATACACCGGTTGCTGGAGAACACGGGTGGAAGGGTGCCATTGCACCCATGTCCTGATCGTGGGTTTCTTGCAGGCAGCTGGTTTGGCCACTGAGTGCTGGGCTAGATGGACCCTTGGTCTGATCCAGCCTCAGGGCTCGCCTGATGTTCTTATGGAGGAAGTGGGAGTAAGAGAGTGTGCTAGTTCTCGCTGCCGGATTGCTCCCGCTGCAGCTAAGAGGAGCGAAGCAACGCAGGCGATGGAGCCTGGTTTTAACTACGGGTTCTAATTCTCGGTTGTCCCTCCCCTGAAAACCCACAGTTCCGGGTTTGGACATCCCGATAAACAACCAAGGGACGGAGTGTCTGCTTAGCAAAGAGGGAGCCAGAACACTTGCTCGCTCCCGCTCATTCAGGACAACCAATCGACACAGTTCATACGAATCGACTCGGTTCATACATCACAGCTAGCTATCACCGCGTCACTATCTTTATTGAGAGTAACTAGGTTTGGCTGTGGGGACTGTATCGCAGGCACAGTCTTCTGCAGCCTCGGGAGAAACGTCTGGCTATCTTTTATGCAAGAATGCTTCATGCTGCACTGAGCAGCCTCTGCACTTATCAGACTTATTTCTCCCAACCTATCCGAGTCTATTTCCACTTCATTAACGGAGAGGCTCAAGGAAGAAACGTCCAAGGCCTGATTTTGGCTTGGCCTGCACGTCATGGATCCATCAAAAGTCTTCCTTGCCACAGTCCAAAAAATTAAGGGAAGGGAAGGAATTAAACAGGTTTGCTCTACCCAATGAGAAATACAGCTCATAAATAAATAAATAAATAAAGGCACTTTTTGCCCAATACTCACCTACTGACTGGCTAGCAGAGTAGGAGTCTGTCCGTGTCCGTGACCGCTTATTGCCTTTTGTGTTGGCTGCAAAGGAAGTAAAAGATGTACATGTTAAAGGTTCTTCTGAATCTTTTGTTCCCCTGAATGCTGTGGAAGGCTACTTCGGTTCCAGAGAACTCAGTCTGGGGGGAGAATACCCGCGCTTCCGAAGAGTACCTTTCTTTTGATTCTACACTGGTCGTTCGCACGCTGCAGTCCAGGGCAACTGCAGTTCAGGGTAACGGGATCCCTAAAATCAGCCCTCCACCTCGAGCGTCTTCTATTTCAGGGCAACTTACTGTCCATCAGCCTCCAGTTCAGCAAGGGGTCGTATACAAAGGCTTCCAACACAGCCATGACGCTGTCTCTGTGTTCTCGCAAGACTTCCATTACAGTGTGGCAAGTGATTCTGTAGTTTCCATCTAAGCCAGTCACCTGTGGAAAGAGAGAGAGAGAGAGAGAGAGAGAGAGAGAGAGAGAGAGAGAGAGAGAGAGAGAAATCAATACTGTCTTCCCACCCAAAAGCCAGTGGTTTCCAGCTTTTGTGCAGTTTCTCTGAAATAGAATTCGGTCCTTCCTCGCCCCTTTTCGAGGGCACGTTTCTAACGTGCACAAGCGGTTCACACAGACCGCTGGCCAGGCCTACCGGGTCTCCAAGTTGCTCCCAATGAGCGGATGATGCATCCTAAAACATACCCAGCACTCTCCTGTGGCTGCAGATTTTAGGGAAAGATCCATTATAGGTAAGAGGGCTTTTAGGAGAGCTTGCCCAGATACTGGCCTTCTCACGAGGAGCCATCTGATAAGCTTCCAAAGAATACAGTTTGAAAAGCTGTGTATTAACCATTGCCTACTGAGGTGGTGGTGGTGGGAACTTCTACTCATGCCTTTTTCAGTTGTGTATCTTCACCCTAAGAGATGTTTCTTCTCCTGCTTACAGACAAGCAATTGCTAATCTTCATAGAACCATAGGATAGTAGAGTTGGAAGTGGCCTACAAGACCATCAAGTCCAACCCCCTGCTCAGTGCAGGAAGCCACCTTAAAGCATCGCTGACCGCTATTCAGCAGCATCTTGAAGCCCTCTAGTGTGAGAGAGTTCCACTGTCGTACTGCTCTAACAGTCAGGAAGCTTTTCCTGATATCCAGCCGGAATCTGGCTTCCTGTCACTTGAGCCCATTAATCCGTGTCCGGCCTAATAAGAAGAGATCCCGGCCCTCCTCTGTGTGACAACCTTTCAAGGACTTGAAGAGGGCTCTCACGTCTCCACTCCATCTTCTCAAGGCTAAACCTGCCCAGTTCTTTCTCCTCACAGGGCTTTGTTTCCAGATCATCTTCGTTGCCCTCCTCTGAACCCCCTCCAGCTTGTCTGCATCCTTCTTGAAGCGTGCGGTGCCTGCTTCACTTACCTCCATCGCGTTTGTCAGCATCCTCGTCAGCCTGAAAGGAATCTTTTCCGGGAACTTCTCTCTGGTCATTGCGACCTAAAGCCGGGACGAAGAAAAGCCAGTTACTTGAAAGGTAGCGATATTGCAGATATTCCCTTTTACAAACATGGGACTGTTAAGGCCAAAAGAGATTTGGGGTGGGGGTGGGGGTGGTCGGGGGGAAGGGAAGAGAACTGCAACTGGATTTCCTGTTAGACGTAACTGCACACCATCCTGCCTGAGCTGGATCAGGCCAGCGGAGCTGGGGAAGGAAAGGTGGGCCGGGAAGTTAGCTAAACCTCCTCTTTCATGCCATTTCTTTGGTCTTTATCACCCTCTGCAGCTGCTATTAGCTCCACAGCAAAAAAAACCCACCAAACAAACAAACAAACAAAAAAAACCCAGTGCCAGCTTTTAATTTAAAATCAAAACACTGGGAGATTTGACAGGGTGACCATAAGAAAAGGAAGGCAGCTTTAACTGTTGTGATGAAGAGGGAATTTCACCTGGTGCTGCATGCCTACAAATGACCCCTGCTGAAATTCCCTTTTCTATGCAACTGCTAAAGATACAGGAGCCCTGTCCTCCTTTCCATAGGGTCGCCCTAGGTTTGATCATGTCTGCTTCGGCCTTTGGTGGATGCAGAAAACTTCCTCCCTTTCTCCCCACCGGGCCCTTTGTTCTACAAGATCAACGTGCACGGATGTATTTCATTCTTTTCATTCCTCAATCATATTTCCGTAGCACCCAATAGCCAAGGCTCTCTCTCTCTCTCTCTCTCTCTCTCTCTCTCTCTCTCTCTCGGCCGGAACCCGGACACAAGTTACCTCGAAGCAGTCTCCGAAGTCAATGTGCAGGATCTTGCCGCTCAGTCTGTCGAGCATCAGGTTGGAGGGATGCCTGTGGGAGGAACAACACCAGGGCTGAGCTGCTATTTTCGACACAACGCCTTCTGTTTCCCAGATCCCTGCTCTGCAAGGTTAGGCGATCTAGCGCCCCTCCAGATGTTTTGGACGGCAATTCCCATAACACAATTGTTGGCCATTCTGGCTGGGGTTGATGGGAGTTGTAGTCCAACAAGATCTGGAGGGAACCAGGTTGCCTACCCTAGCCCTACTGTAACTAAGCCTACGTCCTCTGTATCTTCAATAAATTCCTCTCTGCGGAATTCCATACCAGTTGATGTCAGGCAGGCACCAACAGTGCTTTGGTTTTCTGCCTGTGCTATTTATTTATTTGCTATACGGCCCAACAGCCAAAGTTCTCTGGGCAGTTCACAAAGTTCTCTGGGCAGTTCACAAAGTTCTCTGGGCAGTTCACGAAGGTTCTCTGGGCAGTTCACCAAAGTTCTCCGGGCAGTTCACAAAGTTCTCTGGGCAGTTCACAAAAGTTCTCTGGGCAGTTCACGAAAGTTCTCTGGGCAGTTCATGAAAGTTCTCTGGGCAGTTCATGAAAGTTCTCTGGGCAGTTCACAAAGTTCTCTGGGCAGTTCACAAAGTTCTCTGGGCAGTTCACGAAAGTTCTCTGGGCAGTTCACGAAAGTTCTCTGGGCAGTTCAGGAAAGTTCTCTGGGCAGTTCACCAAAGTTCTCCGGGCAGTTCACCAAAGTCCCCCGGGCAGTTCACAAAGTCCCCCGGGCAGTTCACAAAGTCCCCCGGGCAGTTCACAAAAGTTCTCTGGGCAGTTCACAAAGTCCCCCGGGAAGTTCACAAAAGTTCTCTGGGCAGTTCACAAAAGTTCTCAGGGCAGTTCACAAAGTCCTCCAGGCAGTTCACAAAAGTTCTCTGGGCAGTTCACAAAAATGCTAAAGACATTTTTATTTAAACAAGCGTTTATTTTTTATTTGAACTAACAGCCATGGTTTTATTGGTATAACTGGATTTCAAATTCTTTTTATTCTTTCGTATTTTGATTTCCCTCCTCTCTTTCCTCTTCACCGTTCGGGGATCTTTTTAACACAAATGCTTATTCTTCCGCTGCTTACCCTTCTGCGGTATTTTTTTTTTTAGATTGCAACCTATTTGGGCCAGGCACCTGTCCTCCTCTGCGTTGCAAAGCTCCGTGCACCCTGAGGGCAGGTGCCCATATCATAACAGTTTTATATTATTATTGATGGTAGATATTGTATTACACTAATTGGTGCACCCTTGGTTGAAAGGCAGGGTTGAAATATTTTGAAGGAAGTAGGTTGATTCATGGACAACTGATGGAGGGCGTCTGCCCTAAAAGGAGGCCAAGAAATGTTTTAACTAACTAACTAAAATAAAATGTCTGGAAACCAAGGAGTGCATTTTATGACGCATGGGTCCCTTCCAGTTCTTACGAGTCTTTCGATTGCTGAATGCCTTTATTTTATTTTTATGAAGGAAAATGAGTTCAGTTTCACTTGCCTGTCGCCAAGGCCCAAGATATAACCGACCATTGACATCACCGCGAGCGAGCGAGTGTAATTGGTTCTTCTGTCAAACCACACCTGGGAAGGGAGACAGAATCATGGAGCGAATCAAAGAGCCGAATGAAACGGGGCCTATCAGGGAATCAGTTCCAGGGAGGCGGGGGAAAGAGGGTCAAGGATCAACTATTGCAGCTGTTAAATTGTGGGAGAGGCTGCGGCTCACCAGTGAACAAAGCCTCCTTGTTCACTGGTGGACAAGGGGGTATTTCAGAGTTGGCACGAGCTCTCAGAAGCACCCAAGCGGGCTGTACCTCAGAGCTGGGACTCTTCAGCCACAGGAGTTTAGCAAGATCATCCCCGGCGGTGTTATTCACGGCGTGTTCAAACACCTCCACCTTCTGCATCAGGGTGAGGTGGTCGTAATCAGGAGCCATCTAAAAATGAGGAGAGAAACGATGAGATTCGGCCCCTATCGTGTTTCTCAAGGAGGCACAAGAGGAGGAGTTATGAGAGGAAAGGCACAAGAGGAGGTTGGCTTTATACTACGGCAGAACGTTGGCCCCTCTAGCTCAGCGCCGTCTCTACAGTAGGTATGGAAAAGTTGTGGCCCGCCAGATGCTTTGGCCTACAACTCCCATCTGCCCTAGCCAGCATGGTCAATGGTGGGGGATCATGGGAGCTGGAGACCATCTGCAGGGCCACAAGCTGCCCACCCCTGCTGTGCACTCACTGGCAGTGACTCTCTGGGCGTTTCCCAGCCCTGGGAGATGCTGGGAATTGAACTCCCAGCTTCCCTGGCCGTTGGCCATGCTGGCAGAGGCTTCCGGAGTTGAGGTCCAAAACATCTGGAACCAGCTGTCGACCAGGGACCCACAAGCAGGACACGGCGCAACATCTTCCTCTCATCCATGTTCCCCAGCAACTTGCGTCTATAAGCTTACTGCCTCTGATACTGGAGGGGAGCACAAAGCCATCGCCTTCTCCTGCACAATCCGCCCCGCACACTCAGGTCCTCTGGGAAGAATCTACTTCAGTCAGCAAAGACTAGGCTGATGGGTATTACCCAGAGGACCTTCTCTTCTGCTGCTCCCAGACTGTGGAATGGCCTGCCGGAGGAGACTCGTCAGCTTGACAGTCTTTTAGCATTCAAGAAAGCTGTCAAGACTGGTCTCTTCCGGCAGGCCTATCCAGTGGAATTTTAGGATGATTTTAGGATGTTTTTAACAGTGTGTGCTATGTTTTTAATCAGTATTTTATTATTGCTGTTGTTCCCCACCTCAATCCAATCGGAGAAGTGGGTAAGAAATATATTATCATCATCATTATCATTATCGTTATCATCATCTGGACGTGCAAACCAGACTGAACATGTGACCTTCTGCATGCCAAGCAGTCGCTGTGTCCTTGAGCTCTTCCTTATCAAAGAGTTCTACAGCCAAAGGTCTACAAGTTCAGCAGCACCTCTGCTAAAACTCTTCCTCTGCAAAGAGCTACGGGTCTTTTGTTGCAGCCGCGGCTTTACCCTCAGCATGATGCGGTGTTCGATGTTGAGCAGAATCTTCTTCTTCTCCCGGTAGTCCCGGATGAGCGCGTGCAGAGTGTCACAGTGGGGCACCCAGCCTATAAGACCGGAGTTTGTAGAAAGTGGGATCACCGCGTAGCGTTGGATGCTAGAAGGGGAAGGACAAAGGAAATTCAAGTTTATAAATCAATCAATGCTGGGTTCTGTAAAGGAATGGGAGAATCAAAACCCACCAGCTCATGAACACAAGGGAAATTTATTTATTTATTATATTTTTAATCTACCCAATAAAAAATGCTCTCCGGGCAGGTTACGAAAAGCTAAAACGACTGTTGTATTCCAATGACTACTGATGCGTGCATAGTTGTAATTGAGTCTCCCATGTTGTCTGCTTAGCTGAGGCTTGCTGTGATTGCGCCCAGGCAAGCATTAAAGCAGCCAACAGCATCTGCTTAGCCTTCTTCCGGTCGCTTACTCATTTGCACCCCAGTGCTGTCGCCTCAGTCTCTCCTACCCTTTAAACCCAGACTAATAGCTGTGAATCCATCCAAGATAGCACATGGCAACATTATGCAGCACTCCAAGTCTCCCTAGAGCTGTTATTATTTCAGAAATGAAACATTTTATAGAATTATCTCTTTTATCTACTTTTTTAAAAAAGTGGTGCGTTTGCGGTCTATACGTTTTGCAGAAAACCGAGATCTGCATCGCCCATCTTTACTGACACTCTGCTTATTCCGATTTCGCAAGACGCCGAGTTTCCTTTAGATCACCTGAGGTTTTTCCGGAGGGACGTCGGGTCGTTGGCTAGCAAGGTGTTCACAAGCCCAAAAAGCTGCATCACTCGTTCATCCTGACGGAGATCCTCGTGGCCCTTCAGAAGGAACACAAATTCATGCC
The DNA here is from genome assembly GCF_023053635.1 of Elgaria multicarinata webbii. NCBI lineage: Eukaryota > Metazoa > Chordata > Lepidosauria > Squamata > Anguidae > Elgaria > Elgaria multicarinata. The sequence continues at coordinate 17,224,653 of NC_086190.1, read as the reverse complement.
CGTTGCTTCCTGGATGGGGAGAGAAAGCCTCTCTTAAGGTGTGCAAACCCAGGTGAACCTTTGGGGAGTCAGGAAAGAATTTGCTCCTGAGCTAACACACAAAAACAGCCTTGTTGGAACAGACCAAAGGTCCATTTAGTCTGTCTTTCTTTCTCTTTCTCCAAGGACCTCAAGGCAGGGTAAATGGTCCTCCTCTCCATTTCATTCTCACAACAAACCTGTGAGGTAGGTTAGGCTGAGAGTCAGTGACTGGCGCAAAGTCACCCAGAGAGTTTCCATGGCCAAGTGGGGACTAGAACCCGGATCTCCCGACTCCCAGTCCAACACTTCAGCCACTACACCACACTGGCTCCCATTTTGAGCTAAACATTATGGCTTAAACCCAGACATCGTGATGGCCACCAATTTGGATGGCTTTAAAAGGGGGCTGGATGAATTCCTGGAGGAGAAAGCTATCCATGGCTACTAGTCCTGATGGTTATGCACTACCTCCAATATCAGAGGCAAGAATCATAGAATAGCAGAGTTGGAAGGGGCCTACAAGGCCATCAAGTCCAACCCACTGCTCAATGCAGGAATCCACCCTAAAGCATCCCTGACAGAGGGTTGTCCAGCTGCCTCTTGAAGGCCTCTAGTGTGGGAGAGGCCACAACCTCCCTAGGTAACTGATTCCATTGTCGTACTGCTCTAACAGTCAGGACGTTTTTCCTGATGTCCAGCCGGAATCTGGCTTCCTGTAACTTCAGCCCGTTATTCCGTGTGCACCAGTTGCTGGGGAATGTGGGTGGGAGGGTGCTGTTGCACCATGTCCTGCTTTGTTGGCCACTGTGGCAACAGAGTACTGGACTGGATGGACCCTCAGTCTGATCCAGCACCAGGGCTCTTCTGATGTTCTCACCCATTAACGTTAATTTCCTTGGTCTCTGCTTGGACGTGATGACTTGCAGCGACGGAGCAATGGATTGAATGCGGATGACCTGTTGGTTGGGGTCATACGTCCCTGGGACCGCCAGTTCCAAGTCTCGGCACTTCAGGAGTTTAGGCGAAACGTACTGGAGCTCCAAGGAGGTCAGCTGCCAGATGAGGAGGCAAAGCAATGAGTTAGGCCAACAAAATGCATCAGTTTAATACGGTTGCTTTGACGCTCCCATTTAATGTGCGGCAATGTTAGATTCGCACTGGGGGGAAAAACTCTGCCCCTCACCTGAGGCAGCTGCTTAGAGATGCGCCTAAAGACATGGTAATAGAGATCCCAGGCTTGGGTGAGGTCCTTGACGTTTCCAGATTTCATGTATTTCCGGCACCACTCCTGGGCTTCCATCAGATCTCTGCCATAAGCCTGAAGAAGAAGGGGGGAAATATATATAGCCCATCATTCTGTGGTTATGGTCTAACAACTTGTGACTCCAAAGTTGTTTTGAGCTACAGCTCCTATCAGCCAAGGGTGAGGGATCCCAGGAGCTGTAATCCTCCAGATGTTTTGGCCTCCAAGTTGGCCACCCCTAGTCTAACAAGACGGTGAGCCCGTTGGGATCAGTTGTCTTCTGACATCTTTAATCAGCAAATTCTTTCCCTGCCTTCCAAAAATCTGACTCAACCTGCATGATTTGTTTTTGGGGGCTTCTTTGCTTCCCTTTCATAATCCTCAATCAGGGCTAGCAGCAGTTTGAAGGAAACACATTGCCCCCTGAAGCAAAAAGAGCGTGGCTGTAACCCCCCGTAATTTGACATGCATCTATAGACGGAGGCTGTTCCTTTCAGGGCAACTTTCCTAATTAGGAACTCAATTTCTTCTTTTGTGCACCATTCTCACTTCCTCTTGGAGTTGCGGGAGGGGGATCGGGACCATCTTGACTTTCATTTGTACCTGATTGAAGGAGGTTTCCTTGAGAGTCTGAGGCCCGCGCTCCATCATGGCGTGCAGAGGCTCCAGCACTTCAAACATGCCCTTGACGTTCCGCTCCCCGAAATAGAGGCGGGACGCCTCTTCCAGCCCTTCGTGCCACATCTCGTGCCAAAGGATGGCGACCCGGATCAATTCTTCGCTCACCTAGATCGGAGGAGAGAGAGAAGCCGTTTCTTCTCATTTTCTATTCTTATCTGCGTTGTCAACCCTATTTCTGTACATAAATTATTCTGATGGTATTGTCTCAGGTGCTAAATGTTATAAAAGTCTGGAATATTGTTGGACTGTACTAGATTTGTATTCTTGCATGTATGATATATATTATTGGTTATTATAGTACCCAACATTGTGATCGTTAACCACTTTGAGACACATCAGTTGGTTTTATATATCCTTATAAATTGTAAATAAATGGGTTATTTGATCATTATCATCTTTTATTGGTGTTTGGAGTAGTTGTGTGCCTTTTTGGCACTTTATATACCGTAGTACTACATCCACAAGGATAACATCCCAGGTCTGCTGTACTCCTGGCTGACTGCTAGGGGGCGCTGCACGAGCACTGTGCGGCTTTATCCGCACCTGGTGCGAACAAGCCCCTTTTTGCACAATTCTCACATCGGTACGCTAACGGACAACCGACTTCGGCTAGAACGTACGTTCAGTTCGAGATTGGGAGGACAGCTGGATGAGAAGGCCAAGGAGACTTTCGGGAAAGAAGCAACAGAGCATATGCAGAGCCTCACTGGATCAGAACAAAGGCCCATCTAATCCAGCATTCTGTTCATCCAACCGCCAACTAAGATGCCTTTAGGGCCCTCAGACCCAGGTTAGGAAGGCGAGTGTTAAATAACATAGGAATGTGAGTCAGACCCCTTGGTCCATCTAGCTCAGTATTGTCAACACTGCCTGACAGCTGCGGTTCTCCAGGGTTTCAGGCAGGATTCGTTCCTAACCCTACCTGGAGTTGCCGGGAATCGAACCCGGGACCTTCTGCATGCAAAGCCAGGGCTCTGTCACACTGAGCCATGGCCAGTGTCAAAGTCACGGCACCCACCAGACTGTCAGATACAGGCAGCAGCACTGCTGGATGGGTTTGGCTTCTACTGCAACACATCAATAAATCTACCAGCCCTCTGATTCCGTCCGTGATCAGTCTTCTTTCAAGTTTTGCATGCTGGCATTAAATAAAAATAACACTCTCTCTCTCTCTCTCACACACACACACACACCCAAAAGAGCTAAGCAGATCAAACTGTTTTAAAGAACAAAGGGGAGAGTGCTTCTCCAAAGACAAAGCGCATAATGATTACCCTGACGCCTGAATTGCGAAGTGGAGGGACGTATTAATTAAAAAGATACAACCCACGCTGAGCTTTGAGAGGAGGAGGGATGAAAATCTAAATGAATAAATACATTTTTTTCCTCCCACGCATCGGCGTAAGGGGCAGGGAGAGAAATGGGCGCACACACGCACACTCCACTCACCATTACGGCCTGCTGGACTAGCGTGTTGCTGTGTTCACACATATTCTTCAGGATCTTGTTGGCAGCGTTGTGACGGGCTGTTGTTGTGGACTTTGAAGCGACAGTCAGCGGGTAGATCAAAGCCTACGGCAAGTATCAGAGAGTAGCAATTTATACACCGAACTTGTTTACGGTCTGGAACCTGAAAGGGGTCAGAGGGGAGGCGGGGGAAGAACTCACCTGCGGGTGGTACCTGCCAATGTCTGTGAGAAGCTGGTAAATGAGTCGGCCCACTAAAGGACGAGGAGTATCGATTCTAGCGATGAGCTGAGGGATAACCTAGTTTTGGAGGAGAGTGGGGGGGGGGGAGAAAAACCACACGGAGGCCAGGCATTATTCAAGGGGACGCTAAGTGCAGCCCTAGCTGGATCAGACCAAAGGTCCATCTAGTCCAGCGTTCTGTTTCTCAAGCTGGCCACCCAGATGTCTCCCCCCAAAAAAACCCAAACAGGATATGAAGGTCACAGCCCTCTCCAGCTGTTCTTCTAGAACCCAATGGGGTCATCCTGTGAAGCTAATACATATACGGATGGGGCTTGAGAACACACACACACACACATGACAATGGCTGAGTTTGCACAAAACGCTACCCCATGGTTTGCGTGGTTGAATTTCAGTTGCCATGCTGTGTGAACCTGGCCGCGCTAACAAGCCCTGGTTTGTTAACCACGAACAACCCAGAAGGAGAAGCCGCGGTTTAACGTTGGGTTGTGAACTCTGGGTCGCTTAAACCGTGAGTTGTCGTTACATGCGAACGCAGAACGGTGGGCTGCTCGTGAGTTGTTCCCCCAGGCTTACAGAGATGGTGGGCAAGAGCGGTTTAAAGAAAATCCAGCAGCTCTCTACATGCCGGTACTACAGTACCAAAAAGGCATTTGGGATACAGGGAGAGAGCGGGCAAAAAAGGAGAGAGACAACCAACCCAGGGATTGAATACAGAAAGCATGGTTCGTTTGAGCGTCTGCTAGACAAACGCTAGGTAGGGCAACACCCTATGGGCAACCATGGGTCAAATAAACTATGCAAACGAGGTCAGAGGCTCAATTTCTTTAGCCTTTGTATTATGGACTCCACTGCCATGCTTGGGTTGGAATAAGGAATCCAAATTTAAAACCAGCTCATTACCTGTAACCACGTATCAATCTGGATTGCCTTGACCCCTTCCACCAGCGCCTCATTGACTTCTGGCCAATGGCCGTAGTCGAACCACAGAGTAAGGACTCTGAAGAAAGAAAACGAAATCAAGTTCGGCCCCCCTTTTTTTCCCCTCTCTCAAAATAAGCGGGGCAGGGGAGCCGTGATTCATTCCAGCGGCACGGTAGGCCCACGGCTCGCCTGGTCTCAGCAAAAAAAGAAGACGCGCCAAACGAAAGCAGCCAGCAATCAACACTGTCAAACGGAACGGCTGAGCCTCCCCCGCCAGGCACCTGAGCGTATCCTGAAGGTTGTTTCCTCGGGACAAAGAGATGGAGCGGAAGAAACCCTGCACCGCTGGAACCGTGTACATCAGGAGTGTTTTGGACAAGTCCTGTTGGGGGAAACGGACGTTTTTGAGAAGCGTGTGAAGCAACGCTCAAGGGTTGAGTCACGAAGAGGCCCAGCAGCAGATGGGATGGCAAAGCGCGGAGGAAGATGCCTCCTCTTCCTCTTGTTGGATCCTGGAATGGATCTTGGTTATGTTTTTCCATTGCTTTGTTAATTGCTGAGGATCTGGAAGAACAGAGGACTCCGCAGAAACTTAAAGGTCAACTCTACACCTGGACATTGAGTGTCATAATTGAATAATTGTCTAAGTGATTGTCTTCAATTAAGGGTTGCAAGGAGTTGCATCATTGTACAGGTTGTCTATAAAAGTAAATGTGTTTTGCATGCCGTCCCTCTATCCCACTGTGTGCTGCTTATGTTGCTGTATTGACTGACCGTTTGGAAGTATTTGTATCTGTACTGCCATAACGGAATTATATTTGTTTGCCAGTAAAAAGGTTTGTTTTAACCTACAAGAATCTCTGTCTAAATTCACGTCTTTGCTGTCTCTTGGCTGAGAACCGCTGCATCCTCTGCTAGTCTCTGGAAGCCCAGACAGAGACTTAATACAAAAAGGTTATGTGCCAGAGTCCCAGCCTGCGCAGTAACTAATCCGCTTTTAAAGCCATAACTCAACACCTCTTCCGTACCTCCGTGACCTTCTTCTGCATGGGCGACGGGACCGGGCTGTTCTCGGTGCTCTCGGCCTCGCTCTCGCTGTTGCTGCCTTCCGTGTTGGCGCTGGTGACGCTGGCCCCGCTGGCGTGACGCAGCTTCTTCTTCTCGTCCCTGGCCTGGTTCTGGTGCTTGTAGTGCAGGACGGCCTCGAAGTTCATCACCGCCCAGGCGTGCCAGGCCTGCCGAATGTTACAAACACCCTTAACAGCGCACTTATTCTTCCTGAGCCAATACGAGGCCGCGCGCGCCTTGGGATAACGAAACGGCAAGCGCCCTGATCCGACGGGTCATGTCAGGGGCGCCGCCACGGAGTTTGTCTGGATGACACAGCAGTGCATGAAGCTGTTTGGTACCACGGCCAATCCAGGGCCTGTTCAGAAGACGCCTTAAACCCTGCTGGTTAAGGCTTTTGGTTAAGCAGCATGGTTTGAGGGGTCTTGCACGATGCATTTTGCTAAACGCTGCTCAGTCATGAACCCCAGTTGGACTTGTGTACAAAGCCCTCAACAACTTGGGACCAGGATCACTGAGAGAGCTCTGCCTTCTCCCCTACCAACCTGCCCGGTCACTGAGGCCAACCGAGGGCCTGCTCCTGGTGGTTCCACACAGACCCATCCTCCGATTGGAAGTCCACCAGGGGAAGGGCCTTCAGGGTGGTGGCCCCTTTCCTGTGGAATTCCCCGCCTCTGGAGGGCAGGCAGGCGCCAACTTGGTATTCCTTTCGGCGCCTCCTGAAAACGTCATTATTCCAGGAAGCCTTTCCTTAAGGACCAGCCACGGTTCGCCGTACATTTGGCTTCTTTTAAAATCTATTTTAAAGTGTTTTATTCTGTTTTTACTTCTTTTTATTTTGTACATCGCTCCGAAATTTTCAATGGGGAGCGGTATATAAATATTGTAATTAATTAATTAATTAATTAATTGAATAGCAGCAGCGGCATAGGAAGCGGCGTTCGACCCTTGGCCTATCAAGTCCAGTAATGTCGACCCTGACCGGCAGCAGTCTTTTCCCCAGCCCTACCTGGAGATGCCAGGGATGGAACCCGGGACGCTCTGCCTGCAAAGGAGGAGCCCTGACACGGAGCTACAGGCTCCCCTTGAACTCCCGTTCTTGGCTCACCTTGTACCAATTGCAGTCGTGCTCCGTGGAGGCGCTGTAGTACTGCAAGACCTTGGGGATGGTGCTCTCGTTGATGCCTTGCAGGTTCAGCTGCCACTCGCCCAGTTTCAAGAAGCACCTGAGGACGGAGGAAGCGAAAACGCGGAAAAGAAAGGAAGAGTTCTCGGTCAGCGGCTTTGCTGTTGGGCCTGACTCACCCCTGGAGGTTAGGGTGAGCCAGTCTTATCGGATCGGCATGGCCCACCATTCCTGTCTCGTTAGTGACGGCGGTTTCAGGGCTGGGCTACGGCCCTTTCTACACCAAAGGGTTATCCCAGGAAAATGGAGGGATCGTCCCTGCCTACTCCCAAGATCCCCTGTGTGGCATCTGGATGCACAGGAATGATCCCGGGACGATCCAAGGATATAGGGCTGGTGCAGACATGCCCTACATGGAGGTGAGCTTAGGGGAGGAAAAGGTCCCTGGGGCATAATCTAACGGCAAACTGGGAGGCATTAGATTTCACCGCTCTCTCGGGAACACAGCAGAAAAAAAATGTTGCACAGCAGTAAGGGATCCCTCTAGCTTTAGAACGTGCAATGCGCAGCAGAGATAGTCTGCACTCCGCGGCTGTACAGTGAAGCTCACAAATACAAGCCCCCAGAGTGCTAAATCTATAAGCGCAGATAGGAAGCCGGCATTCTGGTTAATTTAAACCCCTCTTTGAACTGCTGACAGCACTGCCCACCATCAAAACAGCCACGGCCATGCTGGCTTTGGAAGGATTAAGGGTTGCAGTTCCACACAGCATCAGGTTGGAGTAAGGCTGGTTTAGGAAGGTATTTGGGGGTTGGTGGGCGCATTTGGAATCTTAAGAGCAGGCAGGATGGGTCACAAAACATTCCCCAGGTGGCACCGGAGGGCAGCACACTTCACTTCGCAGCACACCAGCTTCCCAGTTAAAACCATTCTTTTTGTAGCTCAACGAAAACCAGCTGGTCTTCTCGGCGCCCGTTGCTTTTGGCAGCCTCCAGGCAGCCTCGGCGAGGCAGGGGACTCACCGCGCCATGAGCTTGTGGAGCTCCTGCCTGTGCTGCTGGTCTTCTGTGGCGATGGCATGCTGGGCCTGCTGCTGCACCGTCTGAACGAAGTGCTGCATGTGCTGGAAAGCGTCAATCTGCAACAGGCAACGCAAAAGCCATGCTTGAAAACGCAACTCGTCCGCACGGGCTTTTCCCTCGTCTGTGCGGGACTCCCTGTTCCGTTGTTATGATGTTTTTAATCTATCTGTATATGAAATGTTACGGTCATGCGTGGCAAAGGAATTTGTATCCTGGATGTTCCGGGCTATGACATGCCAGAGGTGCCGAGCTATGTGAAGAACTTTGTGCTGCTAAGCAACAGGATATAAACACAGCCGATACAGCTGGCATTGAGACATATCACGGCAGAACCAGCATGCGGGAGTGTGGGAGAGTAACTGGGGGGAGTCCAATGGACTCCCAGTAGGCCTTTTGGCTTGCGGGTACGTGCAGAGATCTCAGGTAAGTCCTGCAGGTGAGCAGGGGAGCAGTTGGGAGGGATTGAGCCCAGAGAGGAGGCCGGGGCACTACTGAGCCATAAACTACTAGTGCGCAGATAATCTGTGCAAGTCAAGCTAGTTCTTCATCATTTTTCCTCTTGCCATTCTTTTTTCTTGCTCCTTTGATCGTAACGCTTCTGCAATGGGAAAACAATAGTCCTTTGGATGGGCCATAACAAATCATCAGTGGTGCAAGCAAGGCCATTTTAGAACCTGGGTATTCGATCTGATGCAGGGGGGCAAGCAGCCTTATAGAGGGGCCAGGTGGATTAGTTCAGTTGTGAAGCACACAACCAATATTTCTCACCCACCCACCCCCCGGCCAACCGCTGTTTCATGCATTACAGCTGCTTCTGCATTCCTGATAGGTTAGAACAACAAAATTGTTTCCCAACCCAATTTTTTTTTTAAAAAAAGAATATTCTGAGCATGTGACAGTTTTGCCTTTTAAACTCGCTAAAATCCTAGAAACATCACGGCTGCAAGAATAAAATGGGAGTTTGCTTCTCTTGCCCCGGTATCACCTACTGCTCTCTGGGTGGTCATTCGCGGGGGGGCTCTAGACCTGGGCCTTAACGTCCAGCTCCAGTTGCACCACTACAAATCATTCACAGTGCATAACAAAAGCGGGTTTCCTGCCTGTACCTTTACGAAAGCATAACGGGGACCAACACACCCACATCCCTCTATAACAGCCTTTCTCAACCTGGGGCGCTCCAGATGTGTTGGACTACAACTCCCAGAATGCCCCAGGCTGGGGCATTCTGGGAGATGCAGTCCAACACATCTGGAGCGCCCCAGGTTGAGGAAGGCTGCTCTATAACATCAGTAGAGGGAAGCCTGAAGGCCCGTTCAGCAACGACTCCAGTCTTGTAGAATTTCTCTTCCAGAGTTCAAGGTCGTCAAACTTCCCAGAGGCAAGTCGAAGAATGTTTTGTGTTTAAACCTCCTTCCCATCCCCCCTGTAAAGGGTGTGTGTGTCTAATTTAATTTGTTCTATTTCACAATTGTTTTAAAAAATCACAAGCTTGACCATTTCCTCAAGACCCTGCCACCGTAAATCAAATTGGCTGAGTTTTCCAAGAAAGGCAAGGGTATAAACCTATTAATTAAAAAAAAAAAAAAGCCCAAAGGTTAGCTCTTGGGAGATGGCTCCTGGGCCACGTGGTTATGTTTTCAGCTTCCACCGTTGGCAAAACACGAACTAGGGGAGGATGAATCAAAGGAATGATGTGGCAGCACATTCAGGAGCAGAGAGAGACTTTACCATATATTAAACGGGAAAGAGAAGAGATTCAGTCTGAGACTTATTGGATTTGATTATGTAAAGTCTCCTTGCAGGGCAGTGCCAGAGAGACTGAGCCGTTGGGCCTGCGAAGTCAAATGATTTGGCCTTACACAGCCCCGTGCGTTCTCCAGCTGTCTGTTGGCTGGATGTTTAGAGACTGCAAAGAGATGTTTTGTCTGTGAAAGCCCCTGCTGGTTACCAGCCGTGTTTGCTTGTTTCTTTACCGACCATCGACACATCACGAACGTAAACACACGCACGCAGGAATTTAGGAAACGTTGGGACCGGAATGAAAACCATCCACGCCAGAACCGAAGGAAGAGGTGGCTGGGTGAGGAAGGGAGCACTGTGCGCTTTTGCTCCAGTGCCGTTCTAGGAACAAGGAGCGGTCAGAGGAAGGAGGGAGAAAGCATTTTGGGAATTCCTTGCAACGTTTTACCTTGCGGGCGCTTTTCCACATGTGCTTCATGTATGCGTAGGTCACCTGAGGATGAACAGTCGGCAACGGGTGATCCAGCTGCCGGGATGGGTCTACCCCCAGGAGCAACACAAGGGTCTTATGGGCTAGAGCCTTGAACAAACGAGAGGGAGGGGAAAGGTTAATTCAAGGCTTGCGTCCGTCTCTTTCATGTTCCCAAGGCCGCTAGAGCTGCGGTTTCATCCCCTTTGTCACGATCAAATGTTTCAGAGTAGCAGCACATTCGCCTACGCTGTCCGCAATTTATGTTTCTGACACAGAGGCCATTTCTACACCTGCCTTTTTCTCCAGGTTCTTCCCAGGATCATCCCTGTACGTCCAAATGACACACAGGAGATCCCGGGAGCAGGCAGGGATGATCCCTCCATTTTCCTGGGATAATCCTTAGGTGTAGAAAGGGCCAGAGTACCAAAAAAAAAAAAAAATAGGATTTCTTAAACACAGAGAACAAAAGATCACAAATTAGTACACCGATAATTGTCAAATCATGTCTCCTGGACACCCCCCGCCCCGATGGGCACATCAGGAAAAGGCTTGATAGGAAAAGACAGGTTTTCCTCATAGTCATATTTGGTCATCTGCAATTTGTCTTAGGGTTGGCAGTCAATTAGCGATATCTTAATCAATTAATACCTATGCTTCAATTAGTGATAATCATGCCCCCAATTAAGCTCATTGGCTACGATACTGCCACTGCGCAATTGTTCTTTAAAGAGCTGCTTGTACTAAAGTTAATTCAACATGTCTAAAAAGAAAAAATCTCTGAACTGATTAAAATTGACAGCACGTTTTTAGCTGAAACATTTTTAACAGATTAATATAATATTAAGTGGCCTAAACGTTGGACTCCTTCGTCTTAGAACCTGGATTTGATGGCAGTATCATTACTGCTCCGTTACATTTTCTCCAGGTCTGCGGGGCAGGAGGGATTTCGGAGTCTGCCAAACCCGACAGAAGCAATGTATCTATCAGCCCTAAGGTCCAGATCCTGAGAGCCTGTAAGGACAGGTACGCTTTCATCCGTCCACAAAACCGTAAGGGACGACGGCAGCCTTAGCTCCAGACACATTATAAAGCCGTTCTGTTAGGGTCCCTGCAGAGGTACTCTCTCCTCACTTACAGGTCCTGAACTCTCTCAAAAGAACTGTCCAACAAGAGGTTTTGATCACAGTAGGTGAAGACTGCAGTGGAACGACTCTGCCCATGTGCCAAAGGACAACTGGGACGAGGAGGAAGCGATCACAAACACTCGGCTCACCAAACAGCCAGTGCCTCAGCCTAACCCAACAGGGAATCGCTCCTTCCACTGTTCCTGCCACTTGACCACGGAAGGCCACGAGGGCTGCAGCCAAGGCCACCTTCTGCACCCACAGGAGTACTCCCCCACACCCCGCCCCTCTCGGAAGCAATGTGTTTTTCCTACAGCAGCCAATTGTGACCGAGCATTGCTTGTGGTTCCATCAAAGCCCTTTGGGGTAATAAATACTTTTGTGACGGTAGAAAAGCAGGCTGGGAATAGGATACTGACATGAGGTTTTAGGTAAGATAGAAATGTGTATGTATGTGAAGGCAACATTCTTGTTAATGGTACTGTAACTACAAGCCACATTTTATTTTTACAAAAATAAAGAGATTTCCAAATCCTTCATAGGCTCATTGACATCAAGCCTTCCCCCACCTGGGTCTCTGTTCTTCCAACTTTCTGACATACATCAGCTGGGTCCCAGCACTTGGTGACAAAAGGCACGTTTCGAACACAGGTCTCAGCTAGCTAAGCACCCAGAGGGGCGCGAGAAGGACTCACCAGCCTCCCGCTTTTGCCGCACAAGCTGGCATATTTCAGCCACGTCCTCATGTCCTCGTGGGGGTTGACCACGAGGGACCGGACCATAAGAATCCGCTGCCAGTCCTCCACGATCCGCTGGCACCCCTGGGGAAAAGGGAAGCATAGACAGGGACCTCTGAGGATAGTGTGAAGAATCCATAGAATCTTGTGGTCGTGAGTTCCATAGTTTAACTCTGCGCTGTGTGAAGAAGTCCTTCCTTTTATTTGTCCTGAAGCTCCGACCCATCAGCTTCATGGGATAATGACCCCTTTGGGTTCTAGTATTTTGAGAGAGGGAGAACAAGGTCTTCCTCTCCACATTCTCCACACCCTGCATGGTTTTGTACACCGCTACCATGTCTCCCCTCAGCCTCCCTTTCCCCCCCCAAGCCAAACAATCCCAGCTGTTGTCATCTTCCCTCACAGGGGAGGTGCTCCAGCCCCTTAATAATTTTAGTCGCCCTTTCCTGCACTTTTCCCAGCTCTATAAGGTATAATGTTCTCTGTGCGGTGTACAACACGCTAAAAACGAGCAGCAAACATGGAAACAAAATAAAAATAGTGCCATTCGGGTAGAAGCCCTAACCCAGGATGGGGACTGGTCTGCCCGCAAACAAGCTGCTAATGCTGAACAGAGGCTGTTTCTCCTAACGGGAAAAGTTCACTGCTTTATTAGACAAAACAATATGTACGTAATTTTCCCCATTTGCACACCACTCCATCCCAAACACACGGCTAACTGTGGATTCGGGATAGTCCCCGGGGACCGTGCATACTAGCAGGGCTAGAAACTGGCCTGGTTCTCCAGCATTAACGACGTTCATTAATGGAAAAAGCTGGGAGGGGAGAGAATGATCAAACCTTCTGTAACGGGAACAGCCGCCAAATAGGCAGCAATAACTTTCAAATCCCTTTCAAAACGACAAGACTGGGGTCTGACTGCATTTGTGGGAAGAACTCCATGCTTTATTTGGGGTTATGGCTCCCAGTTTGTTCCAGTAGGAAAAGTTACCCCAAAAAAACCAAGGGAAAGAAGATTTGGGGTGTGTCAGAGTGTGCATCATAGAATCATAGAATAGCAGAGTTGGAAGGGGACTACAAGGCCATCGAATCCAACCCCCTGCTCAAGGCAGGAATCCACCCTAAAGCATCCCTGACAGATGGATGTCCAGCTGCCTCTTGAAGGTCTCTAGTGTGGGAGAGCCCACAACCTCCCTAGGTCACTGGTTCCATTGTCGTACTGCTCTAACAGTCAGAATGTTTTTCCTGATGTCCAGCCGGAATCTGGCTTCCTTTAACTTGAGCCCGTTATTCCATGTCCTGCACTCTGGGATGATCGTGAAGAGATCCTGGCCCTCCTCTGCGTGACAACCTTTCAAGTATTTGAAGAGTGCTCTCATGTCTCCCCTCCATCTTCTCTTCTCCAGGCTAAACATGCCCAGTTCTTTCAGCCTCTTTTCATAGGGCTTTGTTTCTAGACCCCTGATCATCCTGGTTGCCCTCCTCTGAACACGCACCAGCTTGTCTGCGTCCTTGAATTGTAGAGCCCAGAACTGAACGCAATACTCTAGATGAGGCCTAACCAGGGCCGAATAGAGAGGAACCAGTAGCTCACACCATTTGGAAGCTCTACTTCTATTAATGCAGCCCCAAATAGCATTTGCCTTTCTTGCAGCCATATCGCACTGTTGGCTCATATTCAGCTTGCGATCTACAACAATTCCAAGATCCCTCTCGTTTGTAGTAGTGCAGACATAACCCATAGAGAAGTTTGTTCTTCTTGTGCTATTTCTGTGGTTCTTCCCTCTGCCTAGTACTGGCATTCTGCTGCCGCCACACTGATTTGGATGGCTGGCAGGCATGTTGTACTAGCACATGCATTCTAGGTCCTGTCTACCTGTGCCGAGTGGACAAAATGGAGCAGTTTCACTGATCTTAACGGGTCAAGGCAGGGACTTAAATCCCACCCCAGAAAATCAACAGGAGGCAGGAATGCTCAACGCTTTGGAGGAATCCTCCCCATGTACTGAAAATGTTTTAAATGATTTCTCTTCTGAGTCCAGAGTCTGTGTTTTCCCCGGCAGAAAAGCTGGGCTTCCCCAGTAGCTGCACGCCTGCTGCTGACTTTGTCATCTAGGAGGGACCCCGAGAGCTCATCTGGGTTTTCTCACGCCTTCCACAAATGGAAGCCGTTTTGTATAAACTGAAGACGACGATTCCTTCACTTCTGCAAGAGTGTGCACCTGTTACAGGTAGCAAGACGGACGTGGCTAAGCGTTCAAGGCAGAATACCCACGCATCAGTTAGAAAGACTGAAGAGGCCTGCCTCTTCGGAAGGAACGGAGATAGCAAAGTCCCCAGGTGTGCCGTACCGCCGCCTGCCTTTTCCCTCCTCCGAAATTAGTCAAGAAAGCTGCTGCTCCTTTGACCTTCAAATAAAACATTCCACCAAGCCGTCCAACAGGCCTTTTATAATTATTAGTAAGACGCTGTAAAATGTTCAAGAACTCGGTGTCCTGCTTTCCCCTCTCCCTCGCTTCTGCAAGGCGATAAACAGTTGCATCTGCAGACTTTCACCCACCCTGTCACCCTCGGCTTTTCCTCTCCGGCGGAATGTTCCCTGAGCCTTTCCAGACAGGAATGCAATCTTGGAGGCAAAAAGCTATGTCACAGCTCCCCAAATGGCACCAGGGAGAGAGCAAGAGAGGCGCTGGCAGCAATGAGTAAACAGCTTCTAGCGCGGCATGGAAACACACACCGGAACAACAGGAAGGGGTGAGCTATGGGGGAGAAATTCCTCCCCTTGGTGGATGCTGTAGCTAAGGCGGGGCAGCTACTGGTTAGCAGGTATGGAGTGTCTGTGGCTCCGTGGTAAAACACATGATCTGCATGCAAAAGGTCCCAGATTCAATTCCTGGTATCTCCAGGAAAGAATCCTGCCTGAAACCTTGGACAGCTGCTGCCAGTCAAAGCTGGCAATACTGGGCTAGGTGGAACAAGTATAAGGCAGCTATCAGTTTGCATCCATCCTACAGGACATGACAGGAAGGAACGAAGACCCAGCACAGCCGGAGTCATCTCCTGACTTCCTGGTGGCTTTAATTTCATGGACGGTTCTAATTCTAACGTTACGAGAGGGAGAAACTCCTTTTTCTCTCTCTCTCTCCCCAGTTTCGCTATGCTATCTTGTAAAGCTCTATCGCTACAAATAAAACACGGGAGAGCTCAGTGCTCCTGAAATCTTATCTGCTGGCATAAAAATGTTGAAACTAAGAACTGGTGCCTGAGTTTTGCTTCTTCTTTTTTTCTGCTGTAAACTTGTATTTAGGTATATTGTTGAACATTGTTGAGATATTGTTGTTTAGTATATTGTTGCAGTATATTGTTGAATGTTGCACTATTTCTGCTCTAAATTTGCATTTAGTAGAGTCAAATGGGTTACTGTATTGTATTTTTTTTTTTTGTAAATTGCTGACCTACTTTACTGCAGCACTTTGTAATAAAGCGCTATATTATTAATTACTATTATTATTGTTTCTTTCTCGCTCATGGTGACTTTTCTAGACGAGCATTGCCAAATCATGCTGTCTTTTACAGATTCAGGAATTTCCTGACAATTGAGCATGTTTTAATTATGACTACTTTCTGGATGGTGGTGTGGAATTATTATTATTATTATTATTATTATTATTATTATTATTATTATTATTATTATTATTATCTTCCTCCCTCCCAATCCTTTTTCCTTTTGTGTCGTGGCTTTTAGACTGTAAGCTTGAGGGCAGGAATTGTCTCATGATTAGTCTTTGTAAGCTGCTCTGGAAGTCTGTTTTTTGGCTGAGAGCTGGGCCGAAGGGCTGCAGATAAATAAATAAATGAATAAATACGCGGGTAGCCCCTCTAGAGTGGTCTTACCTGCAGTCTTTCCCACCAGATCTGGCGGATGATCTCACGTCGCTCCGGTACAAGTTTGTACTGGATCACTTCTTCCAGCTCCGACAGCATCTGGCAGGAGACCATTGCCTAAAGGGAACAGTCCATCACAGTCCGTCCCCATCACTGCTGCGCCACAAGGAGACCCAAACGGAGGATCGGGGCCCAAGGGTGGAGGTTGACGTACTCACCCCATAGGCACGACTGTAGCTCTCTCCTGCCATGGCCGTCAGTTCAGCATCCAACAGGTCTCGGGCTTTATCAATGCACTGATGGAGAAAGAGAGAGAGAGAGAGAGAGAAAGAAAGAAAGAGAAGAAGAGGATATTAAGTCTCCTTTCCCTACAATACTCTCTATGTTTATGCCAACGTTGAATGGTTTTTGCTTCTCCTATGAAGCGAAACCCTAATTTTCTTCTCCCACAAACCTGAATTCTGCCTACCCCTGACTTAAGAGGAACACAACCGTGGAAACGTTGGAGAGCAAGTACAAGACGCTTAAACCCTAACCCTAACCCTAACCTTCCCAACAACTCAGGGGTTAAATAACCATATATTGACTGGAAAATAGGAATGACGGAGAAGCAAGCACATACATGTTGAGAAAAAAAAGTGAACCGTGGGGCCAAGGGGCCATGAAATGGGAGGGGTGCAGCCTGAGACATCTTCACACCAATCTCAAGAATAGTCAAAAGCAAGCACCACTGAGAACTCGCGGCAGCCACAAATGGTAATAACGCCACCTTGGTAGTTCTACAAGGGTAGGAATATGCCCTGCCGGAGAGGAAGGCAATGCCGAATTACCGTCCTTAACCATTTCACAGGCCTCAAAACAGTGATCGCGAAGGTTTATATCAGTGGTTCCCAAAGTGGGCGGTACTGCCACCATGGGGGTGGTGGGATTGCATGGGGGGGCGTTAAGAGGCAAGCGGCAGGGGGGCGCTCGAGGTGGTCTTTTCCGTACCAGGAGTTTTGGTTACAGAAGGAAATTTCTGATCGCTATCCTGCACTATGGAGAGTGGTTCAGAAGCTCCTGGTTACATTTCCAACATCATATTTGGTGGAATGTGGTTTTAGCGTGGTCTGCCTACTTCTCTCCAAGCAAAGAAATCGACTCCACATTACTAAACGTGGTGATTTAAGACTCACGTTAAGTGACTTTAAACCAGACATTGGGAAACTGGTACCACTTCATCAAGCCCATCCATCACAGTAAGAATTTACAGAATCGTGAGGTCCTCTACCCTAGTTACTAAAGGTGATATCTAATATTCTTGCTAAATGACTATCAGATATGAAAAGATGATATCACTGGATCACGTTCATCAATGATGCTTAATTGAATAAACTAAAAAATGTGATTGGATTTTGAATAAATATTCAATTAATTGTTACAGTTTTGAATTTTATTGTTATTATCTTCCTTAATGGGGTCGTTGAAAACCGCTGTTCTGGATAATGATTTTTATAGGGTAGGGTAGGGGGTGCTGGGCATGAGTTTGTGGAACCAAGGGGGCGGTGACCTGAAAAAGTTTGGGAACCACTGGTTTATATACTTGTACCTGCTGGGCCAATGAGAAGAGATCCTGATGGAGGGCCAATACAGCCCGATAGAAGGCGCCGTCGTGGGTGTCCCTGGGGATCATGCACGTGTACTCCTCCATGCTATCCCACTGACCTGCAGAGACAAGACACGGCTTGGATAAGCAGCCAAAAGCCGGAAGGGATGTTCTTGGCAAACCCTCATCTAGCCTACCCTAAGAAAGGGAAGAGGGCCCAGCATTCCGATCGCCCTCCAGACGGCTTGCACCGCACCTCCCAGAATTCCCAGCCAGCCTGGCCAATGGCCACGTTCCTTAAAATGGCGGAGGGGCAGAAACAGACGGACGCCTGTCCGGGTTCTTAGGGCCCCGAACGGAGCGAGGGGCGTGGTTTGGAACTTACCTAAGCCCCAAGCTGCAGCCGCTGCCATCCGCGCCATTTTCGCTTGGGTTTCGTCGTTCACCAAGGTCCATTTCTCACAGCACTGCTGGTGGAGCTGTCCCCTAGGAGTGAGGAACAAGAGTTGCAGAAAAGCAGGGCATGGCTTTAAAATCCGTTGGAACCTTGAGTACAGCTGGTTTCTTTCCTCCTTGCGTTTCCAGGATGCAGAGAGGTGTGATTCAACCTGGACAAGCAGTGCTTCATGCGATCTCCCAAGTTCTCTTAGTTTTGACTAGGGGCATCAATCTGCAGGCATCTCCCCGCCTCCCCGCCACTCCAACGTGCTGTCAAGCACCCATCAAAACAGAGGCAACACGAGAGGTCCAGAGATTCAGGCAGGACTTGTTCAGATTTGCTGAACCCTCCGGGTTGCACGGCACGCTACGTTACGGAGAACCGCGTCTTTTCCAATTAGCCTCTCGAAAGCACACTCAACCACACCCACGTACGCTCAGCCCGCACGTCATGATCGAGACTCCCTCTCGATACAGAGGGCTTCAGCGATATAAACATGCAGGGTGCGGCCTGCCCACGTTTTGCTTCGCTCGTTGCACTATCCTGTGACAAGTCCCTCCGGAAGCCCCTTGCGTGAGGGAAACGACACCGCTGAAGCGGACCTAAGATGGGCAGCGTGACGTCAGGCACAAGCCGGCGGCTCTTCCTACCATTCCCCCAGGGCTTCCAGGCAGCGCATGCGCCCCAGCATCAGTTCCGGGTCATCCTTGTTCGTGTCCATCTTTTTGTCATAGGCCACCAAGGCATCTTCCCACTCGTGCAGCTTCTCATACCAGGTTGCCTGGATTTCCTGGAGGGGAGGGAAGCGCACAGGAAGAATCATAGAATAGTAGAGTTGGGAGGGGCCTAGAAGGCCATCGAGTCCAACCCCCTGCTCAAGGCAGGAATCCACCCTAAAGGATCCCTGACAGACGGCTGTCCAGCTGCCTCTTGAAGGCCTCTAGTGTGGGAGAGCCCACCACCTCCCTAGGTAACTGATTCCATTGTCGTACTGCTCTAACAGTCAGGAAGTTTTTCCTGATGTCCAGACGGAATCTGTCTTCCTGTCACTTGAGCCCGTTCTTCCGTGTCCTGCACTCTGGGAGGATCGAGAAGAGATCCTGGCCCTCCTCTGTGTGACAACCTTTTAAGTATTTGAAGAGTGCTCTCATGACTCCCCTCAATCTTCTCTTCTCCAGGCTAAACATGCCCAGTTCTTTCAGTCTCTCTTCATAGGGCTTTGTTTCCAGACCCCTGATCATCCTGGTTGCCTCCTCTGAACACGCTCCAGCTTGTCTGCAACAGCTACGAAAGGGTTCGTTTTCCTCAAAGGCATTGTGCGCAAAGTGTTCAAGGAACAGGCAATAGAGTAACCGCCGTGAATTAAATAGGCAGATAAACTGCAACTGCCCTGCCCGCTCAGCGTGCCTTCCAGAAATGCTGGATTGCAACAGCCAGCATTCAACAATGGCTAGGATGACTGCAATCCAACACATCTGGGGGGCCACCAGGGTGGAGGAAACTGGGAGAGGTAGTCCAACCCATCTTGAGTGCACCCGGTTGAGGGAGGGCTGTGCTAATGGCTGTGGGGGTGACAGGTGACACTGGGAGGCCAATGACAGAAATAGAGGCTCTCCCTGCCATGGGTGTTTCCATCCGGTCTAAGCTTGAGTCACATTGATGCAACTTAAACAAGAGCATCAGGGATGAAGCTGGGGGATTTCATAGGGAAAGGAGGGCAGGGCTCCTGCAGCTTTAACCGTTGCGAAGGAGTGGGAAGTTCAGCAGGTGTCATTCATAGGAATGCAGCACCTGGCGAAAATTCCCTCCTCAGCACAACAGTCACAGTGACCAGGTACAAAAGAGGGTAGGGCTCCTGCAGCTTTAACCGTTGTGATGAAGAGGGAAGTTCAGCAGGTGTCATTCGTAGGCATCGCAACGGTTAAAGCTGCAGGAGCCCTGCCCTCTTTTGTACCTGGTCACTGTGACTGTTGTGCTGAAGAGGGAATTTCACCCGGTGCTGCATGCTTACAAACGACCCCTGTTAAATCCCCTTTTCTATGCAACTGCTAAAGACGCAAGGAGCCCTGTCCTCCTTTCCATAGGGTCACCCTAGAATTTCACAACTCGTGGACAGTCCGCAAACGCGTGGCTTGGCTGTAGCTCTCTGCAGAAGGGAAAGATTCTAACGTCTGAAGCTGGTCTTAACCCTCCTCATTTTCAGAAGACAAAGTGTAAAAACATCCCCCCCCCCCAAAAAAAAAACCCTCACTGGTAACGGCTTTCAGATTCCCAAATCTTTTCTTGACCACCTGCTTCTTTAAGGATTTTCAAGGGATATGTAAAAAAAAAAAAAAAAGGCAGAAGAAAACTACCAGTTGGAATCTTCCTGGATAATGTTTTTTTTTTTTTGCTCTCCCCACCCGTGCCCCAACATGGGCTCCAGCCAATGTTCTTTCCTGCTCAGCCCTTGGCGGTTCTCGCTGCGGCGTATGCCAAGCAGTGGATTGTTGGACGGCCTGCAGGCAGGAGAAAGCTACGCACACCACACTTTGGTGCCCCGCCACGTGAGACGGGTACGGCTCCAGGCCCCTCTGGGCTCCACATGCAGTTTGCTTCTAACCCGACAAGGGGGCAAGAACTTTCGGAAGGGCATCAGGGACGCTGGGTCGTATTCATATTCAAAAACAGGAAAACAAGAGGTTTACTTACCAGCTCCCCAAAGTGTTTCATGGCATATTCCAGCACACCAGAGGCTGCCTCGGGCTGCTGCAGTTTATTGTTGATACTGGAAAGATATGAAAGGGAGGGGGGAGTGATTTATTGGGGAACCAAACTGCATTGTTTACTTCCCATAATATTTTATCGAATGGATGCGTCCGCGTCTGCCCCCAAGATAAATATCCTGAAAAACCAACGCACACAAATAAGCAGCAGCAGACACAAAAATATAAAAGTTAAGACCTCGCTACAATAAAATGTCCTCACAAGTTAAAAAAAAAAACCATGTATGAAAAGAAGGCAAAAGGTAAAGCTGGGAACCAGGCGGGCCTGCCCAGGGGAAGAGTTCTGGTACACAGGAGCCACAACCGAGAAGGCCTCCTCAGTGTAAAGATGGCAAGATGGTAAAGATGGGTTTAGGTCCTTCTTCGCTTTGACTCCTGGCCCCAGACATCTCAGTGAATCAAATCCTGTGCAAAACCCATCCTGAAAGAAACTGGAAATGATGATCCTAGAAGACTATGATCAGCAAAACACTCCCAGATTCTCTATTTGCAGACGCAGGAAGATGGCAACCGCCATGTTAGGTATTATAAGAAAAGGAGTTGAGAATAAAACCGCCGGTATCATACTGCCTTTATACAAATCTGTGCTGCGACCACACTTGGAATACTGTGTACAGATCTGGTCACCACACCTAAAAAAAAAGGATATTGTAGAGTTGGAAAAAGTGAAGGGGCAACTAAAATGATTCAGGGGCTGGAGCATCTCCCCGTTGAGGGAAGGTTACAACAGCTGGGATTGTTCAGGTTGGAAAAAGGAGGCTGAGGGGAGACCTGAGAGGTGTGTACAAAATTATGCAGGGTGTGGAGAAGGTAGATAGGGAGGCATTTTTCTCCCTCTGCCAAAATACTAGAACTCAAAGGGGTCATCCCATGAAGCTGATGGGTGGGAGATCCAGGACAAATAAAAGGAAGGACTTCTTCACACAGCACAGAGTTAAATTATGGAACTCACGACCACAGGATGTAGTGATGGCCGCCCATTTGGATGGCTTTAAAAGGGGGTTGGATACATTCCTGGAGGAGAAGGCTATCCATGGCTACTAGCCCTGATGGCTATGTGTGACCTCCAGTATCGGCGGCAGTAAGGATGTGTGCACTAGTTGCTGGGGAACATGGGTGGGAGAGTGCTGTTTTGCCCATGTCCTGCTTGTGGGTTTTCCATGTGCAGCTGGTTGGCCACTTGGGAACGGAGTGCTGGACTAAACGAACCCTCGGTCTGATCCAGCATGGCACTTCTGTTCTTACGTTAATGGCTGCCTCCACTAATGGCTGGCGGCACTCACAGGAAGGTCTTGGATGTGATGTGCAACCTTTTGTGCAACCTAAAGAAAAGACGGCTGGTTGATAAACTTTGATCCACACTATATCTGGAATGCAGTTAGAGCACAAAGCACAGAACTGTCGGTGACAGCAGTTCTTTTCCAGATGTGTTCCAGGAAAACCCTGGAGTTTTCTGAGAAGTTGCTCAAATCGGTACTATCAGTAATGGAGGACAAGGAGACTCCCTGGAAGGTAGCTTTGCCCCCTGGTACCACTTTTCCCTTGTTGTATTTGCAGCTATCGGGGAGCGTTGAGTTGGTTCTAGGGCGCGCTTGGCGTTCCTACGGAGCCCCAAAGTGGCCAAAAAAGGCCAGCGAGCTGGCTGGATGCATAGAACATATGCACGCATAGTCTACAATGCAAGCAAGAGGCGCAAAGGATTCTCAACAGACTGGGCTCTGTAGAAAGAACGATCTGATTGCAGTAGCTTTGAAAAGCAGTGCATTTTTTAAAAAAAGGATTTCCTTTTTGCACAGCTGTAAGAACCAAGAATGGAGGGGGGGGGGGGTGCGTCAACAATGAGCAATCCCTGTGCTGTGCTCACACCAGGCATTTATGTGGGTCTTTTCTCGGGCACGAGTCCGATACTGAAGCCGGTGCGAGCTGCAAAGAGACCAGCAGCGCCCATTTTCAACAGGATTCCCCTGGCCCTTTTTGCTCCGGCTACTCTCCCCAGCCACCAACCTTCCCACTTCCTCAACTGCCGCCGCCACGTGATAGCAGGCTTTGAGTGAGACTGAGCCGAGAGCGGCCGGCAGGGGACTTCGGCAAGGCTCACATGTAGATTCCATGTCTACGTTTTAATTTCCTCCAGGCTGCATTCCTTTAAGCTAGGGCTTCCTCCCCTCTCCACCTGGTCCTCCTCCTGACCATCCACGTATGCAAGTGCTTTTTGGCCATCGAAACGCCAGCCACAAGGATTTTTCAGCTCTCCTTTCCTGGGTAGGAATCCTGCGTTCTCCACCCGCACCTTTCCCCTCCCTTTAGAATGGTAACTAATCCCTTGGAAGAATTAGAGGCTTTAGTGCCCTGAAGATAAATCCCATGAGAGCAGAGGAAGAAATCCACATTTTATATTAAACAGGTGCCTCTTCTCACTGCATTTATTGTATTGCGTTTATATCCTGCTTTTTCCCCTCGAAGGAACCCAAGGCGGCGTACAGAATCCTCCATCTCTCCATTTATCCTCACAACAACAACCCTGCGGGGCTGAAAGGCAGTGACTGGCCCGAAGTGACCCAGTGAGCTTCCGTGGCCGAGTGGAGGACCAAAACCCGGATCTCCCACTCAGTCCAACACTCTAGCCGCTACGCCACACTTTAGCCACATGACCTGCTGCTCCCACCCCCCCACCCCCGAGCCACTTGGTCCCTAGAGAAGTGGCAAATGGATCCACAACGGTCTCTTCTGACTTCTACCGCTGCAATATGTGCTCCCTCTTCCATCTATCTGAAGTTTGCCAATATCTGGTGGCCTATACTGTGCTAGCTGGTTGCTCAAATTCTTGCACAAAACGCTGGATTAAGTGAATTTTAGGATAATCCAGCAAGGGCTTTTTGGGAGGGGGGTGGTCCTCAAGAAAAAGTGCCTACTCAGGATCATTTAAGGCAGATCAGCCATGCCTTAACTGCGATGATACCATAAGCCTATGCTTTCTCGGTTTATACATTTTAAATAAGCATAGATCAGTGAACTAAGGGATTCTAGCAAAACGGGGGGGGGGTGAGGGGGGAGCAGACCATGCTAGACTGGAGCGAGAAGAGAAGATGGAGGGGAGACATGAGAGCACTCTTCAAATACTTAAAAGGTTGTCGCACAGAGGAGGGCCAGGATCTCTTCTCGATCCTCCCAGAGTGCAGGACACGGAATCATGGGCTCAAGTGACAGGAAGCCAGATTCCAGCTGGACATCAGGAAAAACATCCTGACTGTTAGAGCAGTACGACAATGGAATCAGTTACCTAGGGAGGTGGTGGGCTCTCCCACACTCGAGGCCTTCAAGAGGCAGCTGGACAAGCATCTGTCAGGGATGCTTTAGGGTGGATTCCTACATTGAGCAGGGGGTTGGACTCGATGGCCTTATAGGCCCCTTCCAACTCTACAATTCTATGATTCTATGAGACACCTACTCTAACCAACTAAGTCTTGGGGGACAAATTTTACAGACTCCAAACCAGAGAAGTGAACCAGTACATATCTGGGTGCAGTTCCAGCTCATTACTACTAGAATCATAGAATAGCAGAGTTGGAAGGGGCCTACAAGGCCATCGAGTCCAACCCCCTGCTCAATGCAGGAATCCACCCTAAAGCATCCCTGACAGAGGGTTGGTCCAGCTGCCTATTGAGGCCACTGTAGGCTTCCAGAGGCCAGCTGGATGGCCGCTGTTCAAAACATGGATTAGTTGGGGCTTTTGATGTGATTCAGCAGGGATTCTTAAGAAGAGGTATGAGCTGGTGGGTGGGAAGGCTACATAGACTTTACTAATTAATATCAGAGTTCTTTGTAATAATGGCCGGGGAAGGCAACGGCAAACCACCCCGCTATAAGGCCTGCCAAGAAAACGTCAATGAAAGCTGGCGTCCCTCCAAGAGTCAGTAATGACTCAGTGCTTGCACGAGAGGTTCCTTTCCTTTTCCTTCTTTGTAATAAAGCCTCCCACGAGGGATGCAGAGATATCAATTTGCATCCTCGGGTCTTTGGTTGGCTTGCAACATATCCCCACCCCCCAAATCATTTAGGGGCTGAAGGTGAAGACCACCACCTCGAATGACAGGAAGCAGTGCACGGTCAAGTTCTAAGCACCGAAGGAATACGATCCTGGTTATCCGTCACCGTTGGGAGGACGGTTGCTCTTTTCGGCACCTTGCCTTCCAATTACACGTTGACGCCACTGCTGCCGGCAAAACAGCAAGCCGTGATTCTCTTGTCTCTGAGACGCGAGACGGACTGGCGAGATAAACCTACGCTGTTCCTTCTTCAAACAAGAGCTAGACATCCCAGCATTGTAAAAGTGATAAATAGCCGTCACGTTCCCGTTGGCAGGCAGAAGCATCACTCCCTACATGTCAGGCAGTTAATTACTTCCAACTTTATCTCTCTTGTCAACACCTACTGACAAATTGGCCATTATCTTTCCCTCTCCCTTCCACAATTATTGCTCCTTTGCTGCCGGCGTCCGGCATGTCTTCTCCCTCTCTTTTTGCAACTTGTCAAACGGAGAATGACTGGAAACACTTTGCACTTCAGATAAGACTGAGCGTGACCAAACCTATTCGCAAATCTTGGAACAGGGGGGAAATTGGAGAAAGGAGGGTGGGAGGTTACAACTTCTAACATGCTTTCCTTTCCAACTGTTTTTTTAAAGTCACATCCCATCCTTCCGCCAAAAAACGGTGCTCAAGATCAATTCTCTCCCCCAACGCAGTTGTCATTTGGCAAGAATTTCCTAGTATTTTGACTCACAGAAAAACTGATAAAACGCCGGCTCAGGCGCAACGTCAAACGCACAATCCGCCAGCATCTCCTAATCTGCGAGACCAGCTGAAAAAATTGAGGGCTTACTTGGAGTGAATTCATGCTTACATCGGAGACGTTCCCAAAGTTTGGGGACGATACTGACCCCAAGATGAAGAGTGAGGACTGTTTCGGACATAAGTAAGGCGGAGGGAAATAGGAAATGGATTGTTGTAAACCGCCCAGAGAGCTTCAGCTGTGGGGCGGTATATAAATGTAAATAAATAAATAAATAAATAAATGGATGTGACATGCTGCCTGCGCCTTGCATTTTTCAGCCTCATCCAAAATTATACCAGGTCAAACCATTCGTCCATCTAGCGCAGTAATGTCTGCTCTGACTGGCAGCAGCTCTCCAGGATTTCGTTCCCAGCACTTTTTAGCTAAGATCCCCCTTTTTAATCGGAGATGTCTGAGATGGTACCACTGAGGTAGAGCCCATCCCTTGGTGGAGAGTCAGCTCGCACGTTTGATTTCACCTCAAACAGAGATGGAACAGGAAGCACAGACCAGCTGCGTATCCTGCTTCCTCTCTTTTTGTCAGACCTGAAGCAGCTCCGAGTGGGAGATCTGAATGGAAAAAATTCGAGCCCAGTTTCAAGCCTCAGCCCCCAACAGAAGAATGTGGGTCCAAGAGTACTTTTGTGTGGCTTTTATTCATGTGTCTCCTTTGATACATATTAAGTTTGGTATGGTTCACTGACAACAAAGGTCCGCATAGTTAAAGCAATGGTATTCCCCGTAGTAACCTATGGCTGCAAGAGCTGGACCATAAGGAAAGCTGAGCGAAGGAAGAGAGATGCTTTTGAACTGTGGTGTTGGAGGAAAATGCGGAGAGCGCCGTGGACTGCAAGAAGATCAAACCAGTCCATACTCCAGGAAATAAAGCCAGACTGCTCACTTGAGGGAATGGTATTAAAGCAAAACTGAAGTACTTTGGCCACATAATGAGAAGACAGGATACCCTGGAGAAGAGGCTGATGCTAGGGAAAGTGGAAGGCAAAAGGAAGAGGGGCCGACCAAGGGCAAGATGGAGGGATGATATTCTGGAGGTGACAGACTTGACCTTGGGGAAGCTAGGGGTGGCGACAGCCGACAGAAAGCTCTGGCGTGGGCTGGTCCATGAAGTCACAAAGAGTTGGAAGCGACTGTACGAATAAACAACAACATGGTTCACTTTCTGAGACTACTTTTTTGGGGATATATTAAGTTATGCTGAGAGATAATGACCGGTGATCCGACAGTATACTTGCTTTAGGTGGATAACATTTAAAACATAAATAATTCTCATCCAATTCCATTTGTTCTAAGTCGTATTGAACTGAACAGGAGTTACACTCATATAAGGACCAGTACATTTGTGCTTTAACTCTGCCTAGTGATGGACACTCATTGGTTAATTGTGCAACTGCATCTCTTTGTTTTCTACCTGGTGATAGGAAGTGCATTTCAGAGTATCATTATGGAATGTATTTAAGGATGCACAGCAGTGCCTACTTAGATATGGTTCGAAACAGGTTCAACCATTGAAAAGAGGAATGGGGGTGGGTTGGTCATTCTAACCTTAATAAAACCGAAAAGGTTTCACAAATCTTTCTAAAATTTACGTATGCCAGAAGAAATGCCTATTTTATATAACTTATTTTTGCTATTTTATATAGCAAAATAGTGCCCACAAGAGAGGAATGGCTACTGAAGATGTTTGAGCTAGCGGAGATGGCGAAACTCACGGCAATAATGAGAGAAAAATCGACTTTAAGATTTAGAAGTGAATGGGAACCTTTTGTAAACTTTACGAAGGGACGAAAAAAAGATGACTTGTACATCTGTGGATTCAACCGATAATGTAGAAAACGTTAAGAGAGAAATTAGAGATTTGGATTTGACAGTGATAAGAGTAAGAAAAAAAATAACAACAACACTGTTACATATTTTTGCTGGGGAGAATATTGGAAGAACATTTTATTTTTGTGTTTGTTAGTTTTTGTTTGGTTTGATTTTTGTGGGTGTGTCTGCCTAGATGTATTATATTTTGCACTGTAGTGTCTTTTATTTATTGGTGTTTGGAAACAATAAAAAAAGATGAAAACAGGGGCCATCATTTGATCACGTTCGACTCTTCTGGATAAACGTCAGAGCTGGCATCAAGGGTAGGAATGATGGGGCTTCTGCTGAGGGCCCGAACCCCAGACGGGTTTCAACTGACATGAGCGCCCTGGAGCTCTCTTCATCACTGCAACCTGCTTGTTCGTCTGCCTCTCACTCCAGCCCAGACAACCGTGGCAGTGAGGAGGAGAAGCAGGAGATGCCTCCACTTGCTTGCTCACCAGCAGGCTTTCTGTCAAACAAACGTGTGGTAGCAATGATGAAAAAGAGGAGGAAAAGCCGTAGCAGCTGGTGGCAACCGTGGTGAGAAGGTGGACCCATTACAGGAAGGGACCTTACCCAAGTGCCCTGCAAAACCTGGAGCCAGCTCTGATAATATACTGCCCAGGATAAAAATCCACTTTGGCTGTAAGGCAACTCTGTTTTATTGAGCGTAATACAGCTGCATGGAGAGAGTCCTACAGGCAAAGAACTTCTCAACTGGCAGTGTGAAAAGCAGGCCTATTTATACACAGTAGCATCTTAACCAATAAGCAGCTGGCAAAGTTCTAAAGCAAAACAAAGACAGATCAAAGAAAACGTCTTCATTACACCTTATCAACGGACGGCCAGAAGAGTTATGGGCCATGTCAGATTGACCTGGGTGGTCAGTCCTCCTTATGAAACTAACTTATTTGTCTTGCCCTATATCAAGGGGTCTTGACAGTTAGAAATTCCAATTAAGTATTTCCTTCCAATTAAGCAGTTTCAGCATTACAGCACATTCAGGCACATACATCAGTCCAATCCCATCATGCCGTTCACTTGCAAGAACCAAACTACATACAGAGGAGGTGTATCAAAGAGACTATAAACCCACTTGCTTATCAAAAGCACCATTTGCATTAATGGTAATAACCTGTTCAATGTATGCAAGGTTTGTAGCAGGCCTTCTTCCTTTTCTTATTTTTTAAAGGAAGCTCGGCTATTGTTAGTGGCCAATTGACAGTTTATGACATCAGTTTTCCCATCACGGACTGGGATGTGAGTTTTCGAAAAGGGACAAAGTCAACAGTGGGGTTGTGAGGCTGGCACGGTACAGAGGCAGATGGGATGGGGGAAGAGTAGGTACTTTCCTGGAAGCCCGTGACTAAGTGTTTAGTCAACCAGCTTCCGAGCAGGGCTGTGACCTGTGATAGCACCATCAAAACATACGTTTTGAAGTATTTCTCTCTCCCCCAACTGCCCATTTCTGAAAGATTCAACAGACGATTGGTCCTTGCCGTGAATCAGACGATCGGGTACCAACTTCCAAAATTCTTTAACATTCTTAAGGAATTACAAGACTGTTTTCCAGTTATTGTTAAAGAGGAAGCTGGGGGGGGGGGGGGAGAGAATATTCAGACTCATGCAGATCACCCCCAAGGGGCTAATATTCCTATCCGACAAAGCCATCAGTGGCTTACATTCAAAGTGCAAGTTGCTGGAATTCACTAGTTTCTTGGTTTAAAAAACAACAGGTGGATGTTTTTCTGCATTGGCTGGCTGGTTCTGGAGAAATCGTTCTCTCTGGGAGTTTTTTTCTGGAGTTTTAAGAAAAATAAATAAATGCCAGGCCCTCTTAACAAAACAATCCTAAGCGTCGTTAATGCAGAGGTAAATCCCACTGAGATGAACAGGATTTAGTCCTTCGCTAAGCTTGTTTAGGATTGCAGCCTAGATTCTTGGAACTTGAAAATATTGTTTGGGATATTAGCCACGTGCAAGCTGAAACGCGTGGAAAAGCAGAGCTGGGTTTCTCTTGCACGTTGGACAGCTGCATACTGAAGAACACACATGTCCATTGGGCGGACTGATTCGCTAACCCTTCAGGTAGAGAGCGCTCCGCCCCGCAACTGGAAAGCTGTGAGTGCAATGTACCTATCCCTGCATCCCTGTTCTTTTGGTAACACACTTCTAAAGGCTCCTTCCATTGTGGTGGATTCTTTCATTATTATTTTCAATTGACTAAAGCGGATTTTTCTACACACTGCTACGCTTTCAACTGCACCTTTAGTTAAGAAATGCATAAAGTGCCACAGCAGCAGGTACGCATTTTATTAGTATATAGATCTGTGCTCTTTTGTTGTTTTTAAAAGTCTTCAAAATGTCTATGGCTGGGAACAGTCGCGCACACACACACCCTAGCCTTCTGCCGTGCTTTTGGGGCTGTTGACAAAACCCGAGGCTTTGGAGGCTTTGGAGGCTTCGGAGCCTTTAAAAAGCATTCAGCAACTTTAGCTGGTGCAGAATGCGGCAGCCAAATTGATTTCTGGAGCCCTCTTGTCTAACCTTATGCCCGTTTCATTGGATCAGCCCTTTGCATGTAATTCAAAATGCCGATTCTCACTTATGAAGCCCTCGTTGGCAATGGCCAGGATATCCGAAGGACTGTCACTTCCCTTGCGGCCCTCTCCGTACCAGAAATCTCGCCCCGCATCACACTTCCTTCTCATGCCTGACTGGAATACAAAGCAGGGCCTTTTCTAATGTGGCACCCAAGCTATGGAATTCTCTCCCTAGTTAAAGGCCATAGCTAGACGGGGCGAAATCCCGGGGTGATCCTGTCCCTGTGCACCCACATGACGGACAGGGGATCCCGGGATCAGGGAGGGATGATCCCTCCGTTGCCCCAGGATCTCTCCCTCCCCTTTAAGCCCGGTTTTTCCGCGGTCTCGGGCTGAGCTCAAGACCGCGGAATGTGTGGCCGGGCGCCACCGTTTGTCCCAGCTCCTCACAAGGAGCCGGGACCCGCGCACAGGATGCAGAGCTCCTCAGGAGCACTGCGCCCATTGGGGGGGGGGGAGCGGAGAAAGTTTTTTTTTTAAAAAAAAAAACCTTTACCTTTTGTGCATGAGCGTTCGTGCGTTGCTGGCCCTTTAACACACACACACCCCAAAATGGTGGGCACGACGCCTCTCCATCTGAGGTCATCGCACACTGCGTGTGAACTGAGAGGAGATCTCGCGATGAAAAAACCGCGAGATCTTCACCCCTCCATCCTGCTAGGTCTAGCTAAGGCCTCAGTTGGCTTCCTTCCTTTTAAGCTTCAGACAAGCTGTTAAGACTTTTAAAAGCTGCCTCGTTTTTTTATTTATAAAACATTTGTTTCTCCTGTGCAGACATTCAAGCAAACACTAGGCGTCCCCATCCTTGCACCCACCCTAGAGGGGACAGAACAAAATGCATAGCATGAGGACTAGCCACTATGGGCCTTTGCCTATTGTTACTGCTGTAAAATTTATTTTGATTTTCGTAAGACTGTAAGTTCCTGTCGCAAACCCATAAAATAGAGTTTGTTTTTGTGGTTGGTCTTTTTTTAAAGCCTTGACAGTGGTCCTATTAAAAAAGAAAAGAAAGGAACGTAACAGCCACCAATAAGCTTCATGGGCAGTGGAAAAAACAACTCCCCTCCAGATTATTTCTTTTATGTAACATCTTCAACTGTACAGAGGAACGAGCTGCTACCTCAAGCCTGTGTGGTCAAATGGATGGAATGGTGTGTGTGGATAACCTCAGTAGTAAGGGAGAAGGCAGTCTCTTAAATATCCTGGTCTCAAGTGGTTTAGGGCTCACACTAAGGAGAAATCTCTGAGGTTACAGCTTTATAGGGTACCCTCATGGGTACAGCCTGGCCCTTGGGGATCATCCAACAGAGAACTCTGCCAAGCAACGGGGCTGGTAAGAACATGAGATCTTGGAATTGTTGTAGATCACCAGCTGAATATGAGCCAATAGTGTGATATGGCTGCAAGAAAGGCAAATGCTATTTGGGGCTGCATTAATAGAAGTATAGCTTCCAAATCGCATGAGGTGCTGGTTCCCCTCTATTCAGCCCTCATCTAGAGTATTGCGTCCAGTTCTGGGCTCCACAATTCAAGAAGGACGCAGACAAGCTGGAGCGTGTTCAAAGGAAGGCAACCGGGATGATCAGGGGTCTGGAAACAAAGCCCTATGAGGAGAGGCTGAAAGAACTGGGCATGTTTAGCCTGGAGAAGAGAAGATGGAGGGGAGACATGAGAGCACTCTTCAAATACTTAAAAGGTTGTCACGCAGAGGAGGGCCAGGATCTCTTCTCGATCCTCCCAGAGTGCAGGACATGGAATAACGGGCTGAAGTGACAAAAAGCCAGACTCCGGCTGGACATCAGGAAAAATGTCCTGACTGTTAGAGCAATACGACAATGGAACCAGTTACCTAGGGAGGTGGTGGGCTCTCCCACACTAGAGGCCTTCAAGAGGCAGCTGGACAACCATCTGTCAGGAATGCTTTAGGGTGGATTCCTACACTGAGCAGGGGGTTGGACTCGATGGCCTTGTAGGTCCCTTCCAACTCTGCTATTCTATGATTCTATGAAAAGCCCTACTGGATCAGACCAAGGGTCCATCTAGTCCAGCACTCTGTTCCCACAGTGGCCAACCAGCTGTCAGTCAGGGACCAACAAAGCAGGACATGTTGCAACGGCACCCTCCCGCCCATGTTCCCCAGCAATTGGTGCACACAGGCTCTGATACTGGAGGTACCACAGAGCCATCAGGGCTAGTAGCCATTGATAGCCTTCTCCTCCAGGAATTTACCCGACCCCCCTTTGAAAGCCACCCAAATTGGTGGCCATCACTATATCTTGCGGTAGTGAATTCCATAATTTAACTCTGCGCTGTGTGAAGAGTCCTTCCTTTTATTTCTGCTGAATGTCCCACCAATCAAGCTTCATGGGATGACTCCGGGTTTCAGCCACAAAGTACAGAACTTGGTTAGCAACGCACACATACACAAACTAAAAAAACCTCTGGCTTAGGAGCAATAGCAAACAAGATGAAATCCTAGTGGTTCAGTCTTCACAGAGGCGAAGAAGGATGTAAGTAGGAGAGATACCCGGGGAACAGAGATAACTAGGGGAAGCTGCAACTGACACGCAACTCTCGGCTCTCTTTGGCCTGCCGTCTGACAAATATGTTTCTCATCACAAAGAGGCCCAAAGAAGAATTTGCCCCCGGGAACGAGAGAAACTGTGGCTGGGAGGCGACTCAGATGGGATTATGGAGACAATGAACGGGGTCAAGGGTTGGGCTGCGTGAGAGCAGTTGACGGTGCCCTGGGTATTTGTTCAAAAGCAACTCAGACCAGAAGCACAACTCGTGGGTTGCTCTCTTAATAAGGGCTCTTCGAAACAGGATCACCCCCTCGTGCAGGAGCTTGTCCGATCTATGACATAATCTTGAGGCCTGCAGAGCCCCCTCCAGTTGTGGGATTTAAGTTCCTCAACATACCAGAGCATTTGTCACCGGGGAGGCTAAAATCCAATAGGATGCATTGACTGGCAACTCCTGTGATTTCCCCATTCTTCTCTCCCACCTGGGAGAATGACAGAGCGGAGGAGGAAAGCCTCCAACACACCCACTCCTTTTAAAAAACAACAACATGCACACACGCACACACACACACACACAGAACAACCCCCTGAAGCTTCTTTGGTTTCACCTGGTATGAATAGATGAGTTGGGAGTGGCTTAGCAGGCTGTGTGAGGCTACAAGGAGGAGGAGGTACCCAAGCTCGAGGGATATTTAAGATGCTGCGTGTGTAAAGGAGACCCACATACACACACACACACACTTCTAGAGAGTACAGGCTCCCATGTGAACGATGCCCCTTTGAGATACTCTGTTCAGAGAGAAGCAGCGTCCTGATAGAAAACTTCTACACCAGCACAGTTCGACACACACACACACACAAATCCAAACTCCCCCTGGGAGACAGGCTAGGAAATTTCTCAAGCAGCCACCGGGAGAGAGGAGGAAGCCGCACCATGCAGACCGCATTCAGCACTCGGCTGGCTTGGTTATGCGCACTGACCATCTCTTTCGCCGTATGCCCAGCGTGGTTGCAGAAGCCGCCCAAGAGGAAAGCGGTGAACGCCAAGGGCCCAGGCTGCTGCGAGGAGCTGAAGGGGCTGAAAGGCCAAGTGGCCAACCTGACCGCCTTGATTGAGGAGCTGAGCAAGAAGCAGGACGACGAGTTGGGGAACGCCATCCTGCAGGTGATGGAGCTGGAAGGCAGCGTCAAGCAGATGGACCTGCGGCTCAACGACGTGGAAGGGAAGTACTCCGAGATGAACAACCAGCTGGGCATCGTGCAGCTCCAGGCAGCTCAGACCGTCACGCAAA
Source organism: Elgaria multicarinata webbii (assembly GCF_023053635.1). Classification (NCBI taxonomy): domain Eukaryota; kingdom Metazoa; phylum Chordata; class Lepidosauria; order Squamata; family Anguidae; genus Elgaria; species Elgaria multicarinata. The sequence continues at coordinate 17,190,928 of NC_086190.1, read as the reverse complement.
CGTCCGCAGGTAAGTAGAGGGTCTCCCGCTACCTCCTCCTCCAGGGATATTGCTTAGAAATGCAGGTAGCAGCTGCTAGACCCGGACTCTTAAGGGCTAGGACTGATGTCACTGATTTTCCTTGGTGGGAATGCTTTTTGGAATTGTAACTGTGGAAAATGTTAACTTTCTTAGCCAATATTCCAAAGAGGTTTCCCCCCCACACCCCACCCCACCCCACCCCACACACACCATCACCACCAGGAAAGATATGCGAGCAGTAAAGCAAGATACTTGCTAATCACTGCTCATAGATCACCCTTGCAGAACCTACTTGGCAGGGTTGCTCACCACTAGTCCGCTTCCCCGGGAATCCTTCCTAAAGTGTTTCTGCAGAAGAAAACGCTGCATTCAAAAGAGGTCCTCAGCCTGTGCCACAATTTGGCGGTAGGTTTTAGGATTGCTTTGGCGAGTGCTCAGAAGGAGGGGTTCGGCTTCAACCCTAGGTGTACTTTCTCGGGAACGACAGCGGTGTCGTCCGGGGCAAACAGCAGTATGAGCCTCAGGGTCCCCCAAACACAGCAGGGCTGGCTTTCTGCATTTGGAAGTGATAAACATGACCCTCAAAAAAGAGCACCAGGCGCCCCGCAGCGAAACGAACTGCACCGCTGGGAGAGTAAAGCTCCATTGAAATCAGTAGGGATGCCTCTGAGGAGACCTTGCGGCTGCAGAATTTGCCTCAAATCTTTCAGCTTGGATCCTTAAAGCCTCCCTTATTCAAAATCTCCTCTGCTAAGGAAACAGGTGGTGATGGAATTTTTGGGAAAGGTATGATAGGCACTTCCTAAACAACAGAAAGGAGCTGCAATCCAAGCACTTGCTTTTGAGCAAGGGTATCCCCCACCTCTGCCCCAAGACACGTTTATTTTAAGTCATCGTTGAATGATTTGGCATATGAACACTGCAGCTGATGCAGGACACATTCCATCCTTAGAATATCAGCGGCAGGAGGGGAGAGGAAGCACATCCCTACATTCGGATTGGTCTGAGGAATGAATAGGCGGTTGGGTTTTAAAAGATACCGCAGCCTAATCTCAGTCACGTTTATTCAGAAGCAGAGTGTAGGACTAAGCTTCTGGTAGGAACAAGGTGTTTGACAAAATTATGCAGCCTGAGGCACATTTTACAAGACAAGTGCCAGCAAGTTTCATTTCTCATTATGTTGAAGAGCTATTATATGCTACTTATCCACCCTCCCCACACAAAGCTTCTTGTGTTTACACTGATGGAAAAGCACGGAAAGTTCCCTTTCAACATGGCTGTGTAACCGCCAAAACCAAGGGAACTCCATTATTCATACATATCTAACCAGCCATTTATTGAGCTGATTTGGCAAAGCACCTCTTAAACTCCAACAACACCTTTTAAAATGACTTTGACATTGCTTAAAAGCCTCCTTGTTGATAACGTCAAGGGGATCTTTGGGGATTTCAACAATTCTCTCTCTCACTCACTCACTCACTCTCTCCAATAACATATTTAGGATAGTAGTATAAGATTTTGTTCTTATTGAAGTGGTAAATCTGTGTTGAGGCTGGCATAACATAATGGAGTGTTCCTCTATACACACACACACACACAGAGATTGCTACCCCTCGACAACTGCTCCCTGACATGCTGATTTTCTGCATGCAGGGACTTTTATATTTCCGTATAGAGAACTTTCCAGCATGCATTTTGACAGAGAACATCCTAGACCCACCACACCGGTGAAAGCTAAATCTTACAGTGCCTGATCGGTAAGGGCTGTGTCAGGCTAGAGTGGGGGACACCAGGCTGGGAGAGATATTACGAAAACTGTATAGAATTATTAACTGCCAAAGGGAAAACTAAAAAGGCCCCAAATGTTGCTGATCTGCACTGATCCCTGCAGCCCATACCAGCCAGAGGTGAGATTCTCACAGGATATAGGCAGGGTCTAACTAAGAGGGTTTGCCTGGGAAATTTGTATATATGCCGCCCTACTTCCACTTTCAGTAGAAGCTTTGCACTTGGGAGTCACGCAGCACAAGCCAAAGTGTTCTGGACAGGGAAGAGGTAGATAAGATGCGTACTCCTCTCCATTGGTTATATGGGGTAGGGCTGATGGGAACTGCATTCCAACAAGGTCAGGACTGAAAGCCCATGTGGCACAGTGTTAGAGGGCTGGACTGGGGCAGGGGTGATCAAGTTCTAGTCCCCACTTGGACATGAAGCTCACTGGGGGACTTTGGACCAGTCACTCTCAGCCTAACCTACTTCACAGGGTTGTTGTGAGGATAAACATGGAGAGGAGGAGGTTTATGTAAGTTGCCTTGAGTTTCTTGGAGGAAAAAAAATGGGACATAAATGTAATAATAAATAAGTAAAAAAATATATCTGAAGGGTGACATGACTGGTGTGTACACACACACGTACGTTCACACACACACATATCCTTAAATGAGCGGACACTAGAGCCGAAAGCTTTAATGACATTAATGGGTTAGATTAAATTGAATAGAGTGGCACCCCCGATTAAATCAGACAACACATTTTAAAAAACATCTTACGAAAACTGCTGATGGCAAGCACACTCTCTAAAGAGGTACTACAGCTTTACTCTCACACAGGAAGGCCTCTGAAAATGGAGTATGATTCTTCTTCTTGAAAACTATGATTTTAGTCTCTCTCTCTCTCTCTCTTTTAATTAATCGATAAAAACTCATCTGATTCAATCAAAAAAGTGTTTTTTAATCGGGGAACAACACTGGTGAACACTCATGCTGTTGGGTGCAACTGATCACGAATGACAGTCATGTCTTTCCACAGAGACTATTCTTGAACATACAGCCATACACAGTAGTTTACTAACCCATACACACTTTTACCAGACTGCTCATCATTTGAAATAAAGAACCAACTGGACTTTGCTTCCCTGCCTGATCACCTTCAGGCAATTCTCTTTATCACCAGGCTACTTCCAAAGATTCCTCAACCAGGGCTTGATATTTCTGACCTTGGGCAGCATTCAAATAAGCAGCCAAAGAGTGTCTCTCTAAAGCAGCTGTCCCCAACCTGGGGCCCTCCAGGTATTTCGGGCTTCAACTCCTGCCAGCATGGCCACTGGTCAGGAATGCTGGGGGTTGTAGTCTAAAACACCTGGAGGTTGGGGGAGGTTGGACTAAAACAAGGTAATAGAAACAGGGAGGTTTTTTTAAACATAAAAACCAAACCACAATGCATCTTAGTAGCGCCACATTAAGGCCAAGCTGTGGTTTTTGCAAAACAAAGCTGCCATCTAATCCCGCTGAACAGGTGGAAACATTCACCTCGCACTCCGTTAAAGCTGTCAGGAGGGATAAAAATCCAACTCAGGCAGAGCCTCTCCCCTCCCCACAGAGCAGCTGGGCGCGACACGGAATGGGAAGCCGACGCTTTCCAAAAAGGCCCACACGATGTACCTTGCAAACGGGAGCGGGCCCTTGATGCAGAAAATAGGCCGTGCTCAGCCCGGACATGTTGCATGTGCTGATTTGGCTCGTCTGCCCGACTGCACCGCTGGGAACAGGCAAGCTGGGCCCCAGGCCTGGCCATCCCATCAGATCAAGGCATTGGGGCTTGAGGAACGGGGGGTGGGCAAACTGCGTAATGTCGCGTTACCGGCCTTGCTCCAACTTGGCGGTTTTGCAGTAAGTGGAGGAGGAGCAAGAGGAGAAATCACCAAAGGAATAAAATGGAACTGGCTCCCTCACACTCAAAAGACAGCGCTTTTTAAAAAAAGTGTTTAAAGTCCTAACCTGTATGACTCCTAGAATTCCTGACTCTTGGGCATGCTAGCTGGGGCTGATGGGAGTTTAAGTCCAAAACATCTGGGGGGCAGCAGGTTGGGGAAGCCGCCGTAAACTCTAGCAGGCAGGCTAGCATTATATTATACCCATACTGCAGGTGGAGGAGTGGGGACAGGAATGCGTTTCCTAATGTCCACACTAGAGGCCTTCAAGAGGCAGCTGGACAACCATCTGACAGGGATGCTTTAGGGTGGATTCCTGCATTGAGCGGGGGGTTGGACTCGATGGCCTTGTAGACCCCTTCCAACTCTACTGTTCTATGATGCCTAGTGTGTTCAAGGAGAGATTCAAATCTGGGATTTGCAGATTTGTAGATCAATTTGTTAGTCCACCTCTACTCCAGCTCTTGTGCGGAGTATTTCCACACAGACCAGGGATAATTATCCATACAACAGTTCTCCTATGCTCCAGAAACCATGTCACAGCCCCAGGTCATTACTACTCCGATTTTACAGATGGAGGCAACCAAGGCTGAGACAATGAGCCGTATAATTTCATCTATGTAAGTCCGTGGTAGAAACAGGATTTGAACTCTAGCCTCTGAAGTTCTAATCGTTGAACTGTACTAGTTATCTGCTTTTTGCTCATCGGGAACATCTTTGCATCACGTTAGGGTAGCATTTGGGGGTGGGTGGGCAGAGGGGGAGATTTAGACCCAAACGCCAAAGCTTCCAATTATGTCCATGATCATGTCTATGATCTCAGCCCAAGGTTATAGCTCACAGGTGAGATTTCTATGGATTTGGGGCAGGGCTTGGCTCAAGAGGGCATGCCGCAAGAAGAAGAACATCTTACTCTTCCAAATACGACAATGACACCATTCCCCCCCTCCACCAGCAGAACGCAGCTGGGCTCACTTGCACGAGTCAGCTAGAGCCATTTATTCTGCAAGCCACAATGGTGTTCCCTCCCATTTGTGGAACACGCTGCTGCCTGGATCACATGGTTTTATGCAGGAGGCCGCTGCTATGGGGTATATAAATACTGCTACTAAAAAGGAATAAAATAAATTTGACTTGGTACACAGAGGGGTTGGCTTGATGACCCGTGGACCTCGCCTATGGGTTTCGTAAGTCTGTGGAGGCTTCGTTCAAGTTGCCGTGAGACAGTTTAAAATGTAAAGGATATTTTTGGAGGGCTGAACATAAATAAGGTTATGTTCAATCAAATGCAGTGCCAGAAGTAGTTATGAACCCACCACAACTGTGTGTGTGCGCAGCAGAGAGACCTCATCAAATCATAGAATAGTAGAGTTGGAAAGGGCCTATAAGGCCATCGAGTCCAACCCCCTGCCCAATGCAGGAATCCACCTTAAAACATCCCTGACAGATGGCTGTCCAGCTGCAACCTCCCTAGGTAACTGGTTCCATTGTCGTACTGCTCTAACAGTCAGGAAGTTTTTCCTAATGTCCAGCCGGAATCGGACTTCCTGTAACTTCAGCCCGTTATTCCGTACTCATTTGTCTTCTTTCCCATTTCCCCATTCACACAGATGCCGTGTATGACTGCTCGTCCCTTTATCAAAGGAACTACAGAACCTCGGGGGTCTACAGACTCCTCCCCGATGAATTTCTGGGGACCTCAGAACTGCAGGTAAGAAGTCATGGTACACACCATCCCCTGATGCTTTGTGCCGGTGTCCCCCCAAGCTGTAGCACAGAGAAGCAGCTTCAGACAAGTTTTCAGGACAGGCTCTGATAAAATCACACACGTTTTCTCGCTCGCTCTGAGCCCCAGGGAATCTGACCTGTAGGAATGCTGGAAAAAGACCCCCTGTTTCTCTAAAAGGTCCCAACCTGTGGGACTTAATAGCAGGGATACGGCCTACTACCAAAGATCTCAGGACTGATTTTTCTTCCTTGGTACCCAAAATGGCTCTCCTGGTAAGTAGATTCAGCCCACTTGTAGCATCACAAGAGGCAGTTACCCCAAAACTAAAAAGTAGTCGAACCCATGGTAAATGCTACAACCCAGCACCATGTGTCTAAAAGCCCAAGGTCTGCAAGGGAACATTTCCAATAATATATCATTTTCACTGGACGTTTCATATTTGTGAAGCTAGGTTTTGAAAAGACAGGTATACAAATCACTTTGACGAGTCACGCCACCTCGTCAAAGATCATTGGAATCGCCTCTCTACAGGTATACTGCGACATGGAGACTGACGGTGGAGGCTGGACTGTCATCCAGAGACGCAAAGCTGGCCTGATCTCTTTTAGCCGGGATTGGAAACAGTACAAGCAAGGCTTTGGGAGTATCCAAGGCGATTTCTGGCTGGGAAATGAGCACATCCATCGGCTTGCCATGCGCCCGACGATGCTCCGGGTGGAGCTTGAGGTGAGCGAGCGGGTTCAGACACGAGGGCTGACCTCTGGTAACAAAAGTAAGTCGGGCAAGTAGAGTACGAAATCAGAAGGAAGAGTAGCGAAAGGCAATTTTGGGCAACAAGGGAGAGGGCCTTTTCAGTGGTGGCCCCCCAATTATGGAATGATCTCCCTGATGAGGCTCGCCTGGGGCCAACATCGTTATCTTTTCGGCACCAGGTTAAGACCTTTCTCATCTCCCAGGCATTTAACACCACGAGCTGAGTTTGTTTGCTTTTTAACGGACCCCAGAATAGCTGTTTTTATAAGGATACTGTTGTTTTTATGCTTTTTAAACTTCGTATATTTGTTTTGAAATGTTTACTGTTTTTAACTTTTGTAAACCGCCCAGAGAGCTTCGGCTATGGGGCAGTGTATAAATGCAATAAATAAATAAATGAATAAATTTCCAAAAGGAATTTGAGATAGTTGTATGGCTAGGTGCAAACCTGAGCACATGCCAGCCAATTCAGTCATCCCTCTAATCATGCTCTCTATGCATCAAACTCAAAGCACTAAGGAAGAAGGCACAACTTTTAAAAATAATAATCCCAGGCTAACACACCAAGGGATAATTAGTTTCAGTAGAGCTACGCTAGAAAACAAGATGTCTTTTGTGGTTGGCGCATGAACAAAACGCAAAATGTTGGAAAAGCTGCAATACTGGTTCTGTCAAAGCCATTGTTTAAGTTCATTATTTATATTCCACTTTTTCCTCCAAGGAACCCAAGGTAGCTTAGATTATCCTCCTCCTCTCCATTTGATTGATTGATTGACAATATTTATATACCGCTCCTTATCTAAAATAGATTCAAGAGTGGTGCACATAAGTATAAAACAGTAAAAAGAAAGGAGATTAAGAAAGCAAATTAAAATTGTTCAATTTGCAAAGGACCAGTAAAAACAGTGGCTAGTCAGTTGAGTTGAAGAAGGCTTCTCGAGACAGAGCTGTTTTCAGGAGGTGCCGGAAGCAGCCTAGTGTTGGGGCCTGCCTGACCTCCAGGGGCAGGGAGTTCCACAGAGAAGGGGCCACCACACTCAAGGCTCTTCTCATCCTCACAAAAACACTGGGAGGTGGGTTAGGCTGAGAGTCAGTGACTGGACCCGGTGAGCTTCATAGCTGAGAGGGGACTAGAACCCGGATCTTCCAAGTTCAGGAAGTTCTAACCACCACACCAGAATGGCTCATTTTAAAGAGCAATTGATATCAAAAGCTAGGGGTCCTTGAAAGAGGATAGGGGCATATATTGCTGTGAAGGGTTTTTCCTAAAAAAATCATTCACAGAAAGCGTCTCCTCCTCATGCCTCTCTTTTTCCGACTTGCAGGACTGGAACGGCAATGTGCGTTACGCTCAGTACAGTCACTTCAGCCTGAGCAATGAGTTAAACAGCTACCGCCTGCTTTTGGACCACTACAGCGGCAACATTCCCCACGACTCCCTGAGGTACCACAACAACACAGGCTTCAGCACGAAGGACAAGGACAACGACAAGTGTGTGGATCACTGCGCGCAGTTACGCAAAGGTAAAGTGTGCATAAGTCCCTTCCCGTCTTTCTATGCCAAATCGTAGCTGAGCAGGCCGGGGAGTGTGTTTGCAGATTCTGCATTAAAAAAAGCCGATTTCCCCCCTTCCACCAGAGATTAGTGAGGTCTCTTGTTCCAACAACAGGGAATATCCTGATCGCTTTTCTAAGCTTATCACTTCACAGCGAAACGCCTGCTACATATATTTTAAACCGTCCTGGTTCTGTGCTTCTGAGCAAAGTAAAAAAACGTGGAGCGGTGACTGAAATCTCCAACAAGGAACACGTGGGTACCCTGGTGAAAAGCAGCCCGGCTGTTACAAACCATGGAACAGCCACCTGGTAAAGAAAATGCAACCTCCAGGCAAGGGAGAGTGGGCCTTGAAATAGTTAAGAAATACAAGAAGAACGGCAGCAGGGGAGGGAGGTGAAATCGGAACAGATCTGGGTCAAATTGGAACGTAGGAAGCGGACGGCCAGACGATTTGCCCATCATGACCGGAATTGTCCCGCTTCGACTGGCTGTTCAGGATCTCAGGCAAAGATGGGGTTTTCCCTCTATTTCAGCCTTCCTCAACCTGGGGCGCTCCAGATGTGTTGGACTGCATCTCCCAGAATGCCCCAGGCTGGGGCATTCTGGGAGATGCAGTCCAACACATCTGGAGCGCCCCAGGTTGAGGAAGGCTGCTCTATTTGGTACCTGACCGAAGATTGCCCTGAAGCAAGCCACGATCGCTGTTTAGCAGCTATTAGCTGGGGCAAAACAGCCATCGTGGCTTGCTTCAGGGCAATCTTCGGTGGCGTTAGGGTGGCTGCAGCCTTCTCCCTTCTCCCGCAACCCCGACTAACATCACTGCTTTATCACTGCTGTTAGCAGCAGCAATCTGGGCTGCTTTAGGGCGAGAGAGAAGGTTGCAGCCATTTCCCCGTCCCAGGACCCTCCATGAAATCGCTATTTATCTCCAAATCCTAATGAGAGGTTGGAAATAAGAGGTGGCAGGTGCAAGGAGGAGATGTGGTTGGAGAGGCCATGGAATGAAACTACCTGCAAAGTAGGTGCTCTACCACTGAATTATAGTCGTCTCCCCACCCCCGGGGATAATCTGGGAAAGCAATACAAATTCATGTAGAGAAATACAAACGCATAAGTTTCCCAGTACCTTTCCAGCTGCATTCCAAGGAACCGTGGGGCTCCTCGGAGGTTGCCTTCAGAGATCACAGTAATGGGCAAACTTTCTTGGAAGGCAGCTACCCACCAGGTCTTCTGCAGTTCGATGCAGCTGCAGAGGAGTGTGGGGTACATTCTCGGTCCCACGCTCGGTTCCAGTAAGGCGACAGCAAAGCCTGAGAGCTTGGCCAGTTCATCACTGGAACAGAGTGAACCCCAGGATGCTTTAAAAATCGCTGTGTTGCATTGGCAGATGTCAACACAGAGAGGGTTCCCAGAAGGGCCCAAAATCCTCATACTAGAAGGCCACAGGTGGATTTCAGATACGATTCTTTTATCCGCGTATTATTATTATTTTTTGGAAAGGTGGCTACTGGTACAATTGCTGTACAGACTCCAACCTGAACGGGGTTTACTACCGCAACGGAGATCACAACAAGAGCACGGATGGCATCACTTGGTACGGCTGGCACGGCAAAACCTATTCCCTGAAGAGGGTTGAGATGAAGATTCGACCCTCGGACTTCAAAGCCCAGAGGGACGCCAACAAATTTGAGTGAGGAGGCAGCGACGGCACTTAATGGGGGGGGGGGGGAACTATTGGGGGAGGGAGGGAGTCAGACACACAAACACACACACACAAGCGAAACAAGACCATTGATGTGAAATACAAGGGCTGTATGCAGGAGGTGGTGCCTCGCACATTATTCATGACACACAAGACACCTTAAACTATGTCTTTAACCACGATGGATAAGGCGAAAAGCCTTATTCGCCGTGGTTTAAGGTGTCCTCTGAACAGCACCACACACAAACACAAACACACACACACACACACACACACACACACAGGCTTATCAAGCTCAGCCAAAAAGTTCTGCGCCTTTCTCATGGCAACCTTCTCTCCAGGACAATGCTCAAACGCACCCAGCTAGATACCCCCTTGCAGTAGTATCCGCGTAAGAATATTACTCCACTCACAATTATCACAAGGTCGCCTTAGCACAGCCTTCCTCAACCTGGGGCGCTCCAGATGTGTTGGACTACAACTCCCAGAATGCCCCAGCCAGCTCGGCTGGCTGGGGCATTCTGGGAGGTGCAGTCCAATACATCTGGAGCGCCCCAGGTTGAGGAAGGCTGCCATATTTTCCAGGCGGGCAAGGATTTTTTGGGGGGGAGGGGGGTTGGTTAAGGAGAACTGGCTTCCCCACCCTCTTTTAAATGTCCACCTTGCAATCTCTGCCTGCACACAGAGAGGAGACCTGCCCAAAATGAGGCAAGACCAACCAGGTTGTTTCAAGAAGGTGGCAGTGGAGAAATCAGTTAAGAAGAGGGCAGCAAGCGAGCTGTTACTTTGCAACGGCGGACCCACCCGCAATTTAAGAAAAACAAAAATCAGATTAGGATGTTGGGTGATCACAACTGAAACCTGCATAGACCTTCTGATGTAGAACAGAGAAAACAACAAAACATTCCAGAATTGAAAGCCTAATATTTATGCCTTGTTGTTGCTGTTTTTACACTACCAACAAAAACAATGTTATATACTACGCAGTGTTCAATTCAAGTTAAGAGGTATCTGGGAAAATATGGTGCACACATTGCAAGGCATCCACATCACATTTGGGAAAAGTTCAGTTAAAAAGAAGTTACCAATAAAGTTCTATGCTTAACTGTGCTGCCAGAGTGGGTTCATAGTTAATATATCTATTTTTATTCATTTTTTATTGTTGCAAGAGGGATTTAAGCTTAATTTAAAGTTGCTATATTGTCACCAGGAGATGCCAGTTTTCTGGGAATCGTCTTGTATATGTTGACTAGCCAAAACTTGGAACATTTCGCCATGGGCCTCCTGTTGTTATGGAAGCTTTGTGGGAAACGTTCCAAGTGGACTTGTATGTGCTGTAAATCAAAAGAGTGCTCTGTACAAAGTTTGCCATGTTGGTATTATGGATGTGTGGGTAATTCCTTCTTCTTCGGATTCTATAATAAACTCTTGTTTTTAAAACCGAGTTTCAAGTCTTTGTCAAAATACCTAACAAATTGGTTGATTTAAGTTCAAATGCGCGTGGAGGAAGAGACTGCAGGAAAGGAGAAGGTATGTACTGTGGAACATATGTATGGTCCAAAATAGCCCAGCATATAAGATAAAAGAGCAGTGAACGAATACAAGATGGAAACATTAGATGTATCAAGGAGATAATCAGAACAATGCAGAGAAAGTTGGTTAACGCTCCCAGAGTTAGGTCACACACAATTAATAGAACATCAGAATATCAGAAGAGCCCTGCTGGATCAGACCAAGGGTCCATCAAGCCCAGCTCTCTGTTCACACAGTGGCCAACCAGCTCTTGACCAGGAGCCCACAGGCAAGACACGAGTGCAACAGCACTCTCCCACCCATGTTCCCCAGCAATTGGTGAATGTAGGTAGAAAGGCGCAATCCCAAACACATTTGCTACGGCACAAACCCAGCAGACTTTCATTGCAACTTACTTCTATCAAAGACCGCAAACGTCGCACAGGGACTTAATTCGGAGTAAAGGAGCACTGGAGTGATCTGTGAACACAGATTTACTTAAAAGCGGCCCTAGATGCTGAATTTCCTCAGGCTTTTGACACAGACAAAAGCATGCATCAAAACCTGGTCACCCAGTGGTTTAAAACTTGTGTGTTAACTTCTAGGAACTTATAGAATCCTAGAATAGTAGAGTTGGAAGGGGCTTATAAGGCCATCGAGTCCAACCCCCCGCTCAATGCAGGAATCCACCTTATAAAGCATCCTTGACAGAGGGCTGTCCAGCTGCCTCTTGAAGGCCTCTAGGGTGGGAGAGCCCACAACCTCCCTAGGTCTTTGGTTCCATTGTCGTACTGCTCTAACAGTGAGGACGTTTTTCCTGCTGTCCAGCCGGAATCTGGCTTCCGGTCACTTGAGCCCATGATTCCGGGTCCTGCACTCTGAGATGATCATGAAGAGATCCTGGCCCTCCTCTGTGTGGCGACCTTTTAAGCATTTGAAGAGTGCTCTCATGTCTCCCCTCCATCTTCTCTTCTCCAGGCTAAACAGGCCCAGTTCTTTCAGTCTCCAGCTTTCTGTAGAGCTGAAACTTTAAAGACAGGGTCTAGCTACTAACATTTAAAGCACTCCTTCAGCCCACCCCCCTATCAAGCTTTTCCAAGTGGACGCAGCAACTCTTCAACCCTTCCCTCCCTCTGGATGCATTTGCTCTTTTTCGTAGATAAAAGAGTTGGGGAAAGGAACAGAAGGTGCCGGGGACAACATTCACAAAGTTTCCGGCTCTGCTGCTATTGAGAAATAAAAATAAAAGCACACTCTTTAGATTTACGCCGCTGCTCATGGCGAAAGAGGGACAAGGAGACTCGTCCACAAAAGAAAGGAAGTAAACACTAGACTTGCTTTATCTGCATTTATTCTTATTTTATGGAGAGAGAGAGGATTTCAGCCTACAGGGAAGTGGAGGCTTTGCTTTTCTAAACAGACTGTTGGAGATTTAGTCCTCAAACAGCGGGAAACAAAAACAGCAATGGTACTGAATCAGTGCAAGGGCTCACCTACCCCAGTGTTCTGTTCCATATAAGCTCCAAACAGGATTTTTTTAAAAAAATTGGGAAAACTCATAGGCAGGGTATGGAAGTCAGAGTCCTTCCCTGTCACTGTCTCCAGAATCTGGTATAGTGTCTCGAAACATGGGGGTTCCACTGAGCTGTTATTCCTCCCTCCCTCCCTCCCTCCCTCTCTCTCTCTAACACAATACACACGTACGGTAGCCTGTTTTGTGAGGTTGGGAAGATGAATAGGAAAACAAGCATCTGCAATCTGTGACTTGTCAGAAGCAGGCACATAGATTACGCTTCCCCAGAGACAGACACTTTTACAAGAAACGCGCAGCTTAAATTAAATTAAAACGTGGCTGGCTGGGAGAGGAACAGAGACGGATTGGGAGGAACAACACGCCCCGCTTCAGAACTGAAGCAGCGTAACGAAGTCTGGATGCAACCCTACAGAAATATAAAATAAATTAAAATAAGGGAGCTACAAGAAAATTGGAAGTGCAGTCACGCTTCCAATTCTCTGACCACGGCTAAGCTAGGAGAGATACTTCCATTTAAACTGAGCCTGCTTTTATCAACCTGCAAAGCCAGGTGAGCCAAACTAAATCCAGCTAGGCTGAAGCTGGGATACAAGAAGTCCGTCGCAAATCTGCCCCTGGATAGCGGTGGACCTTCTGGAAATGTTTCCTCCTAATTTAAGCTTCAATTCCTGCATGGTAGTGGCCCAATCCAGCCTTCCAGTGGTCCCAATGGTTCTCTACCCCTTCCCCCGCCCCCAATGACCAATGGTGGTTTCTTGCTTTTGTGCAGTTTTAACCCGATTTGAAAAGGCTATAATGTCTCTCCTAAGATGCCATTGCTGGCAGTAATAGCTTTAAGCAGTCTGGCATTTTTGACCCAACCCCTTTTTGGCCTTCAGCCCTGCCTGCCTTTGCGATGCGGCCCCCGACAGGTGGAATTTGGCCCTCGGGCTGAAAGAGCTTCTGCACCCCTGCTCTGAAGCGACGGCCATTTGGGGGGATTTTTAGAGCTGAGGTTCCAAACTGATTGTCAAGTGGTGCCAACGGCCTTCATGGATGCATGGGCCCTCCGTGATCACAAGGTGGGGAGGAACCGGTGTGCGTGTTTGTGTAGAAAAGCAGCGACCTTCACATCCTGCTTGTGGGATTCTAGTTGGCCACTGTAAGAAGCACGCTGGAGTAGGCAGGTCTTCGGTCTGCCCCAGCACGGCAATCCTGGGGTTCTAAGTCAATTCTTTAACACCCCAGGTAGAGAGAAGAAGGGAGCATAGTCCCATGGTAGAAGGCATACACTGCTTGGAGAGAATTTGGGTTCCATCCCTAGGAACTCCTGTTAAAATGATAGCAGCTCTCCTGCTTGAATGGTTTTCTCGATCTGGGGGCAGTTCTCCAGGCAACCTTCCCCAGTCCAGTGCCCTCCAGATGTGTGGGACTACAGTTCCTACAGAGCTGTAGTCCAACACACCTGGAAGGCTATTTTGTTGGGGAAGGCTAGAATAGAAGGAATTGGGCCAGATGGATCCATGGCCTGTCTCTTTATTGGGCAGCAATCTGATCATGGACCGTAACGAACGCATATGGATTTGTTGGTCCCCTTCATATGTTTACGAATTCGTAGGCATGTCTGCAAGAAAAGGAAGCACAGACTCCGAGGCACCATACTCGGCCGGAGACCCAGCCTTTTGGAATAGCGTTAATTAGGATGATTTAAAAGCAGCTGCTCTTGTGCTTTCGGTAATTTCAAGACCCCTCTGGTCTGACTGTTCCCCGAGTGACGATTTGTCATCGGCTGGGAATGACTGCGAAGCAGACCAGGAGAATTCCTGGAAGCGCCAACTGAGAAAGGTGCCTCCAAGTCTCGTTCCAACACCAGGAAAAGACCGCCTCGCTACTGGCAAAATGGCAGCTCCAAAGCCCCGATCCGGTGGCTGCGGAGACCCACACCAAAAGCAACAATGCCATCTGGAAGTGGTCGCTGCTTTTTTTCTGGCCAAAAAGGTGATGAAAAAAACCAAAAAAACCCAGGGAGGGCCTTCTCAAGAACAGTTCATTCGCAGGAGCCAATGGGCGAGGCAGACATAAACCATTTGCCATAGCTTCAGCCAGGTGTATCAGGTGGACATTTAACAGGCTAGGAATGTTTATTTATCGCCTTGTGGAGCAGAGGGGGGAAAGTGGTAGGCAGCTGGATCGCCGTTCTGGAACAGCAGCACAAAACGTCACGGTGTAATGTTCTTGTAGCGCCGACTGCTAACTCTTGCCTGCCCCCTCACTTCCTGCCTCCCATGAAAAAGCCCCCACAGGGTAGGAGGCAGACACAGCGGCTGTGAAAAGAGTACCCACTGATGTCTGGAATACCTCCGGCCCCTGCCCTGGAAATACCGCTGACACGATCACTAAGGAAGGGCCCTGGTTCAATGGCAGAGCACCTGTTTTGAACACAGAAGGCCCCCAAGTGCAATTTCTTGACATCTCCAGGTAGGGCTAGGGAAGAACCCTGCCTGAAGCCCTGGAGAGCTGCTACCAGTCAGTGTCGACAACACTGAGGTAGATTGAGCCAAGGGTGTGGCTCGGTATGAGACAGCTTCCTACGTTCCTATGGAAGCAGGGAAATACACGCGTCTGCAGGTAATGCTTGACTTCAGAGGAGCGGGAAGGCAAAATTGGTGAGTGGAGGTCGGGAAGTAAGCAGTGGAATGCTACCTACATGGGTAGGCCTTTATTGCTCAAAGGAGACTGGAGATAAGGAAAGCCAGCTTTTCTTTCTGAGTCCATCAAGTCAGAGATATTACCAACCTGCTTTCAAAATATGAGCAGAGCCAGTGAGTCCTCCGCCAGCCTGTCCACCCACCTGGCATTTTACCCCCTAGCCGCTGTACGGAGTGATCAACGCTGCTCTTCGCTTCTACGGAGTTCACCTTTAAGCAGGACCTCCGGCCTAAAAGCGTGGACACTCCGCCCTCGTTCTGTGGCTTGCTTTCGGGGCGGAAAGCGCTCCCGCGACCACGCCACGTGGCTTCCGTCCCACGCCAGCGTTCCGACGCCACTTTCAAAGTGAAAAGCGCAGGGAGAGACGGCCAGAGTCGCTCTCGGCAGCGCCCAGGCAAGAGCAAAGACGAGAGAAATTCCTGGCAGAGAGCGCTGCCGTTTCTATTATACTTGGCCCCAGGCATTTGAATACCAGATGATGGTATTTTAAGACAGAGGGAGGGTCAATTCCCGGAGTTTTTATGAGCTTTATATTGTTCTGAAGTGCTTTCGCCATGGTTGCCAGGCCAATCGACACAGAAGTCTCGACTAATCCCCAAACCGCTATGATGTGGGGAGTTCAAACTTCGTAAACGGCACAGCTATTTGCGGTATTTGTCTGCGCATCCTAAAAAGGCATCAGCGAATGCCTTCCAATGCCCCTTACATAAAGTCTCTTGAAAGTCACTTAATACTTTGGCTGGGCAGGACCTATTCAGGGGGAGACGTCTCAGCGCCAAAGTTCGCCTTGTGTGTTTTGTCTAGCGGAGACGATTCAAGGGACACACACACAACCTTCCTGCATCCAAGATGAGGGAACGGCCCTGCAGCTAAAAAGGATTCTCTACACACACACCCCTTTTTACCTTAAACCAGAGCTGCTGAACCTCTTTACAACTCAAGGGCTGAATTCCATTTCGGAGAAGCCAAAAGCAAATGTGGGGTGACCCAAATGCCAGCGTATTGCAGCTTCAAGGTCTTACTGCCAGTAACTACGCCTTAGGAAAGGTATTTAAACTTTTTAAAATGGGGGTGGGGTGAGGGGAAAGACATATAAAAGCCAGGAAACCATCAAATGATCAGTGGTTGGGTGGGGGGGGCGGGAGAAAGAATGTGGCCCTCTGGTGAAGGCGGGATTTGCTCCCCCCCCTCCCAGGTCTGCACCGCTGCTTTAAACCAATTCAGCACAACAATGTCAGCTTTGTCCTCCATTTCCGCCATTGCACGTTAAGCACCAATCCAAAAATAAACATCCGAAAGAGTCATTTATACAGAAAGTTAGAGCAATTTTCATGCTTCTCCACCCGCACTCCAGTTCAAACGCGGAAAGTCAGCGTTCTCGGGGGCACCAACGTCACCCACATTTGCACATCACACTGGTCTCGAGACACTGTCATCCACGTAAAAAACACGTTCCCAACTCGCGGGCAGAGGCAACTTCAGAATGAGAATAGGGGAGGGCATGTTCCCAGTCAGCTGAAACGCATGTTCAGCAGAATCCGTTGGGGGACTGCAGTGCCAGCTCCAGGTTTTGGAGGGCCCTTGGGCAGGAAGCCCCTCCACGGACCCCCCTCCTATAGCGAGTTCAACGTCTGGCCACCATTCCCACCAGCTGCCATTGCTCCTTCTTCCCTTCCTCATCATGGCTCCCACTTGCTTGCTTGGCAGGCAGAGAGCCGGGGAGCAAGGAGGCCGCGGTGTCTCCTGCTCCACACCACCGCTGCGGCCTGGGCCAGAGTGAGCAACAGCGAACATGCAGGTTGCAATGGGGAAGAGGAGGAGAAACTCCAGGGGGCTCTCGCCAGTGGCCCCCTGCTGTGCTGCGGGCCCTTGGCCTGTGCCCCATCATGCCGGCCCTGATTGTTACCATTTGCTTGCTTGGCAGGCAAAGAGCCAGTGAGCGAGTCAGCAGTGGCGTCTCCTGCTCCTCTTTCTCACCACGACTTGCCCGGGCCAGAGTGAGAGTTAAGAACATCAGAAGAACCCTGCTGGATCAGACCGAGGGACCATCTAGCTCAGCACTCTGTTCACACAGTGGGCGACCAGCCATCAGCCAGGGACCAACAAAGCAGGACATGGTGCAACAGCACCCTCCCACCCATGTTCCCCAGCGACTGGTGTATACAGGCATACTACCTCGGATACTGGAGGTAGCATAAAGCCATCAGGGCTAGTAGCCCTTGATAGCCTTCTCCTCCAGGAATTGATCCAACCCCTTTTTAAAGCCATCCAAATTGGTGGCCAGAAGTTCCAGAATTTAACTGTGCACTGTGTGAAGAAGTCCTTCCTTTTATTTGTCCTGAATCTCTCACATCAGCTTCATGGGATAATGACCCCACTGGGTTCTAGTATTATGGGAGAGGGAGAAAGATGTCTCCCTCTTCACGTTCTCCACACCAGGCATCATTGTGTATATCTCTATCACGTCTCCCCTTAGCCTCCTTTTCGTTGAGTGAACTAGAAGTTTGCAATGGTGAAGAGGAGGTGCCATTCCACTGAGATCTTGTTAGTGGGTCCCTGTTGGACTGCGGGGCCCACTGATGCCAGCCCTCACGGGCTTTGTGACTGGGTCTTGCTGGCTTGTGGCATCCCGGGGATAAAATAGCACCACCGGCCTTCCCCAACACTTCCAAGCACTTGGCCACGCAGGCAGGATCACAAAAAGCCAAGATACGCACTTTAATTGAGTGCTTCTCTCTGACTGCTAGGCACTGCTATATGACCACGGACGTTCAGAGCCACTGGCCCTACCTGATGAGAGACTCCAGGATTGCTGGCGTTGGGCCCTTCTGGAATTCCAGCTCTTTGTAGTGCAGGGCCTTGGCGTACGCCCGGCATTTGGCGGCTCGCTCCCCCAGCAAGACGATGCCGTTATCGTCCCCTAACGGCAACGGTCCCTGCAGGAGAGAAAGCCGGACCGAGGGTCAGGAGTTGGGCGGAGAGTCAATAAGCCACCCAGGTGGAAATACAAGGAGCAGGTCCTGCAGGGTTTATCCAGCATCAATCACTTTCCAGGGGTGAGATTCAAGCAATACATAGGCAGGAGAAACAGGACTGGAAGGCACAAGAGCAGCCCTCTTCACCCACTCATAGCAGGTTGATTGCATAACGTATAGAGCCAGGGCTGACCATAGACTCATAGAATAGCAGAGTTGGAAGGGGCCTACAAGGCCATCCAGTCCAACCCCCTGCTCAAAGCAGGAATCCACCCTAAAGCATCCCTGACAGATGGTTGTCCAGCTGCCTCTTGAAGGCCTCTAGTGTGGGAGAGCCCACCACCTCCATAGGTAATTGGTTCCATTGTCATACTGTTCTAACAGTCAGGACGTTTTTCCTGATGTCTAGCCAGAATCTGGCTTCCTGTCACTTGAGCCCATTATTCCTTGACCAGCCCTCTGGGATTATCGAGAAGAGATCCTGGCCCTCCTCTGTGTGACAACCTTTCAAGTATTTGAAGAGTGCTATCATGTCTCCCTTCAATCTTCTCTTCTCCAGACCCCTGATCATCCATATTGCCCTCCTCTGAACACGCTCCAGCTTGTCTGCGTCCTTCTTGAATTGTGGAGCCCAGAACTGGACGCAATACTCTAGATGAGGCCTAACCGGGGCCGAATAGAGAAGAACCAGTACCTCACGCGATTTGGAAGCTCTACTTCTATTAATGCCCTCTCCACTCTGATTTAGGATTCCCAGGTTACTAGAACGGCAGGCTGGGAAGTAATTAGATTCGTCATTAATCATTAGAACACAGGAACATAGGGAGCTGTCTTCTACCAGATCAGAGTATTTGGCCATTACTGTTTACTCTGAGAGTCTCAGGCAGAAAATGGTCTTTCCTCATACCTGATCCCTGCTCATTTTAACTGGAGATGCTATAGTTTGAACCTGTACCTGAACCTGTACCTGGAGTAGGAGCTGTAAGGTGGAGTTACAAACCTTCCCGAAAAGATGCAGCCCCCCCCTCCCTCCCACCCCATTCTCCTCTGGGAAAGAGAGCCACACTGCGGACTCAACCCAGTAGCTCTGTGAAGAGCAGAACACTCCCTCCCCAGCTGGATCCACCCGAGGAGGCCTTTTCCCAAGGCCACAGGCAATTAACACAGGGATATAAGGGCAGCCAGGCTAGTAAAATTGGGGACGAGTAACTTCCATGCATTGGTTTCTGAGGCTGGTGTGTAAAGCCTGTCTCTCTCGCTCCCTCCTTTGCCCTCCTGAAAGAGGGCGTCCTTCAACGGCCGTTACCTTGTCACTGTGCTCCATGAACTCGGCCAAATTCAGCAGGGTCTGGGTGACCTCCGCGATATCCTGAGACGTCAGCGCCAACTCAATGCTGCGGATGAGCTCGTCCTGCTGGTCTTCGTTGAGTTCGGACCAACACGAAACAAAGGCTGCGTTGAAGAGATCTCTGTGGGGCAGGGAGGGAACATAAGAACATCAGAAGAGCCCTGCTGGATTAGACCCAGGGTCCATCCAGTCCAGCACTCTGTTCACACAGTGGCCAACCAGCCCTCGGCCAGGGATGAACAAGCAGGACATGGTGCAGCAACACCCTCCCTGCCCATGTTCCCCAGCAACTGGTGCACGCAGGCTGACTGCCTTGAATACTGGAGACAGCACACAACCATCAGGGCTAGTAGCCATGGATAGCCTCCTCCTACAGGAGTTGATCCAACCCCCTTTTAAAGCCATCCAGATTGGTGGTCATCACTACATCCCGTGGTAGTGAGTTCCATAGCTTAACTATGCACTGTGTGAAGAAGTCCTTCCTTTTATTTGTCGTGGATCTCCCACCAATCAGTTTCATGGGAGGACTCCCTTTGGGTTCTGGTATTTTGAGAGAGGGATATAAATGTCTCTCTATCCACATTCTCCATACCATGCAGAATTTTATTTATTACATTTATATACCGCCCCATAGCCGAAGCTCTCTGGGCGGTTTACAAAAGTTAAAAACAGTTAAACATTAAAAAAGTATACAAAATTTAAAAACCACCAGAAAACATAAAAACAGTATAAAAACAACAGTATTCATTTAAAAACAACAATTTTGTCCGCCTCTATCATGTCTCCCCTCGGCCTCCTCTTCTCCAAGGCTAAACAATCCCAGTTGATGTAACCTTCCCTCATAGGGGAGATGCTCCAGCCCCTTAATCATTTTAGTTGCCCTTTTCTGCACTTTTTCCAACTCTATAATATCTTTTTTTAGGTGTGGAAGGGGGAGAGAACAATCTAGTAGTGAACAAGCACCTATAAAACTGTTTTTCCCTGTGTCCCAACCTAGCCATGGGAGGAGTGAGGAATGATCAGAGAGGGTCCTTGGACCAATCCACACAGGAGTCCATGAATGTGTAGTCAGACAGCTGTCTGGCCACCATGGGAACAAAGTCCTGGACTAGATGGACCCTTGGTCTGATCCAGCCTCAGGGCACTCCTGATGTGGAATGGCCTGCCGGGAGAGATTCATCAACTTAATAGTCTTGCCGAGTTTAAGAAAGCCATAAAGACTGATCTCTTCCGGCAGGCCTACCTAGACGTTTTTTAACATGTTATTTTAATATTGTATCAGTTTTATATGTTTTTATCCAGTTTTATGCATTTTATTTTCACAATAAAATAAATAAAATAAATAAATAAAATGAATTATTGTGATTTTGTATTTAACGTTGTTTCCCACCTCGTCCGACCCAGAGGGAGAGGCGGGTAAGAAATAAATATTCTATTCTCCTTAAAATATGGGTGGCTTCTTATCTTAAATAATAATTGACTATGTCAATTTCATCTGGATCTGAATGCTAAATCCCAGAAATGTTGGAAGCCTTAGTTCAATGAACCACAGGGTGGCTTAGACATTTCGGAGTCTTCCAAAACTCTGTTTTGCTCCTCCAGTCTTATCGGCCACACACATGCAGTTACAGCATTCATTGTGTAACAGCTTTCGTGCCCCTTCTGTACAAAACAGCTGCTTGGTTGTTTTTTAAAAAAACACTTCCAACTCTCTTAAGCACTAGAGGAATAAAACCAGAGAGAAAGAGTCTGTTAGCTCTACAGAAAAAGACTACAATGAGATCTGGGAGGGCAGACTTCAGCCTCGTGGGGATCTACTTCATGGATGTATGGGTGTTTTTACTTCAACTCCAACATCCACCAACTGGAACCAGAAACAAAATGCGAGCTGAAGGGGCAAAGCCAATTACCCCCATGCGATGCATGCTGGGACGACCTGCGCCCACAAAACCAAATCTACATCTGACATACTACAGATCAGGGATTCTAACCGTCAAATTTAGGAAAAATGGCTTTGGTTAAATGAACTGGGAGTTGGGCGACCCGGAAATCTGCCGATAGATCCAGATCTACATTTTGCTCACCCGATCTAAAACATATGAAAGGGGAAGATTAGGGCTGCCTTTCCAGTAACAGCAGTGTGTTTCTCACCTAATACAAAACCTACGGAACTCACTAGCACATGATGCTCTTGCGACAGCCACTAGCTTAAATAAAGCGACCCTGGATCAATATCAGTCAGTCCACACCTCACCCTCTCGCCATCTTGGGGAAGGAAATTGTTACTGACTGGTGTTATTTACGAACATTTGATATTTTGCACGTTTTGTAGGCGTACCATTTCTTTATTTTTATTTTGGGTAGTTGGAAGAGCAGATCGGAACTGCCTCAAGATGATAAAAAAAACACCCATTAATAAGTGAAGCTCTTTGGACATTTTCAGGCTTTTTTCAGAGATCAGCCTCTCAAGGCTGAGACAAGCAGATAAAATCAACAGCTTTATTTGTAAAGCCTTATTGGTTGAGAAGAGTTGCCCACATCAGGAATAAAGAAACATGGCACACCTGGCTATTCTTTCTTAGTCCCATTTCATAGCTCTTCGATGCGCATGCACATATGTGTTCAGAGGTGCACATGTATTTTCTCTCTCACACACACATACAAACGGGAGCCTGAATTAAAACCAAAAGACTCACAGGAGGCTCCAGTCATTTCTGGCACCAATACTTAGCGGCTTGCTACAATTCCTACGGGGGCCAGCCATTCCCCCCAAACGTTGATGGCGCTTTTCAGGTTGTACCGCCAAAGTTCGACCGAGCAAAGTAGCTCTGTTTACCCCGCTGGGGGGAAAAAAATCCAGCAGGTTGCTGGCACTCCACAGAAATCACGGGACAGCTAAGCTCTGCTCGCTTGAATAGGAGCAAAAGCACTGTGGTCTGTTTATTTCACCAAGAGGCGCCTTTTCTTGGAGACACAATGCCCCTGCAAACGAATTTCAATCTATTTTTTCCCCAGCGCTGCGCCTCGTTTGCTGTCACATGCTGGAAATAGCAGCAGGCATTTTAAAAGTTTGATCTTTCCTGTCTCGACTCTAAGAAACACACCTCAAGAAGATGCCAGTCTCGGGTGGAGGGAAGCTGGCTATAAAATCAGGATTTCCAAATGCTTTTATTTGCCCCTGGACAGTAAATGAAATGCCTTCCACGTTTTTATGGTATTTGGCGACAGCCGGCACGGTTCAGTGAGGCAGGAACAGACATTACCTGGCCATGGGGTTGTACGCCTGGGCCAAGGCCCAGCACGAGCGCAGGGAGGGCGACGAGGAATCTTTCAGCAGCTCCAAGCTCAGCCGCCTCAGCCACTCCAGCCAGTCGTCTTTGGAAACTCTCCGCGCTGCTCCCCAGGCCTGAAGCACAAAGGACACTTTCATGCGCTACGGAAGTCAGCTGCAGAACAGGGCAACACTATTCTTCAACTGTTAAGGTTCTCAAACCAGACAAAACAAGGGAGTTATAGGCCAACAAACCACAGAAGTTCATAAGTACCGGACTGGAGGCGGTCTCATTTCCCCTGGTACAAGTTAAAGAGCACATGTTCCGAATGCAGACGGTCCTGGGTTCGATCCCTGGTATTTTCCATGTAAAGAAGGATCGGGTCGCAGGGGATGAGACCAACCAACCTGATTTGTACGATTACAACTCCCAACAGGGTCAACGGTCTGGAATCCTGGGAGTTAGTCCAAAACATCAGGAGGGCATCAGATGGGAGAAGGCTGGGGCAGACCTCTGCTCAGGGCCCCGGAGAGCAGCTGCCAAGGCAAGTCGCCCAGGGGTGTTGGACCACTTTCGGCCAGAGAGCTGGATTTAGTTTCAGAGAAGCTCTCAGGGGTCGCCTTCAAGGGGGTGGATGCATGTGGTAGGGAATGAGCATCATGGTGAGACCGCCAGTACCTCATAGCTTTTGGGGGGGAAACAACCCAGTAGTCAAAAAGCATCCGTGCCAAGTTTCGGCAAAGGGTCGGCTCCTACACCTTTAACAGTTCAGTCAGAAGACTGAATCGCAAACACAGGCCCCCCTCCTTCTGGATCTAGACGAGGGATACACACTTTGATCATGCCCACTTGACGTAATTGCATTAATACCCGGCTCGGAACGGTCGGAGGAGGAAATGTTATGCACAACATAAAACTCCCCCGAAACTAGTAATTTTCCTGGCTGGTGGCCCTAGAGCCCAGGAGGGCTGCTGCCTGTTGTACAGGAAGAGGCAAGTGGGGTGGGGGAGTGGGGCGCTTTGGACGTAAGCTTGTTTTGCAGGCTCTGAATGGCTGACAGGCACCAGTTCCCACAAAGCCGGAGGTCCCGAATTCTTTTAGCCTGCTCACATGTGCCTGTGCAGCAGTGGATTTCCCATCATGCTATGGTAACGGCCCAGCTGAACACATGGACTGATTTCATTTTTGTGCCCGAAGCGCTGCGAACACTCAACTCTTTCGCAGTTGGTCTGCAGCGGCCCATTCACACACGCGAGAAGGCGCCGCTTCATGCCTGCCTCACCGAGCAACAAGGGTGTACGTGTGGACCAGCCGCTAAGGGCACAACTCCGCAGTGGGAAGGCTGGGGATTTTCTCTTGAGAAGATACTGGGAATGTCCTTCTTGACTCTTCCCAGCGTCAGCACTCCCAAGACCATCCCTAACGCTCCGGTCGACGGCTACCAAAGCTAGGAAAGGCTTTTACCTCTTTCTTTACAGGAGGAGTAATGCTTTACTCTCGACCTACAGAGCAATACTCTGGCCTAGAGGAAGGAAAGGTTCTGGAATGGGCCTTATTATACTTACGGAAGCTTTTCTTTTTAAAACTTTCTGAGTTCAGAAGATTCAATGTGACAAATGTACAGTAACTTACATTGACCTGCTTCATGTATCACAGCTAACATAGGTTTAAACAAGCCCTCTGTAGCCATGATGGGCCAGAAGCAAGCAAGCATACTGGCTCCGGGTTACCTGCCCACTCCCACTGAGTTGATGAACCCAAGGACTTAAACAAATCCAGCAGGTTTAGTGACCCCATCCCAAACCATTAGTTGTTGATAATGAAGTGGCAGCAAGCGAGTGTGCTGGTTCCTAACTGCTCCTTCAAGGGGAAAAACAAGCCAGACTTGTAACCCATGGTCTGGTTCTTGGGTTTCAAGTCTGGGTTGTTCCTCCCACAACAACCTACAATTCCGGGTTCGGGTGTCACCAGAAACAACCCAAGGAGCATTGTTTAATTCGGCGGGCACGGTCAGGAGCCAGCACGCCACGTGTTCCTACTTCATTCACGACAGCCCATGGTTAACCAACCGTGGGTTGCTCGCGATGTGCGAACTGGGCCATTAAGTCTGCTGGATCAAGGAAAGCTGGCCTTGGAATTTCTGATGCCACAGACTCCCTTTTGAAAACCACCCGTCACCCTCGTGGTGTGCAGGGCGTCTTTGCGCCACGCCGCCCCACGCCTACCTTCTGCAAGTTGATGGTGCTGACGTGCAGTTTCTTCATGGGGCCGGTTTCCACGGGGCCACTGGCCAGAGCTTCTCCTTGGCTGCTCCTTTGCACACGGTGCTGATAGATCAGGGGGTCTTCTTCTTCGTCCGCAAGAGTGTAGCCCTAATTCAGAGGAGAGCTCCCATTAGCCCAAGCTGCATCCGGCCAGACGGGTTTTGGTTAACACGGCCAAATCCAATCTTGGGGAAGCTTGTGGGCCCAGCGTTCCAGTGGTGGAAGGGGCCAAAAATACAAAAAATAGACCGGCATGTTGTAGTGTAAACTCCGAAGTCTTAGGAGAGCCATTTCCACCTTTCAGAACGGGGAGAAAAGCCAGGAAGCCACCCAATGATCAGTGATTTGGATGAAAGGGGTGGGGCCACAGGAAGGGGCGTGGCCATCTGGGACCTCGGGCAAGCCGGATTGGGCTCCCGGGCCTGCGGTTCCCCACCCCTGCTGTAAATCAGAGACTCAAAGTGGATGCATTGCATCCCCGTTTGTACCAATGGGTGGGCAAAGGAGTAAAGGAAAAGGAAGATAACTTGCTCTGCCCACAGACCCATAACCACGAGAGAACACTCCCAGGTTAAACTGAACCATAGGCCCACAGATAAACTGAAGGCAAAGTGTACAGGTCTCTCAAACGAATCCCCTCGCCCTCCTATTCAACGTCTTCAAATAGGCTGACCTTCACAATCCTGCAGATGAGGATGTCATACCGCTGGTGGTTTATCCGGTGACGGACCAACACCTTGTTCACCATTGGGATAAAGATTTGGTACTGCAGGTGGAGGAAAGGAAGTTCGCATCATCAAGATACACAAACACAATTATTTATTTATTTATTTATTTATTGCATTTTTATACCGCCCAATAGCTGAAGCTCTCTGGGCGGCTCACAATCTTCTAACCAAACAAGGAACTGTTTGGAAAGGCATATATTACTCTAGGGAAAAGGTACAAATTAAAGCAGAGATAGGCAACTTGTAAGCCTGGAGGGCCACATCTCCCATCATGCCTCAGCACTGGTTATGCTGGCTGGGGCTGATGAGAGTTGTTGGCCAAAACATCTGGAAGGCCACAAGTCGTCCACCCCTGAATTAAAGGAAGACAGGTTTTTAGTAAATACCTACACAGAACCAACCAACTCACTCTGGGATTTCACTCCAGAAACACGAGGTTTTTTCCCCCCTACCTTCTTCCCTAACTGGAAGACCAGTGACGAGAGTGTGTCCATGGCCGTTGTCCGGAGCTCTGGGCTCTGATCGAGAGTTCGTACTATGGGGTGGATAATCCGCGAGGCATAATCTGTGAAATCCAGAGACTCTGTCAAGCGATCCACAGTTTCTAAGGCAGCTCTAAAGTTAGACGGAGGAGGGAAAAAACGAAGCATTGTGATTTCACTAATATAAAATGAGAGGATGACTCGCTGTAAAGACGCATACGGACTATGCAAAAAGCCCATTAAATGAACTTAAGGAGGTAAGCCCTTTTAGGGGGGAAATGCAAACATTTGAGTAGTACCAATCACAGATATTGATTTTCCATCCCCAGGAAAGGTGGGGGCAGTGTGGAATTTCATTTCATTCACTTGTATTCATGCCTAGCGAAGGTACAAAGACGGTGGAATGAAGGATCGCTCTCCTCTTCGAAGAGGGGCACGTACCACCGCTTCTCTTTGCCTGTTTATTTATTTATTAAATTTATATACCACCCCATAGCCGAAGCTCTCTGGGCGGTTTACAAAAGTTAAAAACAAGTTAGCAATCATTATGAGTGAACAGCGCAGGAGTGCGACATTTGTGCTCAAGTTACAGGAAGCCGGATTCCAGCTGGACATCAATAAAAACTTCCTGACTGTTAGAGCGGTACAACAATGGAACCCATGACATAGGGAGACCATGGGCTCTCCCACACTGGAGGCCTTCAAGAGGCAGCTGGACAACCATCAGTCAGGGATGCTTTAGGGTGGATTCCTGCATCGAGCAGGGGGTTGGACTCGATGGCCTTAGAGGCCCCTTCCAACTCTACTATTCTATGGTTCTATAATTTATGCACCCATAACCCCCAGCACTGGTTCGCTTTCCATACAAGACAACAACTTCAATAATAAAAGAAAAAGAATCACTGTTTTCCCATTTGGTGGGTGGAAAGAGCGCGTGGAGGGGGAGCGGAATTGTTGAGAGCGCAGCCCGTATGTAAAACGGTGAGGTCACTAAGGAACACACGCAGAGGCTTGCCCGTGACGGGACAGAGGAGTACGCGGAAGAGACCCGAGGCTTACTTGCGGGCCATCACTGGGGCATCTGGGGCATCGAAGAGCTTTACAATGGGAGGTAGTAATAAATGCAGGTAGTCATCCAGATTGGCTCCAAACAGCTGGATGGCGTTCAACAGCTGTAAACGGAAAGAAAGCTCAATACAAACAAGGTCCAACATTCAAACTGTCGCTTTATATATTTAATTATTGTTTATGATATTTATATCCCACCTTTTTTCCTCCAAGCAACCCAAGGTGGCATACATGAGCCGCCGCCTCTCCATTTTATCCTAACAACAACCCTGTGAGGTAGAGTCTGTGACCGACCCAAAGTGACCCAAGTGAGCTTCCATGGCCAAGTGGGGGACTAGAACCCGGATCCCCCGACTCCAAGTCCAATACTCTAGCCACTACACTACACTGGCTCTCTTTAACTATGAGTGTGCTTTAAAAAGAGAAAAACACCTCTGTTCTTAATCTTTTTATTCAAATGAACGTTGAACAGATCCAATTCTCCACCCCCATGCCTTTCTGGGGGGAAACTGGGATAACTTCACACCACTGAACACAGTAGCAATTGTGGCAAACAGCTTTCAGCAAGTAAGTTTTGTGAGAGGAGTAAATGAGTAAAGCACAGTAACGAAGACAAACTTTCTGGGATATCCAAATGAATTCTGGGGAGGTGGGGGAGTGCATTTTTAAATGGAGGTCTCCATAAAGATGCCCAGACAGCTTTGGCTATGGGGCAGTATAAAAATGTAATAGATGAAATGACGGACCAGGACCCCAATTCCTCATCCTCAGAGGATCCCGATCCCTTGCTCTATGAGGCAACTAATGGTTCAGGGAGATCGCTTGGCCATGGAAAAGCGTCACGAAGCTTCCACCTCCCCAGGACAGAGTTTGCCAGAAAGAGCCCAGGACTCAGCTTCCCAGCGTCCCAGGCCATGAGAATATAGCCTACCCCAGCCACTCCCAAATCGGCACAGCCTGATATTTTAACAGGCAAGGGCCCTTTAAGAGACCAAGCCCCAGGGCCAACTAGTCTAAATGCGGCTAAACTCATATTTAAGGCTCAGTCTTGCTCTACGACTCGTTGGAGTGGCATGCAGACAACCCTCTCTGGCTTCCAGCCCTACTCAGAGCTCTCAGTGGTGCTGATCTCTTTTTGTCTTGCTTCCCTGAGAAACCTAACCCCTGCTCCAGATCTGAGCCACAGCAGAACCCTGCAATCCCAAATTACATCCCAGAGCATTTTCAGAACCCAGTCTGAAAGGGTACAGAAGCAGATCATCAATTGAACTGCCCACCAAACTTACCACCTTGGCTTTAGCGCTGCTGCGTGATGTCCGAAAATGCACCCACATGTGACATGTACAACTAATCCCAAGGACCACTCTGCACACGCAACACCATGCTCACCTTGATAGAGACGCCACGGGTGCTGCTGCTGTCATGCATGAAGACTCGTAGCATGTGAGGGATGAGCTGGGGAAGGTAGAGCTTGAACTCCCCACCCAAGGCCACGACAATTTGCTCAATGAGAAGGATAATGGTGCTCTGTATTGAGTTGTTTACAACCCAGAAGTCCTGGAGGGAGGCAGAGAAAGGGGAAATCTGAGCCAACAAAGGGGTCTCTTTAATTTAATCTCAGCACAGCAGGACAGATTAGGGAGGTTTCAGGAGACTCCGAGCCCTCCAATGTTTAAATCCCACGAGTTGCTCTGAGAAAGATGAACTTCCAGCGAGCCCTAGAAGTGCATCTATGTCTGATGCAAACACCCCTAGTTTCAAAGAACTAAAGAGTCTTACGCCCCCTTCAAGACTAACACGTTGATTTTGTTACGAGCTTTTGCGGACACTGTCCACTCTCAACAGATGCATGGTTTCAAACGGTACTGCAGAGTGGCAAAGGAAAACCTCTCTTGGAATCATTGCCTGGGCTGCATTTCCCTGGTTTACAGCTAAAGATTTCCCTTTGATCTTGGGAGTTTCAAGGAAATGAACCTCTACGCCACCTTGGAATACAATCTTTCCTCTCACCTCACATAGTTTCATAAAGAAGGGTTGCCTGTTATGCAGACACCAGGCAGACTGCCAGAAGGACCTGGACGGATTATCCCTTCCAAGAGGGAACAAACACCAGTGCGTGGGCCTACAGCACCCCAATTTCCCTTTTCAGTGCAGAGCACGTAAAAATAGCTAAGTTTAACTCCTTATGGAAGTCAGCCTTCACCTTCCGATGCATCTTAATCAGATCAAAGGGAATCTGGACCCAACAATCCATGGAAAAATGCCTTAATAAATTTGTTCCAGATTAATGCTTCTCTCATAAACTTTGAAGGTTGTGTGTATATAGAGGGAAATATATATTGGGGGAGAGCAGGGGAATGTGGAGTCACACCGTCTTCAGCCTCAGCTCTCTCATTTGTGAAGTGACATTTCATCGTGAAATGACACGAATTATGGGTAGTCCAGTCAACCGGCATCTCCCACCACTGAGGCTATGATACACAGCTGAGTGATGGAGCAAATGCTACACAGGTAGATTGCAGGATCTCAGAAAGCAGGGCTGGGAAACAGGAACCTCGAGGAATGGCTGCCAGGGCAGGTAATAGTGGGCAAGGTGGGTTAATTGTCTGCCTAACTCAGTATGAGGAAGCGCCTTATGGATACTGGGCTCCCTGGGAAGCGTCTTTTTAGAAAAAGCAAGGAGCTCAAGGCTAGCATCATGCAGCTGGAGATCATCTAAGTCCATCCCACTGCTCAACGTGGGCTCTGCAAGGCAGGATGCAATTATAGCATCCCTGACAGATGACTGCTGAGCTTCTGCTTAAACACCCCCAACGAAGGAGAACCACCACCTCCTCGGACGGTCTGCTCCACCGTTGGAACAGCTCCCCGCTGTTTTTGCGAACGTTTAACCGAAATCTGTTCCTTCCCCCCGCTGGTGGAAGGCTCCTGCCCTCTGGAGCAACTGGGAATCAAGTCTTCTCTCAAGAGCCTTTCAGAGAGTTGACAGCTCTCATCACGCCGCCCCTGAAGCTTCTCTTCTCCAGGGGCTTCTCTGTACGGCATCTTCACACCGCCTTAACTGCGCATTTTCGCGTTCTCGGACACACGACGCAGCCGTCCATTCGGCCTTTAAGCCCGAAAATGCGCAAATTCGGAGACGCAATTTACGGCGACTTTCGCTATGCCTTCGAGTTTAAACCGCATAATAGTAAAGTGTCGTTGGGGGGAGTAAAATCGGATTTTGAAGTGTGGGCGGAGCTTTCCGAGCAGGACAAAGTGATTGGCGTGGCGATTTCCCGCCTTCCCCAAAACCATGGGCGGAACTTTTGACGTCACAATTTTCTCTTCCTTACTCCTTTAATGTAAATGAATGTAGTAATCCCAGGAAAACAACCACCGATCCAATCTCCGTATGTGAACATGGAGGTATGATTTCCCATACCCCCCTTTTCTTGAAGAGAGATTCAACAGAAATAAAAGGGGGTAGGAAAAGATCATGGAGGCAGACCAGTCCACCTGCCTGCGATTGTACGGAGGTGTGCGTTAACAATGCTGCAGTGTGACGCCCTGTGAGCAGAATCGAATCTGCGAAAAATCGGGCTAAAAAACAATGAGGAGCAATCCCGTGGTCATATAGATGAAGGCCAGGCTAAAACATACCCAGGCTCCCACAAGCACTCTCATAGGACTGGGGTACTCACTCTCATAAGGGTGACGATTTCATCCATGTAGGGTCTAATATGGCTTCTCACAAAGGACACCAACATTCCCAGCTGCTGGAACAGGAACTGAAGGAGGGAGGGGAGAGTTGTTATAGAAACACAGGCAAGGTTTGGGACAGAGCAGTTTTCATAAAACCCTACACAGCAGCTCTTTCCAAAAACACACACTGCACAGCTATGGCATGCCTGTAAGCCTAGGGCTGAGTTTTCTTTCAGCGTCTCACAACCATTCCGCCACAGTTTCCTGGCACTCCTGGGCATGTTTGAGGTGCGTGCACACAAGAGGCATTCGGGCAAGCGTGGCGGCAAAAGCATCCAGACATGCAGGGACGGACACTAGAACTGGAGAACCACACAACGTCACCGACTCACCTTTGGGGGCCCTGCCCCCCCTTTCCCAACTTGTCCAACCAGTCAAACCCACACGGATCTCTCATGATATCCAAACCGTGTGCCCTCCCCTCTCTCTGTGCCTCGATGCGTTTGTAGGGGAAATTAAAAGGGAAGAGGATGGCTAAGCCTTAGGCCACGAGTCCAACGAACAAGACACCTTTCACAGGAGAGTGGGGACACAGTATCTCCTTGGTGGTTCACCCCGACAATACAACAAGAGAATGTTTGTAACTATTCCAAATGCTCCAGGGAGGGAAGGAGGTAGAAACAATTCTTAACAGTGCAGGTTTTGTGAGGAAAACTAAAGGCCGTTTTGGCTAGGGCAGACAGGGAGGCAGAAAGGGGAGCAAAAATTAGGGGTGCAAGTCAGGAAACGGCTGAGGGCTGGGAAGTTAAAGGCCAAGGGGGCTGAACAGACACGTCCACCCATGACCCATATATATATATACGCATTTAGTAGAAGTAAATAATTATGATACCCAAGACAGGATTGGAATAGAGAATTGGAGTGCCCTGTTTTGCCTGATCAACGGATTGTTGCCTTAGAGTCTGTACCTGAACCTTCTATGGATTTTAGGGTACGTCTTATTCAACAACAACAAAACTCGTTTTGGGTTAATTGGACTCCCCAACGCCTTTTCAATTAGGGTCCATCTAACTTGCATAACTGTTAGAGACGTAATGCACCTAACGCTTCTTTAATTCATATGTTTTTGGCAATGCCCAGTAGTTGCTCCCTTTTGGGAGGAGGTTGTAATAAGGATAAACTTTGTACTGGAACAATCTTCCAATACGGAACGATGTTTCTGTCCTCCTAAACTACCTACCAGCTTGTTGGAAGTTAACACGTGGTCAGTGCAAATGGCCAAGGAGCCCAGATACGTGGTCTCTAAGAATAGATTATTGTGTGTTGTTGGGCTGGAAAAAACAGGCAAATCAGTAGGGAGGACAAAAACGAGGTGGCAGGGACATGGGTGGTGGGGAGAGTGGGAAAAACCCAGGAAAAAACAAGCATTTCCACCCGATTTTCCCAAAGATCCATGGAGAAAAACGTATTTGTTCATTTTAGTTTTACTCTCCAGTTTTTTCTGCGTCTTCCCCCCAGGTCTTCACATCACGAGTGAAGAGCTGAATTTCACATATTGATTAGAACTAAACCATCTATATTTTGACTTACAGGGCTCTTGCATATTTACATTGATCGAAATCATAACCCTGGCCTTTGATTGGGGGGTGGATATACATTGAGGTGTTTTATATAGACATCACACGGGGGTTTCCTTGCTTGGGGATTTCAATGCCACATGTACCCACCTCAGCTCTTCTCCCCAGTACACTGTCACCGTCTTCTTTGACCTGAAATTTTTTAAAGAGAGTAGGCAAATGTGCGTAGCTTTCAAGGAAGTCAGATCAAGTCAGGTGAAGGCACTCAGTAAACCCAGAGCAGCAGAATTTGGCCTTCAAATCCACCGAGTTGTGTCCGGTCTGGGGGAGAATAGCCAGTGGTGGCTGCAGTTCTATGAAAGCAACGTAACAGCAGCTCACACGGAAGAGTGCATCTCACTTACAATAAGCAATTCCAATGAATCCTACAGTCCCAACTCCGCACATCTGGAGCGCGATCCAGAAGATATGAGGTGTGCCAGAACACCACTGCCAGCAGCAGGGCTCAGGTGATTTACTTTAAGCTTAAAGCAAAAGGGTTTGGATGGGACTTACGGAAACCTGAACACCTTCAAAACTCCATTCGGGAAGCAAAGTTGTGGCCCTTGGTCCCAGTGGGATCCTAAAGCTTTAGTCCAGCAGACAAATTGAAAATTGGGTGTCTTTTAAAGTATAGCAAAAGCCCAGCTCTTTGGGTAGGCCAAAGACAAGGCACTTCCTTTTGGATCCCTACTAACTTTTCTTTCTTTCTTTCTTTAAGAAGTCCTTGCACTTTCCTTCTGCTTTGCAGTGCTACGGAAATCATGCCACCCTTTTTGATAGCACAGCACAGCCGAAGTGGCAACAAACAACCGTGGAGTTTAGCAAGCCTGCTGTAAAACGATAGCTCTGGCGCAGATAGCGATGTGAAGGCCCAGAAAAAAACCGGGGAAATTCGGGGGGAAACCGTTTTTTTTCTGAAGCCTCTTTTGGTTTTTTCCCCCCAAAATTGAAAAAATTTAAAGAAAAAAAAGATTACAGGATGTTTATTTTAGCATGATGAATAAAATGTTTAAGACAAGGTGTTCAGATAATTACTTCTCCAAATGATTTCTAAAAACTGTACAGTATCAGATTATTACAATGTCTGTGCACCAAGGACAAGCAAGTCCCAGGTTGCAATCTGAAACTACAACTCTCAAATGCAAGAGGAAGATGCATTTCTGCCTCTAGGGGGCAGCACTGCCATTGAAGCAGAGACTGAAACTGATAAGTGATAGCTATAGGTCAGAAAATAATTAAATTTCATGCATATTCACTGAATCTTGGTTCCCCCTTTTTTCTCAGTTCTTTTTATGGGAATGGGGGCTTTATGTCTTGACACTGGAGGCCTAGCGGAAACATAAATAATTTTCTTTGTTACTAATGTTGGTTGTTTCTTCTGTTGTTTTTTTAAACTGATTTTTTGCCTGCTCCTCATAAACTGGCAGAACCAAAGAGGTTCCTTACAGTTCAGGTGTCCCTAACAGTTCAGGAGCTTGTAGCTCCATTTGTTACCAAAAAAAAAAAGCACAAAAAAAAGTAAAATAGTAAATTAAATTTGTAATAATTGTTTGAATACACTGTACTTTTAATATACCAAATGGAATAATTTTATGCCAAACCAACTTGGACATAATTACATTTTATGTTACGAAAGTAACAAAGTGACTTTCAATCTGTAAAAAGTGCTAATGTTGCATTATTTCCATTTTTCTGAAAATTTCCGGTTTTTTCTGAAAAAAATGGGGCAAAACCGGGTTTTCTCCATGGCTTCAAAATTTCCGGAGACCTTTCATTGAAACTTGGCTCATTGAGTGGGACTAGCGGTGGGATGAACGTGCACACAAAGCTGGGGGGAGGTTTGACCCGTTGTGGCAACAGAACCTCTCCCCCTTCCGATTGCAGGGACAACAATCAAGACTATAATAAGGCAGGGAGATACATATGCCAGCGAAAGCCATGCGGGATCTCTAGAGGCTACATTTTTTTTGCGGCAGGCAGGAGGGTCCCACCTGAAAGCACTTGCTATTCAAATGGAAGCCCCTGAGGTAGCAGGCTTTCCAACGAAGCAGCAAGCAACGGCCGGCCACATAAAGGACACCCGTACAAGAGACCGGAAGGGGAGGTGGTAACTCACTTTTGCAGCAGGGACAACTCGGCAATGCTCCAAAGAAAAGGGCGTTTGGGGAGGGGGTGGGCAGGGTGGTGAAGCAGATCCTGGCTTCAGGGGGTGAGGAGCAGGGATAAGCCCGCCCCCCCCCCGAAGAGCGCACTCACCTCGCGGATAGCACCGTCACAAACCCGGATGACGTTGAGAAAGGTTGGCATGACCTGAGGCAGGAACTGCACGCACTTGAGGCCGAGAGACTTGAATATAAAGGTGATGGCTTGGACCACCATGGTGTGATGGTGGGACAAGGACTGGTCCCGGAAGATCCTCATGAGCGCCACCATGGAGACGGCAGGGTAGAACTCGTCCAGGGGGAGGTTGCCCATGTTGACCAGCATCTCGCTGGTGCTGTAGTCAGCTGAAACGGAAGGAGAGGGAGCTCTGTGTAGGCTGGGGAGGGCAGCAGCTCAGCGGAGGAGCCCTGTTTTACTTGCAGTAACTTATTCATTCATTATATTGCATTTGTACACTGCCACATAGCTGAAGCTCTCTGGGCGGTTCACATAAAACACTTTTAAAAATATATACAAAAGTTAAAACCCACAAAAACATGCAAAATTCGCATACATTTAAAACCACTATATGAACTTTGGAAATGATGAGCCAAAAAAAAACCCAGATTCAGGCTCATTGCATATTGCTAAATGCCTGGGAGAAGAGAAAAGTCTTGACCAGGAGCCGAAAAGATGACCATATCAGTGCCAGGCGGGCCTCATCAGGGAGATTATTCCAGTTTTGCATCCCAGGCATCTTCAGTCAGGCTAGGAAAGAATCCCGCCTGAAACCATGGCGAGCCTCTGCTAGTCAGGGACTGGGTCCGCACAACATGCTAACCCACATTCAGTGTTTAAGCGTGGGTTGTCAAACCGCGGTTCATATGTTGTTTGAACTCAGGTCATTTTTCCAGAGGGTGGCTTGTTAACCATGCAGTGTGGCTGATTTTTCTTGAACAAGCCACCTTGAAAATGCAGGGCTTGTTGTTGGGTTGTTCAGGGTGGATAACAAGCCACCCTGCAGAAAAAGTCCTGGCTTCAGACAAGACGCTATCCCACAGCTCAACGAACAACCCAGAGTTCAACAACCAGCCAACCTATGGTTCAACAAACAACACACACTCAACCACTGATAGAGTTCAGATGATCGCAAGGGGGGGGGAGTGCAGTCCCCACCCCGTTCTAAAAGGCCTCCCCTAAGGCTTAGCGACTGGCAGTAAGAGCTTTTGGGTGGCTTTTTTAATTTTATTTTGCCCCAAAACCACTTTGCCTTCAGCACCCACCCCCGAGAGCTTCTCTGAAACTGAATTGGACCTCAAAGCGAAAGAAGATTCTCCACCCCTGGGCTAGAATGTCAAAGAACATCAAAGAAGCTGAGTCCTGTGGCTTTTCTGCATTGCAACCCTGCTTCTAGCATCCAAACGTCCGGCGTTCAAACTCAGTTGACTTTGGTAGAACTGGACTGGGCTACAATCACGACAGGGCAGTGGTATTTGGGACGCTACGTGGGAAAGGGTAAGGGAACCACAGCAAGAAACGTTATCCTCTTCACTGGAAGTTTAAAATCCAAGCTTTGGCTGACCAGATGCCTCTACCTCACCGTTTCCTTAATAAACGTTGATCAAGTGACTTTTTAGTTCACAAGAAAGCTTACAAGCTAATCAGTTATATAGTCACAGCTGGAGGAAGAGACTTCTAAATCTCCCTCTAACTTATGCTGGCCTTTTCCTGCATTCAAATCCTCCAACTTTAGCTTCCGAAAGCAAAATTGGGGGGATTTAATCACAGCCATTTAGAAGTTTAATTCTAGGGCTTCAAGACTTAACCAACAGGCTTACTGTGCTCTGCTCTTTGGAGGGGAGGAGAAACTCAACGCAAAAAGTAATACAAAAAAGATTGAAGCAAACATCTGGCAGAGAAATAAAAAAACAGATTGAAGCAAACATCTGGCAGAGAAATAAAAAAAAAACAGATGGAAGCAAACAGCTGGCAGAGCGCTGCATGGCTACACCCCATCAAGTAGTTTAGCACCTTTAAACTTTCTAATTCAGGAAACAGCTACGTAAACAGGCAAAGGGAGACAGGAAATTAGGAAAATCGAGCCGCCGTGTGCTGAAGTTTTCTCTTGGAATGAGAGCCACCCTTTTTGCAGATGAACAGACTTCTTCGCCGTTGAAAATTGGGCCACTGCCAGAGTCTAAGCGTATTTACTCGACAACCGGTTGCCCTTCTTCCAAGGAAGAAGACGGGAGATCGATATTTTAAAATAAATAAACGGAGCAAGTCTTAGCCTGACACTTCTCAGCCCGCCGGCCCCAAAGTCCTCACACACAACTGGAAGGGAGATTAAGGGAAGGGTTGTGTCTCAGGGGCAGAGCAGATGCTTTGCATGCGAGAAGGTAAGGGCTGAGAAGGCCCCCGTCTGAACCCTTTCAGAAATGCTGCTGGTCAAGAGTAGGCATTTCTGAACTGGATGGATCAACAGCCTGGCTCAGCATCCTATGTATAGCTAACCATCGGCTCCCAATCATATTTTGTCACTCCCTTCCTTCACAGAATCATAGAATAGCAGAGTTGGAAGGGGCCTACAAGGCCATCAAGTCCAACCCCCTGCTCACTGCAGGAATCCACCCTAAAGCATCCCTGACAGATGGTTGTCCAGCTGCCTCTTGAAGGCCTCTCGTGTGGGAGAGCCCACAACCTCCCTAGGTAACTGCTTCCATTGTCATGCTGCTCTAACAGTCAGGAAGTTTTTCCTGATGTCCAGCCGGAATCCGGCTTCCTGTCACTTGAGGCTATAAGAAAAAGAGGCTACTAGCTCTGGTGCTAAGAGATGTCAAAAGAAATTTCTTTATTTTTATCCGAAATATAAAAAATATAAAAATGTTTTTTAAAAAAACACCTTTCAACCAAACTTGTACAACACTCAACGTTTCGGATACGGAGATCCTTCGTCAGGAGCTGTACAACGAAATGAATTACTTATAAATTTAAAACCCTTCTGGAGATATATATATTTACAAAACCGCAGTCGTGTTCATTCTGTCTCCATCAGCAGCCAAACTGTCCTGTCACCTGAGCCCATTAGTCCGTGTCCTGCACTCTGGGATGATCCTTCCCACGCCCGTTCTCGTCCTTCAGATTGTATGCTCCTTGGGGCTGGGGACTTGGGAATTCCCATCTCCCCAATAGTTAAGCTCCCCAGCAGCTAGGCAAGACTCTCCCAGTCCTGGGCCTTCCCTTTCACGGTCTACTTACAAGAATCTTGGCTGGATTTAGACTCCGACAGGCTGACCGCAGAAGCGTCCCGGGACTGGTCTATCATGCCGATGTTCACCTTATGCTTGTATGGATCTAGAGCACCCAAGAGACCGAGGACACGGATGGCCTAACCAGGAAGAAAAAGGAAGAAGAGATCAAGGGGCAGCGGGTTTTAAAGAAGGCACTGCCAATGCAAAAAGAAGGGGCAACATGACTAGACGTCATCTCAAAGGAGGAGGAGGGCAGGATCCTGTAGTTCAATGTGGGCCGGGTGGGTCCCAGGAATGGTCAAAGGTGAGGATTTAGTGGAGAGGAAGAGGCAGCCTTCCCACCAGGCTTTATCCCATCTCCTCACTCAAAAGCCCTGCAGTGTCCTGCATTCCCCTCCTCCCTCCCGGCATGGTCACCCCAGCCTTGCAAAAACAACAAGACCGGCAAGAATAGATCTTTCAAAAGAATAATCATCATTATTATTATTTATATAGCACCATCAATGTACATGCATTAGAGAGGGAGGGGGGAGGCTTGATTAACGTTTCCCTTTCACTGCAAAGGCATTTCTCACTGTAAAACTGGGGTGTGCAGCCTTTTTTCTGTTGAGGGCTGTATTCCCTCGTGGGTAATTGCGGGGGAGCACAGGATCAGAGCCAAAGTGGGTGGAACACCGCTTCACTCTCTCTCTCTCTGGCACCCCCTCTTTCTCTCTCTCTCTCTCTCTCCCCAACACCCCCTTTCTCTCTCACTTTTCCTTCCCATGCACCCCTTCTCTCTCTCTCTCTCTCTCT
Source organism: Elgaria multicarinata webbii (assembly GCF_023053635.1). Taxonomy (NCBI): domain Eukaryota; kingdom Metazoa; phylum Chordata; class Lepidosauria; order Squamata; family Anguidae; genus Elgaria; species Elgaria multicarinata. The sequence continues at coordinate 17,152,094 of NC_086190.1, read as the reverse complement.
CTGCGACACCCCTTTATCTTTTTTCCCATGCAGCCCCATCTCTCTCTCTCTCTCTCTAACACCCCCTTTCTCTCTCACACTTTTCCTTCCCATGCAGTAGGCTGCCAGGGAAACAAAAATCGCTTCTGCCAGAGCTTTGAACTAATCCCATGCCAGCAGCCACATGAAATGAGTCCGAGGCCCACATGTGGCTCTAGGGCCACAGATTGTCCACCCTTGCTGTAAAGGATCAGCTACCCCTTCCTTTCACATACACCTGAAATCATTCCATATGTGAACGGGCTAAACCCGACAGAGACCAAAATTCCATCCATCTTCTTTCACACTCATCTTGAAAGAAATCTGAGCCTGACACTTGAAAGCAAGCCACAAGAGCCTACCTCTCTTCGGGTGCCCTGATTCTGCTCTGTCTTCAGGAAGTTCAGCAACACCTCCAAGAGCGTTGGGTATTTCCTGTAGGGTTCCACCACGTAGCCAGTGCTGGCCACCAGCTGGCCCAGCGTCCACAGAGCCACCTGGAAGAGATTCCCCATAAAAGGAAGCAGGATTATTCATAGTTTTGTTCTTCCATGAGGCACAATCAGAATAATTAGTCAACCGTCTAGCCGGCTCTCATCCTAGACCAGGCATGGGGAACCTGTGGCTCTCCACATGTGGTTGGATTACAACTCCCATCACTTCTGACATTGGCCATGCTGTCTGGGGCTGATGGGAGCTGGAGACCAGCATCATCTCACCGTCCCTAACAAAACCTTATAAAAAGACTGAGAAGTAGGAATGGGTGACAACATGAGAGCAGGTAAGCAGCTGCGATTTAAGAGCTTGGATTTCCAAAGACTCGGCAAACTAGAGACATTTGTTGCCAGCCTTTGAAAGGAAATAAGCAGGGAGGGACCGTAGCTCAGTGGTAGAGCAACTGCCTTGCATGTGGAAGGTCGCAGGTTCAATCCCAGATGTCTCCAGTTCGGAAAATCAGGGAGCAGAGTTGACGGGAAAGACCTCTCTGTGTCTGAGGCTCTGAAGAGCCACTACCAGCCAGAGTAGGAAATGCTGGGCTAGATGGATCAACGGTCTGACTTGGTATAAGACACTGTAGACAAGTGGGCCTCATAAGGGAAGGAATTCCAAGGCTCCGGGGCCACTGCAGAGAAAGCCCTGCCCCTCGTCAATAAGAAATTTAGCCCCTGAAAAAGAAGGTAGTCCCTGGAGCAGGGCTTCATGACTGAACTCGGATCCCAAAGGAGATTACGAAGGGAGCCACAGGTGCTCCCCCAATACCAAACTTGTCTTTGAGTATTTCCAGGGTCAGAGAGGTAAAACAGAAGGCTGCCATGCTCACCTGTCTCTTAGCGAGTAAGGAGGAGTCCTGGAGCATGTCCATGATGATGATGAAGAGCTCGTCCACCCACTTCCTCATCTCCAGCCCACTTACCTGCGGAAGCAAAAGGAGAAGTCAGGAAAATGGGAAGGGGAGGGAGGCAGAGGTGGGAGCAAGAGAAAGGTTCTGGATGAGGTGTGAACAAGGCAATGCCAAACCAAAACACATGTCCAGAAGTCAACTGCCACCAGAAGGGCTTCTGAGGACACATCTTGTCCTAGGGAGATGGGAGAAGCAGCAGTGTCAACCTGATGAGGTACCACCGTTTATCTCCCAGTAGCGAACCCCTCCTTCCCCAAACTGCCACCGGAAGGGCTTCTGAGGAAACACGTTGCCCTGAGGAGATGGGAGAAGGAACAGATGGGGTTTGAATATCAAAAGATGCAGAAGAGGAGAAAGAAAGAGGAACTGGCCAGCGAAGAACCAGCTGCCCAAAAGGGCCAGAGATGCAGGGCAAATCTGAATAAAATTAGCTCCAGTATAGGTATCTTCCCATCCACCTGGGCAACTGAATCAATCATCACGGTCTTGCTTTTCCCCCATCCCTCCCAAGCCCTTTGTGTCTCATGTATTTATAGATTGTGAGGTTGAGGCCTGGAACTGCCTGACTGTTGATTCTTATGAGCCGACCTGTGAGTCTTTCGACTGAAGACTGGGACAGAAATGCTTTGAATAAGTAAAATAAACCAACAGATTAAAACAAGTCGCCTGGCTTACCTGCGCCAGTTCACCTATGGTGGCCAGGACGTTATTGATTACCCCAGGGTTTGGATCGGGGTCAGGGTCTTTCAGTTTCACAATCAATGCCTGTGGAGTGATATACAAAACAAAGGAAATCTGATAAGGACGGGAACACACGTACTCATACACGTGCGGCCCATTTCACCCATGCTTTCATGCCTCTCCCAGTAAGGAAGAGGGTGGCCGCAATCCTTAAAATGAATGAGGGGACGTGTCCATGAATTCAAGAAGTCGCCCTAAGAGCTCCGTGAAAGCCTTACCTTGAGGATGGGTTCCATGTAGGGCCGGATAAGCCGTGGAGCATTGGAGACTAAATGCCCCAGCATCCTGGCACTCTGCTCTTTGATTCTGCCAACACCGCTATGCTCCAGCTCCGTCAGGATCTGAAGGGGAAAAGGAAACGCCATTAGGGAAGGCAGCGTTTTTCACGCAACGAGCAGGCCTAAGAACCCTCAAACCGACGACCACTTATTCACCAGCAGAAAGAGATTCCCCTCTTCTCTTTGCCCACCCCCTCCTTATCTCTATGGAATGGTATGCACGGTGAGCAATCGTCCACTTCTTCTCAGAGGGGCCCCTTGCCCTAGCGTTTGGAAGAATGGACTTTGGCTTCCCATGGCAGGAGAGATCATAAGGAGAGACACCCAGTCTGGAGCTGTGCTTACAGCATCGGACTGCGTCTCAGGAGATCTGGATTCTAGTCCCCGCTCAGCCATGAAGCTCGCTGGGGGGGGGGGGGGGGGATTTTCTGCCAGTCACTGATTCTCAGCCTAACCTACCTCACAGTGAGGATAAAAGATAGAGAAGGAGGCCCATGTGAGCTTCCTTCGATTCCTTGCAATAGGGGAAATAAATGATATTTATTTATTTATTTATTTATTTATTGCATTTATATACCACCCCATAGCTGAAGCTCTCTGGGCGGTTTACAAAAGTTAAAAACAGTAAACATTAAAAACAAATATACAAAGTTTAGAAAAGGAAAAAGGAAAGGAACCTCTCCTGCAGGCACTTGAGTCATTGCGGACTCCTAGAGGGAGGCCTGCTTTCGCTGATGTTTTCTTGGTAGACTTTGTAGCAGGTGGTTTGCCATGGCCTTCCCCAGTTGCAGTTACCTTTCCCCAGCTAGCTGGGTACTCATTTTACCGGCCTCGAAAAGATGGAAGGCTGAGTCGACCTGAGCTGGCTGCCTGAGAACCAGCTTCCGCTGGGATCAAACTCAGGCCGTGGGGAGAGTTAAAAACAACACTATCCTTATAAAAACAACTATTCTGGGGTCCATTAAAAAGCAAACCAACTCAGCTCATGTTGTTAAATGCTGTTAAATGCCTGGGAGAAGAGAAAGGTCTTAACCTGGCACCGAAAAGATAACAATGTTGGCGCCAGGCGAGCCTTGTTGGGGAGATCATTCCAAAATTGGGGAGCCACCACTGAAAAGGCCCTCTCCCTTGTTGCCATCCTCCAAGCTTCCATTGGAGGAGGACCTTAGATGTAGAGCGCAGTGTACGGGTAGGTTCATGTCATGATGTTGATGCAATGTAGAAAACAGCACTTAGAACATATCAAGCAAGCTCTGGGATTCATCTGTTTTTGATCTGCGCATCAGACTGCCAATTTTCAGACTGGCTGGGAGGCTGCACCCAAGAAGACACGATGAAGTCATGTCCCTTCCCCGACCTGGTGACTTCCAGATGTTTTGGATCTCAATTCCCAGCATTCCTGAGCAGTGGGCTGATGGGAGTTGAAGTTCAAAGAATCTGGAAGGTACCAGGTTGGGGACGGCTGCTCTATATCGATACAGGTGTTCACATTCTGTCCTGTGCTCTTTGTGAGTAAGGGTTGGATATAAATTAAATTAAATAAATAAATAAACCTGCCTCCCTAGTTTAAGATGGATGAAGGTAGCTGTAGGCCGACACAACTGGAAGACCAACCCTGACCCACGGAATGTGGTAAAACTAGCCAAGCGTACTTGTTGCAAAGGCAGAAGAAAGCAAGGCTTTGGTTTGTGTCTTCGCAACCAGGGCCGGACGGTTTCACCGCCCCACCCGCCGCCGCCCAACTCCATTACCTGAATTAGCATCTTGCGCAGGAACGGCATGACAAAAGCGGGGTTCATACTGCTCAGCCGGCCCACGGTGCAGATGGCCAGCTCGCGGATTTCAAACACCTGGTCGTTCAGAGCCACGAAGAGGGCCTGCAAGTTCTCCGCCTGGGCCAGGTGTGCGTCAAAGCGCTCGTCCAAGGAAGCCAGCACGCAGTAGCGGATGTCAGGGTCTGGAAGAGCACGTTTGAACAGCACATGCTTAGCATGATGGGGGCTTAGCAGCGCTCAGTGGTATGTCAGAGCCCCGAAAAGAGTACATAGAACGTGAGAAGCTGCCGTAGGCCAGGTCCGACTCTTTGTCTGTCGAACCCAGCGTTTTGTACACACAGTGGCCAACCAGCTGCCCACAGAAAACCCACAAGTAGGACTTGAGTGCAACATCACCCTCCCCACGCCCATGTTCCTGAGCCAGTGATATTCATAAGCATATTGCCTCTGATGCTAGAAGTAGCACACAGCCATCAGGAGCAGCCGTTGCCAGCCTTCTCCTCAATGAATTTGTCCGATCCCTTTTTACAGCCATCCAACATTAACGTTAAGAGCAGAACAAAGCGGGATTACTGTGACCCTTCCCCCTGCCAAGGCCCGGCAAAAGCGTCCACCTTCTGGTCTCTGCACTCACCTGGGTCTGTGATTCCGACCACTAACAGCTTGCTGAGGACGTCCGCCACCACCTGGACCGCGGTCTGGCTGACCACGTGGGCGTGCCCGCTGATCAAATGAATGGACGGCGTGAGCAAGCGAGAACACGTGCGAGCGGCCTCCATCCGGACCTCCTTGTGCTCGCTATTGAGGAAGTGATCCGCACAGTGTCGGACAAACTGAGTCAGTGAATGTCCTAAAAAGCGGGGGGGTGGGGGTGGGGAAAGAAGAGTCAATGGTGACGAGAGAAGATTTTGCCGGCTTTCCTCACATCTACAAATGCTTGAAGGGTGCATCTCTTATCGGTGCTTCTCATTTGTTAAGATTTCAGGTTGTACATTCATAAAAATAGCGGAAGCGGCCCTTATGCTGAGTCGGGCCCTTGGCTCTTCAAGCCCAGTATTGCCAACACTGACCGGCAGCGGCTCTCCGGGTTTCAAGCAGATGATTTCCCTGCCTGGCAGGCGATGCTTGGGGTCGAACCTGGGAGCTTCTGCCTGCAACGCAGGTGCTCTACCACCACGCCACGGCCACCCCCTCTCCGCCCCCAAGATCGCTTACCTTCGAACTCAAAGCTGCCCAGGGTGCGGAGCGCGAGTGTGAGGCTGCCCACGTCGTTGGCCTCGGGAAGGTTGGAGAGGCTGGGAGAAGCCAGCTGGTGAGCCAGGCCTTTGGGCATGCCCGGATGGCGCAGGGGCCGATGCATCAGAACCAAGGAGAGCATTTTCAGCAGCCCGTCCTGGATCTCCTTCTTGAGCTGCGGGATCTGGCGACTCAAGTCGTACAGCACGGCCGTCAGAGCAGGGCTGAGGGGAAAGGCGCGGAGCCACAAGGTTTATTTGGTTCGACAAAACGTTAGGCGGGGGCTTCCCAAGTCCCTACTAGCTCTGGCTGAGACGAGTAACCCACATCCAGGCTGCATCACTCTGGGCAGGGACTCGAACGATGGAACGCGCCTTCAGGTCGTATCTATTATCAAGATCCTCCAGATGTTTATTTATTTATTTATTTCATTTCTATACCTCCCAATAGCCGAAGCTCTCTGGGCGGTTCACAAAAATTAAAACCATAATAAAACAACCAACAGGTTAAAAACACAAATACAAGAAATACAGTATATAAAAAAGCACAACCAGGATAAAACCACGCAGCAAAATTGATAGAAGATTAAAATACAGAGTTAGAACAGTAAAGTTTAAATTTAAGTTGAAATTAAGTATTAAAATACTGAGAGAATAAAAAGGTCTTCAGCTGGAGACGAAAAGAGTACAGTGTAGGCGCCAGGCGGACCTCTCTGGGGAGCTCGTTCCACAGCCGGGGTGCCACAGCGGAGAAGGCCCTCCTCCTAGTAGCCACTTGCCTCACTTCCTTTGGCAGGGGCTCACGGAGAAGGGCCCCTGTAGATGATCTTAAGGTCTGGGCAGGTACATATGGGAGGAGGCGTTCCTTCAAATAACCTGGCCCCAAACCGTTCAGGGCTTTAAACGGGATAGAAAGCAAGTGTGTTAGGGGGAATCTAGGCGAGAAGATGTCTATCTACATGACAGTTCTCTCTATTTACATGACAGTTCTCTCTCTGTCACAAGTGCAGAACCTCGTTCAGCTCAAATTCCATTTGGAGAATCTCTCAAGGGCCACATTCCAGTGTTGGGAAGCGCCCCAAAGCCACAAGATACCAGCATACGGTAGCTTGAAAGTGGTAGCTTGAAAGTTTGATCGCTGGCAACTTATCCTCAAGAGAGACATTTCAACTGTTTAGAATTGGGGAAGGGGGACTTCATAGAAGCCAGAAAACCATTGAACGACCAGTGGTTGGGGAGAAAAGAGGTGGCAACAAAAAACATCCCAAAGAAAAAGAAAACCAAGAAGGCAAGATGGCTGTCTGCTGAGACACTGGAAGTAGCCCAAGAATGAAGGAAAGCAAAAGGCAACAGTGATAGGGGGAGATATGCCCAATTAAATGCAAAATTCCAGAGGTTAGCCAGAAGAGATAAGGAATTATTTTTAAACAAGCAATGTGCAGAAGTGGAAGAAGACAATAGAATAGGAAGGACAAGAGACCTCTTCCAGAAAATTAGAAACATCGGAGGTAAATTCCAGGCAAAAATGGGTATGATCAAAAACAAAGATGGCAAGGACCTAACAGAAATAGAAGAGATCAAGAAAAGGTGGCAAGAATATACGTAAGATCTGTATAGGAAGGATAATAATATCGGGGATAGCTCAGACAGTGTGGTCAGTGAGTTAGAGCCAGACATCCTGAAGAGTGAGCTTGAATGGGCCTTAAGAAGCATTGCCAATAACAAGGCAGCAGGAGACGACAGTATCCCAGATGAACTGTTTAAAATATTGCAAGAGGATGCTGTCAAGGTGATGCATGCCATATGCCAGCAAATTTGGAAAACACAAGAATAGCCATCAGACTGAAAAAAATCAACTTATATTCCCATACCAAAAAAGGGAAACACTAAAGAATGTTCAAACTATCGGACAGTGGCACTTATTTCACATGCCAGCAAGGTAATGCTCAAGATCCTGCAAGGTAGACTCCAGCAATTCATGGAGCGAGAATTGCCAGATGTACAAGCTGGGTTTAGAAAAGGCAGAGGAACTAGAGACCAAATTGCCAATATCCGCTGGATAATGGAGAAAGCCAGGGAGTTCCAGAAAAACATCTATTTCTGTTTTATTGACTATTCTAAAGCTTTTGACTGTGTGGATCATAACAAACTGTGGCAAGTTCTTGGTGGTATGGGGATACCAAGTCATCTTGTCTGCCTCCTGAGGAATCTGTATAACGAACAAGTAGCAACGGTAAGAACAGACCACGGAACAACGGACTGGTTTAAGATTGGGAAAGGAGTACGGCAGGGCTGTATACTCTCACCTTACCTATTCAACTTGTATGGAGAACACATCGTGCGACGTGCTGGGCATAACGAATCCAAGGCTCGAGTGAAAATCGCAGGAAGAAACGCTAACAATCTCTGACATGCAGATGACACCACTTTGATGGCTGAATGCGAGGAGGAGCTGAGGAGCCTTATGACAAAGGTGAAAGAAGAAAGTGCAAAAACTGGGTTGCAGTTAAACCTCAAAAAAACCAAGATTATGGCAACCAGCTTGATTGATAACTGGCAAATAGAGGGAGAAAACATGGAGGCAGTGACAGACTTTGTATTTCTGGGCGCAAAGATTACTGCAGACGCTGACTGCAGCCAGGAAATCAGAAGACGTTTACTTCTTGGGAGGAGAGCAATGACGAATCTCGATAAAATAGTTAAGAGCAGAGACACCACACTGACAACAAAGGTCCGCATAGTTAAAGCAATGGTATTCCCCGTAGTAACCTATGGCTGCAAGAGCTGGACCATAAGGAAGGCTGAGCGAAGGAAGATAGATGCTTTGGAACTGTGGTGTTGGAGGAAAATTCTGAGAGTGCCTTGGACTGCAAGAAGATCAAACCAGTCGATACTCCAGGAAATAAAGCCAGACTGCTCACTTGAGGGAATGGTATTAAAGGCAAAACTGAAGTACTTTGGCCACATAATGAGAAGACAGGATACCCTGGAGAAGAGGCTGATGCTAGGGAAAGTGGAAGGCAAAAGGAAGAGGGGCCGACCGAGGGCAAGATGGAGGGATGATATTCTGGAGGTGACAGACTTGACCTTGGGGGAGCTGGGGGTGGCAATGGCCGACAGAAAGCTCTGGCGTGGGCTGGTCCATGAAGTCACGAAGAGTCGGAAACGACTGAACGAATAAACAACAACAACCAGTGAATCTGGAAGGCTGGATTTGAATGCCAAAAGGGTCAAGCTTGACCCCCACCCCAGGCCTGAGGTTCTACACTCCTGCTCTATGTGGAGGGATTTCTGGATAATACGGGGAAACTTTCCATTATGTGAGCCCCCATCTATAGTGGTGCAGCCCAGACACAGCTTCCCACCCTACTGAGGACAGCATGGGAGCAGGGTTGGGCAACGTGGCCCTCCAGATGTTGCTGGACTGCAACTCCCATCAGCCCTACACTGCCTAGCCAACGGTGAGGAATGATGGGCGTTGCAGTCCTTCCGCCAGAAAAGGACAGCTCCGCTTTCCCCCTCACCATCACAGAGAGGAAGAATCCTAATTCTTATGCAAAAAGCAGCCATGAGCTAGTTTTAAATTTGTTAAAGGTTTTAATTTGTTAACGATTTAATACGTTTTTACCTGTGTATATTATTCATTGTTTTACATTGCTCTGATTTTATCTGCGTGCTGCCCTGAGGGTGGGATACATGTTTTAATGGAATAAAAATAAAATGAGCTATGCTCTCGTTCTTATTTCTCCCCTGTAGCACCACAGTGGGGGGGGAGGGGGGGAGAGAGAGAAGAAAATGGACTCTGGACCAGGCGGCCTGTAACTATCGTTTTCCATTTCCTGCACACCTACCAAACTGCAGATCCACTGTCTTGTATGGAAGGATGGAAAAATATCACGGTGTTGATTATAAGCCTTTCTCTCCTTGTTCTCTAGTCCATTCCTCATCTTCTACAACTCCCACCATCCCTGAACATCAGCCATACTAGCTGGGGATAATGGGAGCTGGAGTGCAACAATATTGGGTGACCCAAAGTTGGAATTCACTGCTCTAGCCAAAAAGCCTGGGGTAGTTTTTATCAGTTGCAAGTATTGTTGGAATTAAGTCGACATCAAAAACCCAAATCGTCTGGGCCTATCGGGGAAAAGGCTCTCTTTCCTGCTCACACGGACGTCAAAAAATCCATGTCAGTTCTTGCCAGAATCCTTCAATGCCAAAAAATAAAATAAAAATCCAGTGTCAGACCTGTTGCCTGCATGTAATCCTGTTAGTGGCTAGACTCATGTCAAAAGGGTCAGGGAAGGTCAGATACCCAAACCTGCCCCTAGTTGGCAATTAAAGTATTTGCTAGCTTGGGCATTTGCCCGACAGGAGATATTTCAGATGCCAGAAGTGGACAAGGAGACCTTCTCAGGAATTCATGAGGAATTTTAGACATTTTTAAAATAGCAGCACACCCTGCACTCTCAACAGACACGCAGCAATTTGATATTTCCCTGAAAAACAAACAGGTAGCACCCAGCCCAATCTCCTATGCCTGGCAGACAAGCACAGACAGTAACTAATAGAGCAATCCTATGCTCGTATCTCATATTTCATTTGGACCAGAAATCCAGCCACCGTGTCCAAAGTGTCCGGGGGGGGGGGGAATATAAAAACTCTGCCAGTGCCAACCAATCGGGGACGACTGGCAACCAATCGGGGGGACTGGCAACCAATCGGGGGGACTGGCAACCAATCGGGGGGACTGGCAACCAATCGGGGGGACTGCCCTGGTGATGATGGGGTGACCCAATGAACGCATGATGGGGACACGCCCCTAGCACACCTTCCTGCATCATCATCACCACACACACTCACCAGAGCTCCCTGGTGGCAGAACAGCTACAACAGGTTAGGGCTGCATGTATTGGCAATGCCCAGTAGTTGCTCCCGTTTAGAAGGAGGTTATAATAAGGATAAACTTTGTACTGAAACAATCTTTAATATGGAGCGATGTGCATGTCCTGCTAACTTCTTGGAAGTTAACACCTGGTCAGCGCGAATGGATTTTCAGAGCCCTTATGACAGCGAAAAGCCTTATACTATCACCTTGGAATTGCTCACTACTCATAATGCAGTGGATTGAGGACTTGACAACATTATCAACATTTGTTCGGGTGCTATATCAACGCCACTTGCTGGTTCTGCCTTCCCCAACCTGGTGTGTTGGACTTTGTCCCCCAGCATGCCCCTCGCCAGCCTGGGGCATGCTGGGAGATGTAGTCCAGCACGCCTGGAAGACACCAGGTTGGGGAAGGCTGTGCCGGTTCATAAAGCAGAGCCCCACAAGGCTAGCAGCATTGTATTAGCCAGCTCTCTCCAATGGCAAACGAGAAGCCTCCTTCGACGGTCAGTGAAGGAAAATGCAAACGCCAAAAGCGCCACGTAGTGGTTGGAAGGAGTAACTGAAAGCCCTACCTCAGCCCCACAGCCAGCATGGGCTCCAGAAGCTCCTTGATGTCTTGCTGGATAGAGGGCCCCATCGCTCGTGCCAGCATGCTGATGCAGGTAAAGACCGTGGCATCCACCTGCACCGACTTCTGCCTCCTGGGGGAGAATATCAGAGTTACAAATGCACTGGGAAGGAAGCATCACCCCAAGCAATGATTTTTGTTTGTACTTCCAGTCCCCGTCCCCCATCCCCCCAAAAAGAAACGTGCCCGAAGATACAGCTGGTAAGGACGATTCGAAGACTCCTGGACTCATTTTGGCTGATTGGCAGAGGAGAGGGGGGAGGCACTGAAGGTGCCCTGTTCAATCTGCGTTTAGGGGATTTTGGGCAGAAGAGGCGAGTGAAGCCTGTGACTGGAGAGAGCTGCGAGTCAGAGAGGACAACGCAGAGCTCAATGCACACAAGTGTCTCGATTCAGGGAGTCGTGGTGGGTGTCCTGCTTCTGTTGGGTTGGTAAGCGCAGGATGCAATTTTTTGAGGGCCACTGGGGCGAACATCTATACAGACAGTAAAAACAAGACCTGGAGCTGACTGTAGTTCAGATCACGAACTTCTTATTGCACAATTTAGAATCAAACTAAAGAGAATAGGGAAGACCCACAGATCAGTTAGATATGAGCTCACTAATATTCCTAATGAATATGCAGTGGAAGTGAAGAATAGATTTAAGGGGCTAGATTTAGTAGATAGGGGCCCGGAACAACTATGGACAGAAGTTCGCAACATTGTCCAAGAGGTGGCAAAAAAAACGTCCCAAAGAAAAAGAAAACCAAGAAGGCAAGATGGCTGTCTGCTGAGACACTGGAAGTAGCCCAAGAAAGAAGGAAAGCAAAAGGCAACAGTGATAGGGAGAGATATGCCCAATTAAATGCAAAATTCCAGAGGTTAGCCAGAAGAGATAAGGAATTATTTTTAAACAAGCAATGTGCGGAAGTGGAAGAAGACAATAGAATAGGAAGGACAAGAGACCTCTTCCAGAAAATTAGTAACATCGGAGGTAAATTCCAGGCAAAAATGGGTATGATCAAAAACAAAGATGGCAAGGACCTAACAGAAATAGAAGAGATCAAGAAAAGGTGGCAAGAATATACGGAAGATCTGTATAGGAAGGATAATAATATCGGGGATAGCTCAGACAGTGTGGTCAGTGAGTTAGAGCCAGACATCCTGAAGAGTGAGCTTGAATGGGCTTTAAGAAGCATTGCCAATAACAAGGCAGCAGGAGACGACGGTATCCCAGCTGAACTGTTTAAAATATTGCAAGAGGATGCTGTCAAGGTGATGCATGCCATATGCCAGCAAATTTAGAAAACACAAGAATGGCCATCAGACTGGAAAAAATGAACTTATATTCCCATACTAAAAAAGGGAAACACTCAAGAATGTTCAAACTATCAGACAGTGGCACTTATTTCACATGCCAGCAAGATCCTGCAAGGTAGACTCCAGCAATTCATGGAGCGAGAATTGCCAGATGTACAAGCTGGGTTTAGAAAAGGCAGAGGAACTAGAGACCAAATTGCCAATATCCGATGGATAACGGAGAAAGCCAGGGAGTTCCAGAAAAACATCCAGAACGGAACGGAGCCTCATTGACCACGCAGACTGTTTGTTGGGTGTGAACGCTCTTCTTTGAGCCTTTCCCAATATCTCCTCTGCAAAGAAGTTTACTGTAAAAGGATCGGTACTTTTCAAAGAAGAACGCTCAGACTCACAGCAAACCCCGCCAAAGGCCTTAATTTTGGCAGCTCCTGTACGTGTGAGCAGAGCTTGTATTGACAACCCCAAGAATCCTCCCTCCAGCTAGAGAACTCTCATTCAGCTAGAGAGAGGGGTGTGTGTGTTTAAAAAATGCCAAGGCCATCTCCCATCTTTGCAAGCCTCCACTCACTTGTGGGCAAATTCCTTCAGCGGCAAGGCGGCCTTGATAATTTCGAGGACCCTGGGCAAGTAAACCTGGAATTCTGACCGTACGGCCACCGAGAGTAAGCCCAGGGCTTGGAAAGCGGCCGTCCGCTCCTTTTCTTTCTTAACGCAGCTCAGGACATGGTTCATGGTGTCTGGAAGGTAGTGGTCAGCTGGTCACACCCAAAAAAAATGGAGAGAAGAAGCACAAGCAGTTATTTGTCATGCTTACTTTAGTTAAAAAGAAAGGGCTCATTGGTCAACCCTGCCCAAAACCTATTTCCCAAAAGCGCAGTTTTCAAATGCAGCTGGATGGAGGGGCCCAGCATCATTAAGCAGTAATGAAGGGAAGGCAGTTTGTACATACTGGCTCAGTTCAGACAACACATTAGTCAACGCAGTTCCTAGGGGGTGCGCCCCACGCAAAATGTTCTAACTCCACCGTTGTGTGACTGTGGGCTACCGTGGAGTTGAATAAAATCCATCATGACGTTTGTTTGAAGGTTCCTCCACCCTCTCTCCTCCCCCGGTCCTCCCAATGGTATCCCATCAGCCATTGCTAAAAAAAACCCACACACAATTCCAGTGGCTCTCCTAGAGCGGCACTCACTCCTTTCGCTGCTCTTGCCAGGGAACTCTGTAGCCAGTGGGAAAAGTCAACTCAACTCAATAGAAAACTCCACGGAGCCCTCCACGCAACACAACCCTCCTCTGCAGTGTGGATATTCAGCATGGAGTGTTTTCTAAAAAAAAACACCCTCTATTGTGGGGTGGAGTTTTCCCGTCAGACAACACATTTCTCAACGGTGGTGTAAAAACTCCACCACGGAGTTCTAAAACCACCACTGAGAAACGTGTTGTCTGAACTGAGCCACACAGAGGTTAATTCTTGACCACCAGGGAGAAGGTACAGAGGAAGAACTACAACTGAGGTATGATTCTAGTTCCAAGGCCTATCGTTAAGCAACCCTTAGGCTTAGCGGGGTTGAACTTCAGCCCGAATCCCAACACAGCCCTTCCCAACTCAACCCTGCCTCTGGAAAGTTGCATTCAGGATCCTCTTACCTGTGAACGCAGAAGGGCGAAAGGCAGCCAGCCGCGGCAGTAAGCTGAGGACCGTCATTTGGATCAGGGAGTTCTTGCTGCTGCGGCACTTCAGAACCCAATAGCACACCTGAGAAATGAAAAGGCGGCATGTCTGTGGTCTAGCTAAACTCATACAAAACGGCACATGTGGTGGTAGATTCGTGTCTGGGCTGTACCACTTTCAGATAATAAACGTTTTCCTATAGCATCCTGAGACTTCTCTCCCTTTTTGTGTGCATCTGGGATGCTCACTGCGCCTTGCACCCTGTGCCACTTCAGACTGCAGGTGGAGGTAGAGATATAAACACGGGGAGAGGGGCAGAAGAAGTCAGGGCCTTTTCCAATTTTTCTAATGGAAAAATGAAACATTTGTGGCGGGGGGAAGCTCATTACGATACATTTTATCTTCTAGAATAATGAATGTAATTAGAGATGTAAAATTTCTGGAAATTTTGAAGCCATGGGAAAAAAATTGTTTTTTCCCTTTTTTTCAGGGGCGGGGAGGAATGGAAATTTTCGGAAAAATTGAAATAATGGAATATGAGCACTTTTTACAGATTGAAAGTCACTTTGTTACTTTAGTAACATAAAATGCAATTATGTCCCAGTTGGTTTGGCATAAAATTATTACATTTGGTATATTAAAAGTACAGTGTATTCAAACAATTATTACAAATTTAATTTAGGTTTTTTGGGGGTAACAAATGGAGCTACAAGCTCCTGAACTGTTAGGAACACCTGAACAGTAAGGAACCTCTTTGGTTCTGCCAGTTTATGAGGAGCAGGCAAAAAATCAATTTGAAAAAACAACAGAAGAAACCACCAACATTAGCAACAAAGATTTTTTTTTATGTCTCCTCTAGTCCTCCATAGTGTCAAGCAGACATAAAGCACCCATTCCCATAAAAACAACTGAGAAAAAAGGGGGGACCCAAGATTCAATGAATATGCATGAAATTTAATCAGACTCATTTTCTGACCTATAGCTATCACTATTAGTTTCAGTCTCTGCTTCCATGGCAGTGCTGCCTCCTAGAGGCAGAAATGCATCTTCCTCTTGCATTTGAGAGTTGTAGTCTCAGTTTGCAACCTGGGACTTGCTTGTTCTTGGTGCACAGACATTGTAATAATCTGATACTGTACAGTTTTTAGAAATCATTTGGAGAAGTAAATACCTGAACACCTTGTCTTAAACATTTTATTCTTCATGCTAAAATAAAACATCCCGATATCCGTTTTTTCTTCATTTTTTTCCGAAAAAAACCAAAAGAGGCTTCAGGGGGAAAAACGGAAAAACTGGGTTTGTTCCAAATTTTTCCGGTTTTTTTCCAGGCCTTCACATCTCTAAATGTAATATTGTTTTCCCAGCAGCGTTTTAAGAAATGGTTTGAGATACACTTTATTCCTTCAAAAATCTGCAGTAGTGGGTAACTACAATTCTGCCATACTGTCATGCTCCTTAAGAGTATGATTCATCAGGCAAGGGACAGATATCATCCCATTATCTCCTCACTGATTCTGCACATCCTTTTGTCTCGTTTCATCTATTTCTGGGTAAAGCTGTCTGGAGGGGAGATGGTTTCTAAGCTCCAATAATAAAAGCTTTCTTTTGTTTACCATAACATTGACAGTTTGTTTTAAGAACTTCGGCTGTGGGGCGGTATATAAATGTAATAAATAAATAAATAAATTTCCCCACTATTATCCCAACTAAAAACACACACACACACACAAAGATGTTTGGTACCCTAGGGTATCCATCTCTAAACCTCTGCATGGCTTCGAATTATATATCTGTAACCATGGAGACATCGATTGAGCTTATGAAGACTACGAGCGCTAAAGCCGAAGGAAAATGAAAGTGAACAAGCTCACGCCACGGTTTGACGTGATGTCTGAACTGAGCCGCTTGAGAAAGATTTATTTTATTTTTATTTATTTAAAGGATGCTTCTCAAGGTGTGCACATTTGTTGCATCTGGGGACAAATTAAAAGAGGGGCGCACCAAGAACTTAAGAAGAGCCAATGCTGGATCCAACCAAAGGCCTGTCTAGCCAAGCATTTTATTCTCAGAGTGGCCCAGCTATGCCCCTATCTGGACAGGGATAACCTAGCTGCAGTCGTCCATGCTCTGGTAACCTCCAAATTAGATTACTGCAACGCCCTCTACGTGGGGCAGCCTTTGAAGACGGTTCGGAAGCTCCAGCTTGTGCAAAATGCAGCGGCCAGATTGATAACTGGAACAAGGAGGTTTGAGCATATAACACCGATTCTGACCCGCTTGCATTGGCTGCCTATACGTTTCCAAGCCCAATTCAAGGCGCTGGTTTTAACCTATAAAGCCCTACACGGCTTGGGACCACAATACCTGACGGAACACCTCTCCCGACATGAACCTACCTATACACTGCGCTCAACATCTAAGGTCCTCCTCTGAGTGCCTACTCCGAGGGAAGCTCGGAGGACGGCAACAAGGGAGAGGGCCTTTTCAGTGGTGGCTCCCCAATTATCCCGATGAGGCTCGCCTGGCGCCAACATTATCATCTTTTCGGCGCCAGGTCAAGACCTTTCTCTTCTCCCAGGCATTTAACAACATATGCTAAGTTTGTTTTCTAACGGACCTCAGAACTGTTGTTTTAAATAAACTATATGCCTATAGGAAGGCCAGGATGGCACATGAACACACTCTCTTCATCTTCTCAGAAGACTAGCACACGGAGGCCCTCAAACTCACCTGATCAAACTTCTCTTCCATCAGCTCTCTGCAGCACCGGCTCTCTACCAAGGTCGACTTGACGGGGACAGGTGATGCACCAAAGCCCATGATCCCCGGCTGGGGGCTGAAGCCCAGTAGCCCTACCAAGGCATTGGACTGCTGGGGCTGTACAGACTGGAAACTGGAAAAGGGGGTGATGTGGCGAGGTTTGGTCCCGAAGCCCAACAGGTCCTTGCAATACTTGTCATGTACCATCTGCTGCTGCGTGATCTCCTCCATCTCCTCTCGAAGACGCTACACGGAGGGGAGGAAAAGGATGAATGGATCGCAAGTGACCAGCAAGCCTATAATCCTCCATGAATTCATCTAAACCGATTTAAAAGCATCTAGCCATGAGGTATTTGGGCTGCTTTTCCCCCGGGCTCCCATTTACTTGAGCTGATCCAAAATACTGAACTAGTGGCTTTAAAAGGCTGCTGGCACCTCAACGTCGAAGGCTAGCAGTGGCACCAAAGATAACCTGCTCAATGGCTCAGAAAGGGAACTAGCAGGCTACCTTTAAAGATCCATCACTATGCCAACTAGTCCAACCCTAATACGCTCAGCTTTAAGTAATGGCGAGAGTCAGAGTGGCCACCTTAGTTCACCTGCCCAAAGCACTCTTAATTTATTTCAACATTCTTTAAATGCTGCCATTCAGGGCAGAAAAGGCCTACCAAGGAGGCTCAGACCCAACTCACCTCTCCCTCCATGCTGCTGATCCTGACCAGCTCGTTTAGGATGAGTAAGGCACCATGGATGCGGTCATCACGGTTCATGCCTTTCTCCTTGGCCACGGTCTCGTCGAAACCCTTCTCCGCTTCCTCGTACGTTTGCTGAAATGACATTGCTACTACTTAGGAAAAATAGCTATACACCCAAAAAATGATCCAAGCGCTTATATCGTATCCCTGTATCGGTAAGGCCGGATGGCATTATTATCTCTGCAATGCAGATCCGGGAGGGGCGGGGAGGCTGAGAAATGAGTGGCTCGCACAAGGTGATTCCACGGATTCTGAAATTTGAACCAAGGAATTCTTGCCTCAAGCCATCTCTCCTTACCCGGTACCACTGCGGCTTCTGCATCTCTTTTGACTCCCGCTGAGTTGTCAGGATGAGGCAGGCTCGTAAGGCGGAAACGGCTCCCTCGCGGATGGCTTGCTTGGGATCCCAGACGGCAACAAAAATATTGTCAAAAAATGGCTGCACTTGCTGGAAGAAGAATGTGGGGACACTGATCGCCAGCTCCCGCAAAACCAAGACCTGGAAGGAAGGGAAAGAGATGAAACCGAAGAAGCCAAAGGGTCGGAATGAGAATTCAGAGGCTTATCAACTGAGTAGGCAGCCTTACTCGCACACAGAGACAACACATACAGAGGCAGTGAATTTCGTGACACCCGCCTGAACTTTATACAAAGCTCTCTGTCTAATAATAATTCAAGGGCAGGAATGTACTTATACTCCATTTTTTCGCAAGAAATCAAAGTTTCTTCTAACTCTTAGGGCCAAATTAGACGTGACATTAAACATACCTGGATTTTTGTTCTCCGGGCCTTTTAAGCTCTGAGCTCTAACTCCTTTTAATCGCTTGGTCTTTTTTATTGTTCGTAAATATAAATAAACATAACTTAAAACAGTCCCAAAGAGCATTGGGAACTGTAGTTTAGGGGAAGCTGGAAAACATCCTCCAGTTGTTTCGGAATTCAATCCCCAGAATTCCTGACTGTTGGCCATTAAAGTCATCTCAGAGTGCAGGACACGGAATAACGGGCTCAAGTTACAGAAAGCCAGATTCCGACTGGACATCAGGAAAAACTTCCTGACTGTTAGAGCAGTACGACAGTAGAACCAGTGACCTAGGGAGGTTGTGGGCTCTCCCACCCTAGAGGCCTTCAAGAGGCAGCTGGACAACCATTTGTCAAATATGCTTTAGGGTGGATTCCTGCATTGAGGAGGGGGTTGGACTCGATGGCTTTATAGGCCCCTTCCAACTCTACTATTCTTTGATTCTATGATTCTGTGAAAGTCCAACACAATCTACCTTCTGCCCGCCCCAGATCTAAAAGAGTTCTCAGCATCTTCATCCAAACTCAATTAGCTACTGGTAAAAAAACCTTCAGGGTTTTGAAACAGCACTAGGTAAAATGAAGGTGGAAATTTAAATCGGCAAAATGGGAGTGGGAGAAGACAAGATGAAAAGACAGGACGTGAGCTAAAGGACATAGCTTTGTTCTAGGGCTCTGTTCCTACCTCCTGAAGTACCCTGTGAAGTCCCACTCCAAAAGCCCTCACAAGCAGCTTCTATCAGAGCTATGCAAAGAACAGGCTCTTACCGCCGCATGCCTCCGACCTTCGTTCCGGTCGGCTCCCAGCCACTCCAGAGCCCGCTTCACTTCAAACTCCACGTATTCTGCCGTGAAGGTGTCACCTGCCATGGCAAGGCGCCCGATGGCCTTGGAAGCCATCTCCATGACAACAGGGTCATTGGAGGGAAGGAGGTTCCTTAGGTAGTTGGCAAACCTTCCGATGCGGGTGACATTGCCTCCCTCGACACCAATGAGGCTTGCTGAAAGAGAGAAAGTGATGGGGGAATTTCTTTTAGCATTGTTAGAAAAAAAATGGATAATACATTGGAAGAAACCACTTATCCCTGCGAACCACTTCTTTAAAACACTACCTCTTCCTGTACCACAAGCCGCCAGAGAAAAAGACAGCCACCAGGTTTTGGCAAGCTGAAATTGGTCAGGTAGCCAGAGAAGTGTGATCCTATTCGCTAAGAGCAAAGCCATTTATAGAATTGTACCTGTGTCTCAGAGTGAACTTCTCCAGGCATTAAAATGTGTGATTAAAATAAAGAAATCTCGCCAATTTTTCTGAGGCAAAATATCTAGATACCCACCTATGGCCAAAATGCCTCCTTTCCTCTCGTTTGCATCCGAACTAGAGACCAACTCGAAGATGTGGTGATTCAGCTGGTCGTAAAAACGGGTGGATTCCTCTTGGCTCATCTGTGAAGGAAGGAAAAAAGAATTCAATCCAATAAGCAGGTGCTCCGGGCCATGAACACCCCCAGTGTTTTCTCAGCCTCCATAAATCCTATTGCAGCAAATAAATAAATTATGTAGGTTGAATGCATGATCCAAACTCAAAGAAATCTCTTAGACTTGGTTGTTTGGACCTCGGTTATTATTATTATTATTTATTTATATAGCACCATCTATGTACATGGTGCTGTACAGCGTAAAACAGTAAATAGCAAGACCCTGCCGCATAGGCTTACAATCTATTAAAATCATAGTAGAGCGATAAGGAGGGGAAGAGAATGCAAACAGGCACTGGGTAGGGTAAAACTAACAGTATAACAGTATAAAGTCCAAACAGTGAAGGAGATAGATGTTAGGTTCCTTCCCAAGTTCAGTGACAGAGACTGAGCTTCATATGCAGAATGTCCCGGGTTCAAACATTGTTGTCCCCAGATAAAAGAATAGGAAAGAGCTCCACCTGACATCCTAGAGGGTCATTGCTAGTCAGAATACACAATACTGGGTTGGATGGACGTATATTTTGATCTGCTATAAGGCGGCTTCCTGTGTAGTATGGATTTTTTTTAAAAAAGGCCTATTGGTCTAATTATCATTTAAACAGCATCCATGTAAACAGCAAAGAAAGGCCCCTGCCCCAAAGGAGATTACAATTTAAACTTGGATGACAGCAGGGCGATAGGATGGAGAGAGAAATGTGAACAAATGCAGCTACAAAATTTTAAGGTTGGTTGCAGTTAGGGGTGGGGAATAAGGGATTAACGCAAACGGCTCGTTCAAAAGGCGGTGGGAAATTTTTTTTATCATTTCCCCTTGTTCACACTTCTTACTATCAGGCAAAGTGCATGAAGTTCTCTCCTCCCATTCCACTCACCTCGCGGAGCTCCATGGTAACATAATGCTGCAAATCTTTGGCGGCTTTTGCTCTGGCTTCTTCGTTCCGGCTCTTGAGGCCTCCAGCAAACTGCTGGAGGATAATGACGGTCCCTGACATGATTGCGGGACATCAAGTCCTCTAGGCCCCTTTGAGACAGAAAGGCAGAAGAAAGCAGTTATGAGCTTCTGAAAGAAGAAATTGCAACTCAATGCAGCTCACGTCATCTCAAATCCCTGGATTAAATACATGTTTTCAGACGGCAGGATTTCCTGTGGAATTTCCGTGGAAATGGGGCAGATCCTAAAGAAAGGCCTAAACCAGTTATGAGCATTCAGCTTCCTCAAGTCTTGGTAGGCACAGATACAGAAAAATAATTAGGGGGGGCGGGGAGGAAGGGAAAAAATAAAATAAAACGAGTTAAAATTTTAAAATAAAAGATTACGAGCAATAAGTATTACCCATATTATTAAGAACATAAGAAGAACCTTGCTGGATCAGACCAAGGGTCCATCTAGTTCAGCTCTCAGTTCACACAATGGCCAACCAGCTGTCGGCCAGGAACCAACAAAGCAGGACATGGTGCAACAGCACCCTCCCATCCATGTTCCCCAGCAACTGGTGCACACAGGCTTAC
This sequence comes from Elgaria multicarinata webbii, assembly GCF_023053635.1. NCBI lineage: Eukaryota > Metazoa > Chordata > Lepidosauria > Squamata > Anguidae > Elgaria > Elgaria multicarinata. The sequence goes on along the minus strand of NC_086190.1, from coordinate 17,130,853 downwards.
TGCCTCGAATACTGGAGACAGCACACAACCATCAGGGCTAGTAGCCATGGATAGCCTTTGCCAGTAGCTAGTAGCAAATCACACAGAGCCACAACCTGTGACCAGACTCAAATACTAGAGGTAAACATTGCATTGTAAATATTTTGGGTACAACTAAGACATGAAAGAGAAGAGATTATAGGCAAGAAGCGTTATTATCATTATCATTCTTACAGTGAAAATATACAAATCTTGAGGTTAAAAACTGCAACACAAATATTTTGGGTAAGATTTTAAAATAAGATAAAAATAGGTGAGAAGGAGGAGGATGGCGATTTCTTTAATGGAGTCAAAGAGTGAGGTAGAAACTGCAATATAAATGTTCTGGATATGATCTTAAAATATTATTTTATTATTATTTACTACATTTATATACTGCCCCATAGTCAAAAGTCTCTGGGTGGTTTACAAATATTAAAACACTGAACGTTAAAAACTGATATACAAAATTTTAAACCATAAAATAAAATTTAAAAACCATAAAAAGCATATATCTATCTATCTCAACTATCAACTCTCAGTAGATCCTTTGTGTATAAACTATGCGTATAAACTATGAATGAATTAATGTTCTCAGCAGTTTCCCGGTCAATTACAAACTAAGCATATGTCTGTTTAAGAAAACCATAAAGACTGATCTCTTCCGGCAGGCCTTTTGTTGTTTATTCGTTCAGTCGCTTCCGACTCTTCGTGACTTCATGGACCAGCCCACGCCAGAGCTTTCTGTCGGCCGTCGCCACCCCCAGCTCCCCCAAGGTCAAGTCTGTCACCTCCAGAACATCATCCATCCATCTTGCCCTTGGTCTGCCCCTCTTCCTTTTGCCTTCCGCTTTCCCTAGCATCAGCCTCTTCTCCAGGGTATCCTGTCTTCTCATTATGTGGCCAAAGTACTTCAGTTTTGCCTTTAATACCATTCCCTCAAGTGAGCAGTCTGGCTTTATTTCCTGGAGTATGGACTGGTTTGATCTTCTTGCAGTCCAAGGCACTCTCAGGATTTTCCTCCAACACCACAGTTCAAAAGCATCTCTCTTCCTTCGCTCAGCTTTCCTTATGGTCCAGCTCTCGCAGCCATAGATTACTACGGGGAATACCATTGCTTTAACTATGCGGACCTTTGTTGTCAGTGTGGTCTCTCTGCTCTTAACTATTTTATCAAGATTTGTCATTGCTCTCCTCCCAAGAAGTAAACATCTTCTGATTTCCTGGCTGCAGTCAACATCTGCAGTAATCTTTGCACCCAGAAATACAAAGTCTGTCACTGCCTCCACGTTTTCTCCCTCTATTTGCCAGTTATCAATCAAGCTGGTTGCCATAACCCAGTTGAATTTTAAGATGCCTTTTTTAATCGTGCTGCTTTTAACGATGCACTGGTTTAAAACGTTTGAATTAGTTGTATGTATTTTATGGTGTTTTTATTTGTGTTGTACCCCGCCTCGATCCAGAGGGAGAGGCGGGTAACAAATATATTTATTATTATTATTATTATTATTAAATACCTGGGAGAAAAGTCTTGACCTGGCACTGAAAATACGTTTTATATGTAAATCTATTATTATTATTATTATTATTATTATTATTATTATTATTATTATATCTTTATATAGCACCATCAATGTACATGGTGCTGTACAGAGTAAAACAGTAAATAGCAAGTATTTAAAATAATTATGAACACTCAGCAGATTCGGGGTCAACTACAAATTCAGAAGATGCTGTTCAACGCCCTGGAGAAAAGTCTTGACCTAGAACTGAAATGTTAGCACCAGGCAAGCCTCATCACGGAGACCATTTCATAATTGAGGGGCCACCACTGAAAAGGCCCTCTCCCTGGTTCCAGGCGAAGAGGGAAAAAACCTCCCCAAAAAGGTTATAAGTGAGAAAAATGGCGATGATGAAGATGATTTTGTTAAAATATTCAAATCCAGAGACAAAACCTGCAATGTTTTAAGTAAGATTTTAAAACAGGATGAAAGAGTACATGAGGCAGAAAGATTATTATTATTGTGTGAAAATATTCAAATCCAGAAGTAAAAACTTCAATATTTTAGGTAAGATTTTAAAACAGGATGAAAGAATTTAATAGGCAGGAAGATTATTATTGTTGTTATTATTGTTGTTGTGTGAAAATATTTAAATCCAGAGGTAAAAACTTCAATATTTTAGGTAAGATTTTAAAACAGGATGAAAGAGTACATGAGGCAGAAAGATTATTATTATTATTGTGTGAAAATATTCAAATCCAGAAGTAAAAACTTCAATATTTTAGGTAAGATTTTAAAACAGGATGGAAGAATTTAATAGGCAGGAAGATTATTATTGTTGTTATTATTGTTGTTGTCGTTGTGTGAAAATATTTAAATCCAGAGATAAAAACTTCAATATTTTAGGTAAGATTTTAAAACAGGATGGAAGAGTTTATGAAGCAGGAAAATTATTATTATTGTTATTGTATGAAAAGATTCAAATCCAGAGATAAAAACTGCAACATTTCAGGTAAGATTTTAAAACAGGATGAAAGAGTTTTTGAGCTAGAAAGATTATTATTGTTGTTATTGTTATTATTATGTGAAAACATTCAACTCCAGAGATAAAAATATACAAATCCAGAGATAAAAATCTATAAATAAATTTTAACTTGGTGTTTTAAGTTCGTAATTTTGCATTGCTGCTGTTTTTATCTGGTTGAGCTTTTATATTGTATTTTATATTATGGTTTTATACTTTGAATGGTTTTAACTTTTGTGAACCGCCCAGAGAGCTCCGGCTATTGGGCGGTATAGAAATGCAATAAATAAATAAATATTGCAATATTTTATTTTAGGTAAGATTTTAAAACAGGATGAAAGAGTTTATGAAGTAGGAAGATTATTATTGTTATTATTATTGTGTGAAAAGATTTAAATCCTGAGGTAAGAACTGCAATATTTTAGATAAGACTTTAAAACAGGATGAAAAGAGTTTATGAGGCAGAAAGATTATAATTATTATTATTGTGTGAATTATTATTATTATTGTGTGAGGGGGAGGGGCAGAAGAGCGGGAATCCCCTCACGGGCGCCGATGGGCCCTTTCCTTACCGCTTTCCTCACAGCCTCCCCGGCCTCATCCTGCCCTCGGCGGCCCCGACGAACCACTCGCTTTTACCCCCTTCTTCCTTTCCCCCAATTTTATTCCTTTCCCCTCCGGCTGTCGGCGCCGCCCCTAACCGGCGAATCCAGCCAATCAGCCTCCGCGATACCGTAAATGGACAAAGCAACTACCAATAGAAAGAGGCGAGGGAAAGAGTGACCGGCGCTTGTCCCCGCCCCCTCCAATAACCTTCCCTTCCCCACCCTCTTCCCAACACTTCTGAAGCAACCACAGAGGAGAGGTAGGAAGAATCGGCCAATCAGAGAACGAGGACCTGGGGATTGACGCTGAAAAGGGCCAATACGCTACAGGAAGGGACAGTCGCAGAGTCGGCGACTGCTTCCGCCCTCGTCCAAGGAGGAGTGAGAAGTGGGCGTGATCTCTCGTGCCTTCAAACAGCTGGCGTCTCTATGGTTGAGCGTCAGTCCGCCGAGATAACTCAGAGGGACCATCCTTAACCGTAATTTCCAGAGCGGGCGCGCAGGCACATATAATTCCTCCCAATATAACTATTGCAAATAAATAATAAATTAGCATTCGTTTTTGTTTTTATAGTTAATAATTAAATTGCAATAATGAATGCTGGTTGACTAGTCCCAACTAGTTCCTCCCTCCCAATCCCCTTTCCTTTTGTGTCATGTCTTTTAGATTGTAAGCCTGTGGGCAGGGACTGTCAAGAAATACTTTTGTAAGCCGCCGTGAGAGCCTTTTTTGGCTGAATGGCGGCATAAAAATCCTTAAATAAATAAATAAAAAATAAAAAATAGTCCCAAGTATAGGAGGGCATTTACCTTGGCTAGATTTAGTGCCTTTCCTTCCAGATTGATGGAAGGCAGATATAAAAAAATTCCTTTTTCTGGTCTATCGACTGTAAATAAAGGATGGATGGATTGAATGACTACTTTTATCGTAGGTCAATGTTGCATTCAGGGAAGGGCTGCCTTTTCGACAAAGCAACACTGTGAAGGGCAGGGGAAGCATGGCAATATTTTTGCAACCCTAGAACGACCCACGGCTTTTCTTGTGGTAGGGTGACCCTATGAAAAGGAGGACAGGGCTCCTGTATCTTTAACAGTTGCATAGAAAAGGGAATTTCAGCAGGTGTCATTTGTATATAGGGAGAACCTGGTGAAATTCTCTCTTCATCACCACAGTTAAAGCTGCAGGAACTATACTGCAGCTATACTGTGACCAGATTTAAAAGAGGGCAGCTTTAACTGTGGTGATGAAGAGGGAATTTCCACAGGTTCTCCATATATACAAATGTTGTTTATTCGTTCAGTCGTTTCCGACTCTTCGTGACTTCATGGACCAGCCCACGCCAGAGCTTTCTGTCGGCTGTTGCCACCCCCAGCTCCCCCAAGGTCAAGTCTGTCACCTCCAGAATATCATCCCTCCATCTTGCCCTCGGTCCCTCTTCCTTTTGCCTTCCACTTTCCCTAGCATCAGCCTCTTCTCCAGGGTATCCTGTCTTCTCATTATGTGGCCAAAGTACTTCAGTTTTGCCTTTAATACCATTCCCTCAAGTGAGCAGTCTGGCTTTATTTCCTGGAGTATGGACTGGTTTGATCTTCTTGCAGTCCAAGGGGGGATCTACACTACTGCTTTAAAGCACTTTATAACAGTTTTGACAACTGTTGGGGCCCAGGACACACTGCATATACAGGTTTCAAAACGGCTTTAAAGCGCTTTAAAAGCAGTAGTGTAGATCCCCCCCAAGGCACTCTCAGAATTTTCCTCCAACACCACAGTTCAAAAGCATCTCTCTTCCTTCGCTCAGCTTTCCTTATGGTCCAGCTCTCACAGCCATAGATTACTACGGGGAATACCTTTGCTTTAACTATGTGGACCTTTGTTGTCAGTGTGGTCTCTCTGCTCTTAACTATTTTATCAAGATTTGTCATTGCTCTCCTCCCAAGAAGTAAACGTCTTCTGATTTCCTGGCTCCAGTCAGCGTCTGCAGTAATCTTTGCGGCCAGAAATACGAAGTCTGTCACTGCCTCCATGTTTTCTCCCTCTATTTGCCAGTTATCAATCAAGCTGGTTGCCATAACCTTGGTTTTTTTGAGGTTTAACTGAGACCCAGCTTTTGCACTTTTGCAAATGACCCCTGCTGAAATTGCCTTTTCAATACAACTGTTAAAGATACAGGAGCCCTGTCCTCCTTTCCATAGGGTCACCCTATCTTATGGACACTGAGAGACGGGGCCTGTTGAAAGAGGGTGTTTGCCGCATGGACCCTCCAAAACCTGGAGCCCACACTGGCTATTCTTTCTTCTACCTACGGGTGGGGACGAGGGAGATTTTTATTTTTATTTTTTTAAAAAAACTTTTTAAAACTTGGCTAAAACTTCTTTGTTCCAGCAGGCCTTTGGAGAATAATCCAGCCCTCCATCTATGTTAATGTCTTATAATTCTGTTGTGTATTTTTTAAATTGTTTATGGTTTTGTTTCCCCCCCCCCCCCATGTATATTTTAAACTTTGTAAGGCCGCCTGGAGGCCCAGCATTGGGCAAAAGGCAGGATACAAATAAATTTAATAATAATAATATTTATTTATTTATTTATTTATTCCATTTTTATACCGCCCAATAGCCGAAGCTCTCTGGGCGGTTCACAAGAATTAAAACCATAATAAAACATCCAACAGGTTAAAAGCAAAAATACAAAATACAGTATAAAAAGCACAACTGGGATAAAACCACGCAGCAAAATTGATATAAGATTAAAATACAGAGTTAAAACAGTAAAAATTAAATTTAAGTTAAAATTAAGTGTTAAAATACTGAGTGAATAAAAAGGTAATAATAATAATAATAATAATAATAATAATAATAATAATAATAATAATAATAATAATAATAATAATAATAATAATATAAAAACGTGTACTCGGAAGTGCTCTATCCAAGTGAAGTGACATACCACTCTAACCTTTTATTTGTCTCTGTGGCTCGTCCCCGCTAGGGTTAGATCTCGCGAGAGGGAACGAGATTTCCCCTCGCCTGGGTTTGCTGCGCCGTCCAATATGGCGGCTGCCTGCTGAGCGGGGGAAGCGCAGCGGCCTAGAAACGGGACAGCAATGGCGGCGGCGGAGGAGCGCGGCGGTGGCGGCGACACCGCTGAGGGGACCGAGAGCGGCAGCGCGGACATGGTGCTGCCCGGGTTTAAGGACGCCGATTCCTTCGTCAAGGTAAATACTGGAGGAGGGAAAGAGGCCTAGGGAAAAAACGCGCTACGGGTGCCGCGTGGTCAAAGAAGGAGCGAAGCATGCCGGGAGTTGTAGTCTCAGCCTTTCAAGCAGTGGATAGGGCTATATTAGGGTGACCCTATGAAAAGGAGGACAGGGCTCCTGTATCTTTAACAGTTGCATAGAAAAGGGAATTTCAGCAGGTATCATTTGTATATATGGGGAACCTGGTGAAATTTCCTCTTCATCACAGCAGTTAAAGCTGCAGGAGCCCTGCCCTCTTTTGCATCTGGTCACTCTAGTATAGCTCCTGCACCCTTTAACTGTTGTGATTTTCACCAGGTTCTCCATATATACAAGTGACACCAGCTGAAATTCCCTTTTCTGTGCAACTGTTAAAGCTGCAGGAGCCCTGCCCTCTTTTGCATCACTCTAGTATAGCTCCTGCACCCTTTAACTGTTGTGATTTTCACCAGGTTCTCCATATAGATTGTAAGCCTGTGGGCAGGGACTGTCAAGAAATACTTTTGTAAGCCGCCGTGAGAGACTTTTTTGGCTGAATGGCGGCATAAAAATCCTTAAATAAATAAAATAAATAAAAATATATACAAGTGACACCTGCTGAAATTCCCTTTTCTATGCAACTGTTAAAGATGCGGGAGCCCTGTCCTCCTTTTCATATGGTCACCCTAGGCTATATGGAAAGGAGGACAAGGGCTCCTGCGTCTTTCAACAGTTGCATAGGAAAGGGAACCTCAGCAGGTGTCTTTTGTATACCTGGTGAAATCCCCTCTTCATCACAATAGTTGAAGCTGCCCTCTTTTTGTATCTGGTCACACTAGGCAGGGCTCCTGCAGGTTAAACTGAAAGGACTCTTCAAATACTTGAAAGGTTGTCACACAGAGGAGGTCCAGGATCTCTTCTCCATCATCCCAGAGTGCAGGACACGGAATAACGGGCTCAAGTTACAGGAAGCCAGATTCCGGCTGGACATTAGGAAAAACTTCCTGAGGGTTAGAGCGGTACAACAATGGAACCAGTTACCTAAGTAGGTGGTGGGCTCTCCCACGCTAGAGGCAGCTGGACAGCCATCTGTGAGGGATGCTTTAAGGTGGATTCCTGCAATGAGCAGGGAGTTGGACTCGATGGTCTTCCAACTCTAGGATTCTATGATATGAGAAAGCATTGAGAAGCTGCAGGAGCCCTTCCCTCTTTTGGATCTGGTCAGGAGTGCAGGGCTCCTGCAGCTTTAACTGTTGGGATGAAGAGGGGATTTAACCTGGTGCTGCATGCATACAAATGACACCTGTTGAAATTCCCTTTTCTATGCAACTTTATTTATTACATTTATATACCACCCCATAGCTGAAGCTCTCCGGGCGGTTTACAAAAGTTAAAACAGTGAACATTAAAAAGTATACAAAAAAGTTAAAACCATCAAAAATATAAAAATAACAGTATAAAACAACAGTATCCATTTAAAGATGCAGGAGCCCTGTCCTCCTTTCCATAGGGCCACCCTAAGACTGTAGGTGTCACATGATGGGGGTGCTGGCAATGGGGCCGGTCAACTAATTTGGGGCTGAAGTTGTTTTTGTGAGATACTGACTATGATTTATAAAAATATGAAATGTTATTTAGGAATTTAATACATCCGCGCACACATATAAACACATACACACATATGTATATAGATTTGTTTGCATGTCTTTACAGTGGCCGTCTAATTGGTTTATTGTTTTGTACACATCTAATAAACCCAATCGCTAATGTTCTCTGCATGGATTCCAATCAGTTTTAAAAACACACACCCTGAAATACTGTCTCAAAACGCAGTTCAAAATGTTGGACTGGGAGTCGGGAGATCCGGGTTCTAGTCCCCACTCCGCCATGGAAACCCACTGGGTGACTTTGGGCCAGTCACAGACTCTCAGCCCAACCTACCTCGCAGGGTTGTTGTTGTGAAGATAAAATGGAGAGGAGGAGGATTATGTACGCCGCCTTGGGTCCTTGGAGGAAAAAAGGCAGGATATAAATCTAATAAATAAATAAAATACAAAACGCAATGCAAATAACCACCCAGAGAGCTTCGGCTATTGGACGGTATAAAAATGAAATAAATATAAATATAAATAAATAAATGTTAAAAAGAATACAATCCAGTGTAATGGAAGGCAGTTACGCTAAATACAATCCAGTGTAGTGCAAGACAATGTAACGCAAGACGATAAAACAGCCATGATAACCTAGGACAGGGTCTCTAAAATGCCTGGGGAGGAAAGAACGGGCTTTGCCCAGCGCCAGAAGATACCTTCCCCAGCCTTCTATTTCAGCAGTGCCCTGGTCGCCTCAGGTGAGCCGGAATGGCTTAGAGATGAGCGCCTGGAATTGTATGCAGGTCAGTCTTTGGGCTGATTGTAGAGGGAAGCTGAAAGGCAGTTTCTAGTTTTCTTCCACGCCTGCGTGTATGTAAGGGGCTGGAGCTCCTTCGCAGCTGGGACAGGCGTGTGACAGCCTGACGCTTCGCCCTGTCGTTGTTCTCGTGCTCCAGCATGCCCTTGGCACGGTGGTGTCGGCCACCAAGGCTTCGAGCGGCCTCCCTCAGCACGGAGACGAGTACGACTTCTACCGCAGCTTCCCCGGCTTCCAAGCCTTCTGCGAAACCCAAGGGGACAGGTTGCTGCACTGGTGAGTCTCTGCGGGCCGCGGGCGACGTCATTCCGGGGCAAGGGTGACTTGGCTCTCTTCCTGGAGTCGGTCGGAGCGGCCGGCCGGCCGGCGTGGTTTGCTTGGCAGCACAGGGCCCGTTTCATTGCCTGCCTCCTTATTTCCCAGTCCGATTTAAGACGCTGGAATTAACCTTTAGCGCTCTAAACCAGAGGTGTTCAACCTCCTCCAGCCCGAGGGCCAAATTCCATTTCGGAGAAGTTCTTGGGAGCCACATTGCAGTGGCGGCTGAGGTCAAAACGTATGCTAAATTACGCCAAGGATAATCTAGCCTAAGGCTCTTTCTTACTGCCTGTAACTAAGCCTTTAAGAGAGGCGTTTCAATCTTTTAGAATGAGGCAGTGCTGGAACGCGCAAAACTCGGGAAGCCACCCAATGGTTGGCAGTCTGGGGGAAAGGGGCGTGGCCTAGGAGCGGGGGCGTGGTCATCTAAGGAAACCCAGATTGGGACCCCAGGTGGACTGGATTAGGCCTGCGATTTCCGACCCCCGGTCTAAACAATTTGGGACTAGGCCATCTGAAGGCCCAACTGCTCTCACCTATACTTGCCCGAGTCTTAAGATCAGCATTTAAAACCCTGCTGTCAAGACCATCGGCAAGGTCTGTTCACCTCGCCAGTAACAAGGACGGGGCCTTTTCTGTGGTGGCCCCACACCACTGGAATACCTTACCCAGGAGATGCTGGGGATCGATCCTGGGATCTTCTGCATTCAAAGCAACGGCTCTACGCTTGAGCTATGGTCTTTCTCCCATAAGATTCTAGTCCCTATGGTTCTAAATAAATGGCTGGTTTAAATCGGAAACATTGGAAGTTGCCTTATTATTGAATCCTTGGTCTATCTAGCGCCATGATGTTGACACTGACTGGCAGCAACGGCTCTCCAGGGATTCAGGCAGGATTCTTTCCTCGCCCTACTTGGAGAAGCCGGGGTTTGAACCTGGGGCCTCCTGCGTGCAAAGCACGAGCCCTAGGACTCAGCGACAAAGTCCGAATATTCCACAGCAGCGGATGAATCCTGCTGCTGTCTGACCCGGACTCTGCTCTTTCTCTCGACAGCATGAGCAAAGTGATGCAGTACCACGGCTGCCGTAGCCACCTCCAGGACCGTGGCAAGGTCACGGAGCTGGAGGACAAATTTGATCTGCTGGTCGACGCCAACGATGCCATCCTGGAAAGAGTGGTGAGTTGCTGCCGTTCCAGAGGGCTTGATGGTTTATTTATGATGAAGGGGCTGGAGCATCTCCTCTGTGAGGGAAGGTGACATCAACTGGGATTGTTTAGCCTGGAAAAAAGGAGGCCGAGGGGAGACAGGATAGAGGTGGACAAAATTATGCACGGTGTGGAGAACGTGGAGAGGGCGACATTTTTCTCCCTCTCTCAAAATACTGGAACCCAAAGGGATTGCACGGCAGACCTCTGTATTTTCTCACACCTTGGAGGGAGGGTTTGGAACCGTGACACGTTAGATGCTCACTGTGCCACGACACAGGCTCTTTACGACAGGCCTGCCCACGGACCACTCCCTGCTCAAGCGAAGCACCACCACTTTATGACCCTGAGGTGAGGGACAAACACCACCTTTCTACCAACTATGCGGAGAAAGGGGTGAAACAGGAATGATTTCAGGAATAAACTAATGCGCGGTGAATTTTATATGTGCTGATGGTGAACGAATGTCAGAACAGGTGTTCTATGTATGTAACTGCAGATGATAAACGCCAAGGAGACACGTGGGATTTCTGTGGTAGTCAAACCAACTGAATAAAAAATTATTTCAACGTTCACAAACTTTGTTTCGTAATAAAACTTTTCAGACCCTTGTTAAGACCTCTCATCCAATCCTTTCTCTCTTCTCATACACGCTTTCCTTTCTCTCACACCTTCACTCCTGAACTTTCTTTATTATCAGGATTGTTTAATATACACCAAGTGACTATCTGCACACTACACTCCAAAGACAACCCTCTTCACCCTGATCCTCTAATTCTCCCCTCGAACCAAAGTACTTTTAAAAACGCCCCCTTTATCACCTCGGTCATTCCCTTATATATCCTCCTTCCCCCTCCTAAGATATTCAATCTCCACCCGCTCAGGTCAACATTTTAAACAGAATAGACTTACAAATGCTAGACATACATTAGGGAAGTGACTTGTGGGGTGTAACGCTACACTCACCCCCCTCCGCATTCTAGGCTCTGACTGGCAACAGCAGAGCATTCTAGGCTCTGACTGGCAACAGCAGAGAGAGCCTTTCCTGCCCCGGCTGCCTCAGCTCCTTTAACCCAGGGACCGTCTGCGTACCAAGCAAGCCCTCTCCTGCTCACTTACAGCCCTTTCCCCAACCTCGTCTTCTTCCCTGATCCGGTCTCGGGCGGCGGCATTTCGCTGAACGCCCTGTTCCGAAATTTCAGGGCATGCTCCTGGACGAAGCGGCCGGCGTGAACAAGAACCAGCAGCCCATTCTCCCCTCGGGCTTGCAGGCCCCCAAGACCATCGTCTCCAGCTGGAACCGCAAGGTGAAAGTCGCCCTGGCTTTGTTCTTGAAGGGGTTCGTTTCTGTTTAGACCGGGGCTGGGTGACGGAGCAGGGGGTTGGACTTGATGGCCTTGTAGGCCCCTTCCAACTCTACTATTCTAGGATTCTATGACTTGTGGACGTTTCGGACTGCAACTCCCATCAGCCCCAGGCAGCATGGTTAATGGGAGTTGTCTGCCACGACATCTGCAGGGTTTCTTGCTCCTCAAGTGGGCTTTCCCCCACTCCTGTTGCTTTGGATAACAACTCCCAGCATTGAAGGAAAAAAGGAGGAAAGGAACCTCTCGTGCAAGCACTGAGTCATTACTGACTCTTGGAGGGACGCCAGCTTTCGCTGACGTTTTCTTGGCAGGCCTTATAGCGGGGTGGTTTGCCGTTGCCTTCCCCGGCCGTGATTACCTTTCCCCCAGCTAACTGGGTACTCATTTTACCGACCTCGGGAGGATGGAAGGCTGAGTCGACCTGAGCCGGCTGCCTGAAACCAGCTTCCACTGGGATCGAACTCAGGCCGTGGGGAGAGTTTCAGCTGCAGAAACTGCTGCTTTACCGCTCTGCACCACACGAGGCTTTGAAAGGAGCTTAAAAGGGGCAACTAAAACGCGCAAGGGCCTGGAGCATCTCCCCTATGAAGGAAGGTGGGATTGTTTAGCTCGGGGGGAAAAGGAGGCTGATAGAGGTGTACACGATTATGCATGGTGTGGAGAAGGTGGACAGGGAGACAGTTCTCTCCCATAATACTAGACACCCAATGGGGTCGTCATCCCACGAAGCTGATGGGTGGGAGATTCAGGACAGATAAAAGGCAGGACTTCTTTACACATCAGGTATCTTGTGGCACAGAGCAGTAAAGCAGCAGTTCTGTGTGAACAGAGCGCTGGACTAGAAGGACCCTTGGTCTGATCCAGCATCAGGGCTCTTCAGCCCAAAGCCTTGCTCAGTGCCCGGTTAGGGAAGGCTGCCTAGGAGGGACCTTCCTGGGCCTGTTCCGCCCCAGCCGTTCATAATCAAGAGGTTTTTCTTGCCATTGCCTTGCCTTCTTCCAGCAGAGCGGAGAAGCCAGCAAGCGGGCGAGGCCGGAGACCTTCCGCTTGCTCCACGCCAAGAACATCCTGCGGCCACAGCTCAAGTTCCGGGAGAAGGTGGACAACTCCAACACCCCCTTCGTCCCCAAGCTCTTCGTCAAGCCCAACGCGCTGAAGCCGCTGCCGGAAGGTGAGAGGTTTGTGACGGCAGCGGAGGAGGAGCAGACCGCAAAGGCTGATGGGAAAGCGGAAGACGTTACCCCGCCCGCTTCCTGCCTTCCGAGTCCGGCAATAGCGCCAAGCCAAGATCACCGCCCTGTGTGCTGCGGTACCTAAGTCAGGCACGGGCAGCCTCGCGGCCTGGACTTCAATTCCCATCAGCCCCCTTCCTGGGGATTAGGGGAGTTGTAGTCCAAAATAACTAAAAGGCGCCAGGTTGCTCACTTTGGAGTCCCGGCCTTTGTCTCTAGCTTTCGGCGGAGGCGGGGATATACAAACGACTCCTGAGTGGGAGGAGCCTCTTCCTCTTTCCAGCTTTGGGCACAGCTGCTTCGAACAAGCCTGGCTTTCGTAAGACTCCGGGGTGGCTTGTTTTGTTTTCGGAGGCAGCATAATTCCCAGGGGCGAAGACTATCCATGGCTACTAGCCTTGATGGCTCTGTGCTCTCTCCAGTATCAGACGCAGTAAGCCTGGGTGCCCCAGTTGCTGGGGAACATGGGCGGGAGTGTGCTGTTGCACCATGTCCTGCTTTGTTGGTCCCTGGTTGACGGCTGTTGGGCCACTGTGTGAACAGAGTGCTGGACTAGATGGACCCTCGGTCTGATCCAGCATCAGGGCTCTTCTGTTTATAACTCGTCAACTTGTGCTCAATGAACATTCTTGCTACGGGTCTGCTGTACATCCTGGCTCAGTTGCAAAGCAGGAGGGCAAACGTTAGTCAGGGTTATTTTGACAGGGTGTCATATACGTCCGGACTGGGCAACTTCGGGCCCATCCGTACTTGGACTACGTGGCGTTCTAATCGAACAAACTTAATTTCTCACGCTTCCCTTACCCATCAGCCAAATTTCTCATTCTCTACATACGTGCGTGCATAAATAGACACACAGAGACACTCTCTACTCAGTACAAAATGAAACCTTCCGGTTCATAAGCCACCCCCGGAAGGCCGGGGGAAGGAGGCTGCAGGCGGCCGTGTTGTTTACGGGCCTTGTCTTAACGGCTTTGCTTCCCAATCTCCAGCGCTCTTGAAAAGCCGACGCGAACGGAAGGAACGGCCTGAGGACCTGGATGTGCCGGCCGCCCTGGCCGACTTCCTGCATCAGCAGAGGACCCAACAGACGGAGCAGGACATGTAAGGAAAGAGTCGGCGGCGGAGTAGAAGCCTCTACTCGTTCCGAGAGAGGGCCTTCTCCACTGCTCCCTGCAAACCTGCTGCTGTTGCTTGATGGCTTCCGCGAGAGGCAGCCGGCTAGCTTAACATCCTTTCTCCCTCGCACTGCGCAGCTGCGGGGGAATGTTGCAGCTCAGCGTCCTCTCGCACCGCGCAGCTGCGGGGGACTGTTGCAGCTCAGCGTCCTCTCGCACCACGCAGCTGCGGGGGAATGTTGCAGCTCAACGTCCTCTCGCCCTCGCACTGCGCAGCTGCGTAGTAATGTAGCTCAACATCTTTTCTCTCTCGCACTGCGCTGCTGCGTAGTAATGTCGTAGCTCAATGTCTTTTCTCCCTCGCACTGCGCAGCTGCGGGGGAATGTTGCAGCTCAACGTCCTCTTTCTCCCACTGCACAGCTGCGTAGTAATGTAGCTCAACATCTTTTCTCCCTCGCACTGCGCAGCTGCGGGAGAATGTTGCAGCTCAACGTCTTCTCTCTCTCCCACTGCGCAGCTGCGTAGTAATGTTGTAGCTCAACGTCTTTTCTCCCTCGCACTGCGCAGCTGCGGGGGAATGTTGCAACTCAATGTTCTCTCTCCCTGGCACTGCGCAGCTGCGGGGGAATGTTGCAGCTCAGCGTCCTCTCTCCCTGGCATTGTGCAGCTGAACACCCATGACAAGCAGATGCTTCACCCGATACCTTGGAAAGCCCATCGTGTATCGCCCGAGCCCCAGAGCAGAGGGAGACCTGAGCCCTGCTTCAACCATAGCCTGCTGCTGCTGTTCTTTTGCCTTTCCGCCTACTCAGATCTGACCCCTGGCTGCCCTGTTCTTTCTGATCCTTGCAGGTTTGCTCATCCTTACCAGTACGAGCTGGAGCATTTTTCAGTGCCTGCCAGAGTTCTTGAAAAACCCCAAGTCCAGGTTGGTTCCCCGACAAAGCTCCCGCCCCGGCCCCCTCGATCCTGCGCCTTTCTGCCTTCGCAGCGGCTGTGAAATTCTCCTTTCTCGCCCCTTTTCCTCTGCGTAGATGTACCGGCCTCCTGCCGAAACGCCCTGCCATTTCGTCTCCAGTCTGGACGAGCTGGTGGAGTTGAACGAGAAGCTGGCTGGCTGCCAAGAATTTGCCGTGGATTTAGAGGTAAGGTTTTGCTTATTACAGCCTTTCCTCCGAGATGTCTGGATGGCAGCTCCCAGCGTTCTTGACCGTTGGCCGTGCTGGCCTGGGCTGATGGGAGGAGGAGTCCGAAACACCGGGATGGCACTTCCTTTCCTATCCCGTATTGCCACGAGGATTCGAATGTATTTCTTCATTACATTTCTATCCCGCCTTTACTCCTCCAAGGAACCCAAGGCGGCCTACATAACCCTCTTCCTCCTCTCCATTTTTATCCTCGCAACAACGACCCTGTGAGGTGGGTCGGGCTGAGAGTCTGTGCCTGGCCCAAAGTCACCCAGTGGGTTTCCATAGCAGAGTGGGGACTAGAACCCGGAACTCCCGACTCCCAGTCCGACACTTTAGCCGCTACGCCACGCTGGCTCTCTGTTCCTGCACGCCCTTCCAGCGGAGGCAAGCCGTCACATTCGCTTTAAATTAATGGATTGTTTTCCCCGTCTGTCCGCCGCGCCGCAGCACCATTCCTACCGGAGTTTCCTCGGCTTGACGTGCCTCGTGCAAATTTCCACCCGCACCGAGGATTTCATCATCGACGCGCTGGAGCTGCGGGGCGACTTGTACATCTTGAACGAGATGTTCACGGACCCGGCTGTTGTCAAGGTGAAGGGGACGGGCGGTTAGGATCACGGAGGGCAGCGGGAGGGACTGGCTGCTGTCGCTCCCCCCCCCCCCCCCGGCCGTTTGGTGATCCCGGCACTGCGATGTTCTCCCCTGGATCTTCTCGGGAGGCAGATTGCTTCCCAAGGGAGGTTTCACTGGACTCAGGAAAACCTCCCAGTCAGGATGGGCCGGTGGGCAGGTTGCTGAGCGGGCAAACAACAATGCAAGGGATTAGATCTGGGGTGTTCAACCTCTTCCAGGCCAAGGACGAACTTCTATTATAAGGAGCTTTCTGCGGCCCCCATCCCAGTGGTGGATGGGGCCCAAATACCAGCGTATCATAGCTTAAAGCTCGTCCCGCCAGGAACGACGCCTTAGGAGAGATCTCGTCCTTCTAGAACAGGGTGGAAAAAGCACACGCAAAGCCAGGAAGCCACCCAGCAATTGGCAAGGGAAACTCTAAATTGGTCCCGGACCTGTGGTTCAACACCCTTTGGGAGAGGCGGACGATGTCATAGAATCCTAGAATCCTAGAATAGCAGAGTTGGAAGGGACCTACAAGGCCATCGAGTCCAACCCCCTGCTCAGTGCAGGAATCCACCCTAAAGCATCCCTGACAGAGGGTTGTCCAGCTGCCTCTTGAAGGCCTCTAGCGTGGGAGAGCCCACAACTTCCCTAGGGAACTGGTTCCATTGTCGTACTGCTCTAACAGGAAGTTTTTCCTGATGTCCTGATGTGATCTACGAGGGGCAATTGGGAAAGCTCTAAAGCAGATAGACAAGGTTGGGTTTTGTAAGGGAAGCGAGGTGGTCCAACTACTTCTCCCAAATTGCTCAGACTGAGGATCCCATCCCAGAGCAGTGGTTATATAGAGCCGGCCTGACCCAGTTAGTCCTTAGTGATGCTGATGAGCTGCAGTACCCTTTGTGGCCATTATATGTGTGGCACTGCTGAGCAGCAGAGGTCAATCTGAAAGCCTGGAAACTGTCCTGATAGTTGTGGAGGGTAAGTTTGCCGGAGTCCCCCGGGAAGGTTTGGGGGGGCCCAGAGAAAGGCCTTTGAAGATGATCAAAAGGGGGGTGTATGTGGGACAAGATGGACCTTTACCC
Organism: Elgaria multicarinata webbii; assembly: GCF_023053635.1. Classification (NCBI taxonomy): domain Eukaryota; kingdom Metazoa; phylum Chordata; class Lepidosauria; order Squamata; family Anguidae; genus Elgaria; species Elgaria multicarinata. Next base: position 17,113,950 of record NC_086190.1, on the reverse strand, counting down.
CCCTTGACGGTGGTGCTTTGCAGGTCCTGCACGGTGCCGATTCAGACGTGGAGTGGCTCCAGAGGGACTTTGGCCTCTACCTGGTGAACGTGTTCGACACCCACCAGGCAGCTCGGCTGCTCAACCTCGGCCGGAACTCCCTGGACCATCTCCTCAAGCTCTATTGCAACGTGGACGCCAACAAACAGTACCAGCTGGCTGATTGGCGGATACGGTAATGCTCACGTTAGTTGCCTGCTGCTCACATTAATCGTGTCTGCTTGCGTGGCGCTGAAAACGCAGCAGGGCTGCTTCTCTGCGTTTGGGCACGAATCCCTTCCGGAACACAAGTCCCTGGGCGAAGTTTCGATCTCCTGTTACCGATTGTATTATTATTATTATTATTATTATTATTATTATTATTATTATTATTATTTTATTTATTTATATCCCGCCTTTTGCCCAATACTGGGCCTCAAGGCGGCCTTACAAAATTGGAAACATATGCATTTTAAACCTAGGAAAAGAAATGTACAAAAAAATTTTAAAAAGATATATTACAATATTAAAACATAAACAATTTTACAAGTCCTTAACCTAGATGGAGGACCAAATTACTCTCCAAAGGCCTGCTGGAACAAACAAGTTTTAGCTTGCTTCCGAAAGCCCATCGAGGAGGGAGCCAGTCTAGCTTCCCCGGGAAGAGAGTTCCAGAGCACCGGAGCAGCCACCGAGAAGGCCCTCTCCCGTGTTCCCACCAAGCGCGCCTGTGAAGATGGTGGGACTGAAAGAAGGGCTTCCCCAGAAGATCTCAAAGCACGGGCAGGCTCATAAGGGAGGATACGGTCTTTCAGATAACCTGGACCCCAGCCGTATAGGGTCTCATTTAAATTATTAGTCTCATTTTAATTATTGGTCGCTCAGTTCAGTTACTTTTTGGTTTTGCCGTTATATAGCACCAAGAAAAGGGTGGGGGACATGAAGCAAAAGCTAAAAAAAGTGCCCTGATGCTGGATCAGACCAAGGGTCGATGTAGTCCAGCACTCTGTTCCCACAGTGGACAACCAGCTGTCGACCAGGGACCCACAAAGCGGGACATGGTGCAGCAGCACCCTCCCACCCATGTTCCCCAGCAGCTAGCGTACACAGGCACACTTCCTGGAATACTGGAGGTAGCACATAACCATCAGGGCTAGTAGCCATCAGTAGCCTTCCCCATGGATTTATCCAACCCCCATTTAAAGCCATCCAAATGAGTGGCCGTCGCCACATCTTGTGATGGTGAATTCCATAGTTTAACTCTGTGCTGTGTGAAGAAGTCCTTCCTTCGATCTCTCCTGAATCTCCCACCCACCGGCTTTGACGTCTGTATTGCTGTCAGTTGCATTTGGCTTCATAAAATCTGCTCGTGACGGGACTAGCTCCCTTTTAAAATGTAATAGCTTTATTTGTTAGCCTGAGTTAACGTGTCCTGTTTGTGGGTTTCCCGTGAGCAGTTGATCGGCCACTGTGTGAACAGAGTGCTGGACTAGATGGGCCCTGGGTCTGAGCCAGCAATAGCCCATCTAGTCTAGACATCATTGGAAAGGAAAGGAACCTCTCGTGCAAGCACTGAGTCATTACTGACTCTTGGAGGGACGCCAGCTTTCGCTGACGTTTTCTTGGCAGGCCTTATAGTGAGGTGGTTTGCCGTTGCCTTCCCCGGCCGTGATTACCTTCCCCCCAGCTAACTGGGTACTCATTTTACCAACCTCGGGAGGATGGAAGGCTGAGTCAACCCAAACCAGCTTCCGCTGGGATCGAACTCAGGCCGTGGGGAGAGTTTCAGCTGCAGAAACTGCTGCTTTACCGCTCTGCGCCACACAAGGCTCTAGTGACTGCTATTTATTGCGTCGTTAATCGTTTTGCGTAGTTCGTGATGTTGTTTTCAAATCGGAGGGTGGGGTTGAAATATTTCTAGTTCTGTAATGGGTTCTTGAGATCAGGGCGAGCTGTGCAACCTATGATCTCTCTCTCTCTCTCTCTCTCTCTCTCTCTCTCTCTCCCCCCCAGCCCTCTGCCAGAAGAGATGCTCAATTACGCCCGTGACGACACGCACTACTTGCTTTACATCTACGACCGAGTCAGGGAGGAGCTGTGGGAGAGAGCCAACGGGCAGCCAGCTCAGCTCCAAGTGGTGTGGCAGCGAAGCAAAACCATCTGCTCAAAGGTGAGTTAGGGTGACCCTATGGAAAGGAGGACCGGGCTCCTGTAGCTTTGAAAGCTGTATTGAAAAGAGGATTTCAGCAGGTGTCATTTGTATGCCTGCAGCACCTGGTGAAGTTCCCTCTTCATCACAACCGTTAAAGCTGCAGGAGCCTGCCCTCTGGACCAGATGCAAAAGCGGGCAGGGCTCCTGCAGCTTGAATGGCTCTCTGGCATTCCCCGCTCCGTCGCTGGTGTTTCCCCGGCTGATTTCCTTCCCTCTTCCCGCTCAGAAATACGTCAAGCCCATCTTCACCGAAGACTCGTACCTCGAGCTCTACCGCAAGCAGAAGAAGCACCTCAACACCCAGCAGCTGACGGCGTTTAAGTTGCTCTTCGCTTGGAGGGACAAGATGGCGCGGCAAGAGGACGAGAGCACGGGGTAAAGGGCAGCCCCTCTGCAAGCGCGGCTTCCGCCCGGGGGAGTGGGCGCTGCTTCAGGCGCCTTCCTTCCTTTGGATCGGGGGTGCAGCACCCCGTGGCCACGCCCCCTTTCCACGGCCACGCCCCTTCCCCCCAACCGCCACTCTTTGGGTGGCTTCCCAGATTGGGTGCCGTTTCCTCCCCATTCTAAAAGGTGGAAAAGCCTCCTCTGTGGCTCATTTCCTGGCAGTCGCAGCTTCCAGATAAAACGGGGTCGTGTTTTTAGCCCCGCCCTTTTTGCCTTCGACTCCGGCCCCCACCCGAAGGCGGCCCCTGAGGGCTCCTCCGAAATTGATTTTGGCTCTCGTGCTGAAAGAGGGTTGAACGTCCCCAGGTTGCATGCTGGTAATGGAGGACACGCAGCTAGCCATTCTGTGTCATGACTTAGAATCGGTAGTTGTACAATGGGATTTGCTATTACAAGATGGCCCCCAGTTTGGGACGGCTTTAAAAAGGGGGGGTTGGATAAATTCCTGGAGGAGGAGAAGGCTATCCGTGGCTACTAGCCCTGATGGCTGTGTGCTAGCAGCCCCAGCTAATGTGGCCCATGGAAAGGGATTGTGGGAGAAGTAGTCCGAAACATCTAGCAGGCACCAGATTGCCCGCCCTATAATAGCTGGGTAAAATCACAGTCCGTTCATTTGTTTGTATATTTCTTTCACCTGTCCTGAAGGTACGTGCTCCCTAACCACATGCTACTGAAGATCGCTGAGGAGCTGCCCAAGTAAGTTCCTTTGATCTTTTATGAAATGAAAAAAGTGTTTCAGGGCCTGAGATGTAAACGATCCTAGAAATTTTGAAGCCACAGGAGGGGGGGGGAACCCACTACAGACACCCAGAAATTTGGGGGAGAAACTGAAATGTAGACAATACTTACTTTCTTATCAGTTCTAAATTTATTTGATTCCTTTAAGAACACAGTGAATGCATTACGTAGACAGAAAATTATTTATTTATTTATTTACTACATTTATATACCGCCACATAGCCGAAGCACTCTGGGTGATGCACAAAGATTAAAACATTGAACATTTAAGAAAACCGATATACTGAATTAAAAACCCGTAAAAGCATAAAACAGATAATATTTATTTATTAAATTTATGTACCGCCCCATAGCTGAAGCTCTCTGGGCGATTTACAAAGATTAAAACATTGAACATTTAAGAAAACAGATATACTGAATTAAAAACCCGTAAAAGCATAAAACTGATAATATTTATTTATTAAATTTATGTACCGCCCCATAGCCGAAGCTCTCTGGGCGGTTTACAAAAGTTAAAAAACAGTGGAGTATACAAAATTTAAAACCATCAAAAAATATAAAAACAACAGTATACAGTATCCATTTAAACAACAACAGTTCTGGGGTCCATTAAAACACAAACAAATTTAGCATATGCTCTTAAATGCCTGGGAAGAAAGGTCTTGACCTGGTGCCGAAAAGTTAACAGTGTTGGCGCCAGGCGAGCCTCATCAGGGAGATCATTCCATAATTGGGGGGCCACCACCGAGAAGGCCCTCTTCCTTGTTGCCATCCCCTGAGCTTCCCTCGGAGTAGGCACTCGGAGTAGGACCTTAGATGTTGAGCGCAGGGTACGGGTGGGTTCATGTCGGGAGAGGCGTTCCGTCAGGTATTGTGGTCCCAAGCCATGTAATATACAAAATGGTGCTATTTGTTGTACTTACTAAATGTGCAAATGCCTTCAATTTATTCGAACCATCAAAAGAGGAACCTGTTGGCAACTCTTATCGTGTCCTGGGAAGGACGTCCTGTTTTTCTTTTCCCGTACTTTTTTTTTTAGTCTGCCAAATGCCTGTGTTTACATCGACTGCAAAATGTTCCTCAAGTGAAGTTCTCTTCTCTTTCCATCTCTAGAGAGCCCCAGGGCATCATCGCCTGCTGTAACCCCATTCCCCCGCTCGTTCGCCAACAGATAAATGAAATGCACCTCCTGATCCAGCAGGCCAGGGAGATGCCGCTATTAAAGGTATGACGGGGTGGGCAGGCAGTGGCTTTAAGATGCAGCCCATGCAGTTAACGGCACGTGATTAGCAGCAGGGCAGATACATTGGCATTAAAATACCCACCAGACCCCTCCCTTAAACTAACCCTATGCCCAGTTAACCTCAGCTATGAGGTCTTAAATAAAAAATTTTGCGTGCAATGTGATCGTTCTGTTGCATGCCATTTTCCCTCAACAGTTGGAATGTTGGTGAACATTCCGTGATGCTTAGTATCGCAAAAGCTCAGCTGGTGACAGGGAAGTGGGCGTTTGGGGTTAACTGACCTGGTTCATATGGAATGGCAATGCGACGTGCGCAACCCTGCGTTATTTGGGGACGAGTGGGTGTGCTGCCGGCGGTGTGCCTGCCTCTTCCATTCCAACCCGCTCCTTTGTGGCTTGTGAAGTATGACGTGCAAACCCGGGTCGCTGGGTTGTTCGGGAGTCTAAACAACCCAGCAATTGATTTTTTTCCTCTTAATTGCTTCTCATCCGTTCTTAGTCTGAATTTTCAGCTGGAGTGAAAAAGAAAGGACCTCTTCGAAACACACAGGTAGGCTAACTCTAATGTCAATTCCTCATTCGCACGTAGCTTTTGGTTTTTCACCTGGAATGCAACCCCTGATTGAACTTGCGTATTATCTTCGCTGTTTTAACTTGCGTGTTACCTTCGCTCTTTTTTAAGCATCCACACAGCCAACAGCACTGAGATTTAATGTATTCCGTTTCCCTTGGTGTTGCCCCGAGCCCATGTCATGCTGGGGAGGAGGGGGGGGCAGATGCTTGTTCCCGGGACGTGACCTGTGGGCTCTAAAACGAGGCTCTGGGCCTCCCTGTCTTTTGGTTTGGGCAGAAGCCGGAGAACCGCTTGTTCGGACCCCACGACCGTTCGCGCGTTCCTCAGGATGAGAAATTGAACCACTCGGAGCTAGGTAATTCTGGGAGGGGTGAAGAGAGGCCCTTGGGGGTGGGGGGGTGCGGTTGAGGGCTGCATTCCCTCGGAGGAGGGCACATGCCAGCTGTGGGTGGGACTGAGCTAGCAGTAAGGGAGACAGAGCCAAAAGTCAATGTACTTACTTACTTCTCTCTCTCTCTCTGACACCCCTTTCTCTCTCTCTCTGACACCCCTCCTCTCTCTCTCTCTCTCTGACACCCCTTTCTCTCTCTGACACCCCTTTCTCTCTCTCTCTGACACCCCTCCTCTCTCTCTCTCTCTGACACTCCTTTCTCTCTCGCACCTCTTTCTCTCACACACAGACACCCCTTTCTCTCTCTCTGACACTCCTTTCTCTCTCGCACCTCTTTCTCTCACACACAGACACCCCTTTCTCTCTCTCTGACACTCCTTTCTCTCTCGCACCTCTTTCTCTCACACACAGACACCCCTTTCTCTCTCTCTGACACTCCTTTCTCTCTGACACGCCTTTCTCTCTCTCTCTGACACCCCTTTCTCTCTCTCTCTCTCACACACACACACACACTTACCTTTCTCTCTCTCTCTGACACCCCCTTTCTTTCATTCTTCCTTCCTCTCTCTCTCGGAGACCCCCTTACTTTTTTTCTCTGTCTCTCTGACACGCACCCTTAATATCTCGAGGGTGTCAGCTTGGAGAAGACTGGGTAGTGCTGGACATAGGAGAGAGAGTGAAAGAGAGAGAGAGAGAGAAAAGATGCAAATCCCAAGACACCTTAAGGCCCTTTCTACACCTAAGGATTCTCCCAGGCAAATGGAGGAATCGCCCCTGCCTGCTCCTGGGATCCCCTGTGTATCATTTGGAGGAACAAGGACAATCTCAGGATATAGGGCTGGTGTAGACAGGCCCTGGGTGATTCTGGGCAGGGGGCTCTCTTTCAACCTAACCTACCTTGTGAGGATAAAGAGGGCACAGGGGCAGAAATGTGCCCCCTGCCCTGAGCTCCTTGAAGGAAAGCAGAAAGATCCACACGTAATAAAAATGAGCCGTGTTTCCCTTCACCGCTCTTTTCTTCGCTTCCTCCTTGCATAGCCCCTGGACCAACCCTGGATCATGCGAGTCTCTTCTCAGAGACGGAACGGGAGGCGGACGGGACGGGCGGAACGGCAGGACCGCCGTGTCTCCTGTTGAAAGCCAGCATCAGTATTTTTAACGTACGTGGCGTTGGAAAGCCGTGGGGTTTGGTGACCTGCTCAGTTTGATCAAGCTACTGGTCCTACATGGTTTAAGAGGATTGGGGTGGAATCCTAGGCACGTTTATTTATTTATTACATTTACATACCGCCCCATAGCCGAAGCTCTCTGGGCGGTTTACAAAAGTTAAAAACAGTGAACGTTAAAAAGTATACAAAATTTAAAACCATCAAAAATGTATAAAAAAAACAAAAGTATCCATTTTAAACAACAGTTCTGGGGTCCGTTAAAAAACAAACTTAGCGTACGTTGTTAAATGCTGTTAAATGCCTGGGAGAAGAGAAAAGTCTTGACCTGGCGCCTGAAAGATAATGTTAGGCGGCAGGCGAGCCTCGTCAGGGAGATCATTCCATAATTGAGGGGCCACCACTGAAAAGGCCCTCTCCCTTGTTGCCATCCTCCGAGCTTCCCTCGGAGTAGGCACTCGGAGGAGGACCTTAGATGTTGAGCGCAGTGTAGGGGTAGGTTCATGTCGGGAGAGGCGTTCCGTCAGGTACTGTGGAAAGGGGGAAAAATTCCCAGAGCTCTATGCATGAATGTTGGGAGTTGTAGGACTTTTTCTCTCTAAATGTGCATAGGATCTCGCCTTTAAAGTATTTTTATCCTTCAGCGAAAAAGGGCCGCTGCAGCACCTTGCAATCAGTTAGCAAAGCAAGACCGCCCCAGGCCCCCGCAGATATACGCCTTAAAAAGACACAACATACAAAGAAAGACGGGTGGGGAGGGAAGAGGAAAAAGAATAAGTTCTAAAAAGGAAGGTCAGGAGGTTTTGAGACAGGCCGCTCTAGACCCAGCTCCAAAGCGTTTAGGGTACCTTGACGCCTGTTGACTTGTAAGCTGTTCCAGTTGCATGCTCACTAACTTTTCCTGCATTCCCGAAGGACCCTGACACGGGCGAAGAGGAGGAGGACTTAACAGTGGCACAGCAGAAAGCCCGGCGCATCATGGAATCCTTTGAAAACCCGTTTCGAATGGTAAAAACAAAACAAAAATCCTTGCTTTCTTACAGTCTATAATCAAACTGGATCTCTCCTTCCCCCCCCCCCCCCTCGGTTCCAGCAGCTGTCATGTCACCATTAATCCTGGAAGATTGCTGTCGTGTTTAAGAAAAGCAGGGATGAATTTCCGGGAATTAATAGCTTCTAGTTTTGTTTTTTTTAAAAACACAACTCGGTGGAAGAATTCCTGTGTTGTCTAAGGCTGGCGAGGGAGGAAACCTGTTATATTCTGCTACATCCTGATTTGGGCCATAAGTAGCCAACTCGTGGCCCACTAGCCAAATTTAGCCCCAAAGGATTTTTGAAAAGAAAAAACTTGAACCCGGCACACCTGTCAAGTTTTTATTGTGTTATGGCAGTATTGTCCACTGTTTGGCTCTCAAGGCGAAGAAAGAGAGATGTTTCATGTTGCCTCTCTCTCTCTCTCGGCACGTGCTCCATCCGTGATTGTTTTTATATGCGACATTATAGTAAATAAACGGATATATTCCTAGCCGATGCAGCATCTGGGTTGCTCACCCTCCAGAGCTGGGAAGCCTTTCGTTTCACGTGGCGCTTATATTTATTTATTTTATTACGTTTATATACCGCCCCATAGCCGAAGCTCTCTGGGCGGTTTGCAAAGATTAAAACGGTGAACGTTAAAAACAAATCTACAAAATCTTAAACCATAAAAGCATAAAAACAAATATCCGTTTAAAACAACTATTCTGGGGTCCGTTAGAAAAAAGCTGCTTTTTATCCCCCACGTTAGCCGGTTCGGATGACACAGCAATCCTTGGTTAAACAAACCGTGGGTTGTTTGGGACTGTGCAAGAAACCTGGTTTTCGCCTGCTGCTGCTGCCCTGTACAACCCGAGGGCACTCTTTCACTGGGTTGTTTAATGTGATGTGCAAACCCGGGATTGTGGAGCGGGGGGGGGGGGGGGGAGGGTGGCGGAACAACCCAGTCTTGGAAACCGTGGTTCAACCGTCCCTGGGATATCCCTGGGTCGTTCAGCGCCGTGGAATCTCACAACAAGCCATGGTTAACAAACTGGGCTGTTTATGACGTGCGAACGGGGACTGTGGGGGAATAACAGAATGGATACCACAAAATGTCTGTATGAATGCATGAAGAAATGGACTCCCCAGCAAGGTTTGCCTGGAGCCTTTCATGCCATAATTGGGGCACCCAGATTGATTCCTGGAGCAGCTTCCAATTTCACCTCACCCGATCCAGAATATCGCTCTTCAGGCGTCCTGTTTTTCTTTGCCCTAGTATCTCCCAGCAGAACAGAACCCCGCTCACGTCTCCCAGTCGGCCAAGTTTGATCCGTCGTCGAAAATCTACGAGGTACGTGGCCCTTATCGGCTGTCGGCTTGGCATCGTCTGTGCCGGCTGGCAGCGGCGCTCCCGGATTTGGGGCGGAGGCCTTCTCCCGTCCCGACGGTGCTTCTATCTGCTCCTTTTGAACCGGAGATGGCCGTGATCCAACCTGCGGATTTCTGTCGCGTAGCAGGGGTTCTGTTCCTGAGCTCTCCTTGCTCCCTTGCCGCGTTGTCGGTCCGAAAAGTGGGCCTGGTTTAGCCAGCAGGTCAAACCCTGGAAGATGGCGTCGCGGGGTCAGAGCTCCGTTTCACGTACGCCTGGGTGTCTTTTTCCCCAGATCAGTAATCGGTGGAAGCTTCAGAGCCAGGCTCAGCTGCAGGCCGTGGCCAAAAAAGAATCCGCCGCGAAACGGCTTCAGCAGACAGGTAACGCCGGCTTTGACAGAGGGGAGGAGGCCAGTCTCCCTTCCTGACATGGCACCGTGGCTGTCGTGAGTGCCAGCCAAGCAGCCGTGAACGCTTACCGCCTCCTTTTCTTCCCTCCCCCCGCCCCGTCCCTCCACAGCGGCCCGTCAGCTCGCCGAGAAGGACTGCAAAGACGAAGCCGCCAAGGCCGTGTCCGTTCGCCAGCTTGTCGCGGTGAGTGTTTCCGTGTCCCGGGAGCGTCGGCCGGGCTGGTGGCGACGGATTCGTTTCTGAGCCCGCCCTGAGACTTTTCAGCGGAATGATATGTCAGTGCTTCTTTGAAGAACCTCATCTCTCCTTCCCCGGGTTTGTTTCCTAGCAAGAAAAGCTCAGCCAAAAACGGGAGCGAGCGGACAGCGGCGATCCTGGAACGGAGACTCCCAAGCCCGAGAAGAAGAAGGCCAAAGCCTCCCAGCCACCGGAGGAGCAAGAAGATCCAAAGCCCTTCACTCCCTTTGACTACAGCAAATCCGACCTCCGAGTCTTTGCCGGTAAAAGCCAGCCTCCCTCAAGCCCTGGGTGGCGACTGCGTGTGCCCTGTGGTGGTCCCCATGGGGGCCTGTGCCTTGGAAACGATGCTTAGGAAAGCCCTCTTCTCCAGCGGGGGGAGCCGTGGCCTCTGGCCTTGCTTCCACTGTCCGTGGCAGGGGTGTTTAACCTTAGGTCCGGGGGCCAAATCCCACTTGGGTTCCTTCTTCTGCTCCCTCTCGTCCCAGACTGCCGGCCGTTTGGCGTTTTCCCAATTTCGTGCAATTTCCCCCCCTGTTCTAAAAGACGGAAATCTCTCTCGTAACGCTTTAGTTACCGGCAGTGAGAGCGTTAAGCTACGATGGGGCGGGGTTGGTCGGTTGGCCCCACCCACCGCTAAAACGCGGCCCCCGAGGGCTTCTCTGGAATGGGGAATGCGGCCCTCTGGGTTGAAGGGTTCAACACCCCCGGTCTATGGGTTAAAAAATGATAGCAATTTTATATAATTGGCTTGTGTTGCGTGCGCCGCTGGGAGTATTCGGGAAGGCCGACGTGACGCTTGGATTTAAATATTCCTCTGCTCGTCAAGGGGAGATGTGTTGGGCCACGTGGGGTAGCAATGTCCTACCCTCTTGTGGATCCAGTCTGCCCCCCACAAACCTCAAACTTTTGAAGATCTAGAGCAGCCGTGTAGAGGCCGGGCCTAAATACCAAAAAGACCAGCGTATTTTAGCTTCAGTCTCTCAGTGCCGGTAACTCTGTGTTAGGAAAGATATTTCAGCCTTTTAGAATTGGGGGGGGGGGAGACATGCAAAACCTGAGGGAAAACACCCAGTGATCAGTGGCCATCTGAAAGGGGCGTGTCCATCTGAAAGGGGCATGGCCATCTGGGGAATTGAGAAGGGGCATATTTGTCCCACGAACCTCTGGTTTTGCCCCCCTGATCTAAAGCTACCAATCTCCTAAAGCAGTGGTTCCCAAACTTTTTCAGGTCACCGCCCCCTTGGTTCCACAAACTCCTGCCCAGTGCCCTACCCCACCCTATAAAAATCATTATTCAGAATAGCGGTTTTCAACAACCCACTGAGGAAGATAATAACAATAAAATTCAATACAGTAACAATGAATTGAATATTTATTCAAAATCCGAAGCACCTGCCATAGGCTTGCCGAAGGAGGGAGGGAGGGAAAAGAGAGCAAACGCCTCTGTTTTGCAGCCGGCGTGGCGGGGCACACCAAGCAGGGTATGCCTCTTCATTAGCGTTTTGGTGCTTTTGAAACATATCAATCCACCGTTAAAAGGATTCTTCTTAAACGGTATTAATACATGTGTGGATTCTTCCCCTATATATATGGTTTGGGACCAAACTACCTTCTCCCATAAAAATGTCCCTGGGTTTTAAGACCTTCTGGAGAGGTGCATCTCGGAAAAGACCACCTCTAGCAACCCCCTGCTGCCCCCTAGCCTCTTAAAGCCCCGCTATGCAGTCCCACCGCCCCCAGGGGGGAAGTACCACCCACTTTGGGAACCACTGTCCTAAAGCGTCCCTGAACGGGCAGCCTAGAGCTGTGTGTTCTCAGAACAAACAGACCACTCAGTTCGCCATCTTCCCCTCCTTCCTTTCAGGGAGTAGCAAGCCCAAGCCGTCGTCACAGTTCGATCCTGCCAAACAAGCCCACGCCGGCAAGGTAAGACCAGCACCCGGGTCCAAGAAAACCTTGCCCTTGAGCAGGGACTCGAACCCGGCTCTTTCTCCCTCCTAATCCACCACGTGAATCCCTGCACCGCCCCCTGGTCTTCTTTATTTATACTGTGCCGTCGGTGTTTGCGGGTGACATGCAGAGTTTCCTAAGACACAGACAATCCGAAATCAACTGCAAAGAATGAATGTAAGGAAATGCAATCCTAGAACAGTAGAGTTGGAAGGGGCCTCTAAGGCCATCGAGTCCCACCCCCTGCTCAGTGCAGGAATCCACCTTAAAGCATCCCTGACACGTCTGTCCAGCTGCCTCTTGAAGGCCTTGAGTGTGGGAGAGCCCACGACCTCCCTAGGTCATCGGTTCCATTGTCGTACCGCTCTATCAGCCAGGACGTTTTTCCTGGTGTCCAGCCGGAATCTGGCTTCCTGTCACTTGAGCCCATGATTCCGTGTCCTGCACTCTGGGAGGATCGAGAAGAGATCCTGGCCCTCCTCCATTCTTAATCTTGGCTACATCTGGGGCGGGTGGGCGTTAAGCTACAAGCCTTGAAGAAAAGGTAAGATTTGAGGTGGGGTTTTGAAAGACGGTTGCACTACATACCTTTTTTCTGAGGGTGGTGTTTCCAAGTACACAGAGCAGTGGGAAGAAACAGGCACGGTCATGTCAGGGAGCAGTCTTTGAGGGCCCACAGGAAACCCTCGGTTCGGAGTTTCAAATTCGTAGTAAGAGGAGAAGCTGGGCCTGACCGTGGCACCATTTGCACATCATGTTCAACTATGTTTTTATAGCACGACATGAACTGAGCAGGAGCCAGCCACCACGCCGCCTCCTCCCACTCAGCTGGGAGGCGCTCACATCCGCTTTTGCTTAACTGCCAGCCATCTCACCCGGATCTGGAACTTCCCTTAGCATTGAGAATCACTGAGAGATTCTGTTAATGACGAACCTCGATAAAATAGTTAAGAGCAGAGACACCACACTGACAACAAAGGTCCGCATAGTTAAAGCCATGGTATTCCCCGTAGTAACCTATGGCTGCGAGAGCTGGACCATAAGGAAAGCTGAGCAAAGGAAGATAGATGCTTTGGAACTGTGGTGTTGGGGGGAAATGCCGAGAGTGCCTTGGACTGCAAGAAGATCAAACCAGTCCATACTCCAGGAAATAAAGCCAGACTGCTCACTTGAGGGAATGGTATTAAAGGCAAAACTGAAGTACTTTGGCCACATAATGAGAAGACAGGATACCCTGGAGAAGAGGCTGATGCTAGGGAAAGCGGAAGGCAAAAGGAAGAGGGGCCGACCCAAGGCAAGATGGATGGATGATATTCTGGAGGTGACAGACTTGACCTTGGGGGAGCTAGGGGTGGCGACAGCCGACAGAAAGCTCTGGCGTGGGCTGGTCCACGAAGTCACGAAGAGTCGGAAGCGACTGAATGAATAAACAACAAATATAAACATTACAAATAAAGTAGAAGCTGCCTGATACAAGGTCTAACCTCTTGGCCCACCTAGCCTTGTAATGCTGAAACTGACTGGCAGCCGCTGGCCAGGGTTTGGGGGCAGATGTTTTTCCTAGCCTTACCTGCAGATTGGCGGAGGTTGGACTTGGGACCTTCTGCATGCAAAACATCTATCGCTCCATTAACCGTGGTTAGCATTAACCGTGGTTAGCATTAACCGTGGTTAGCATTAACTGTTAAGCAAGAAAGACGTAGACAAAGTCCATGGAGCCTGCTGCAAATGAGAAAAGTCCCTGTGACGACCAACAGTGCAAATACGTTACCACGATACATTAAAAGAACGCTGGAAATTCATGTGCTGCAGCCCCCAAAATTGCTGATGTAAACAGTACATCTACGCTGAATCCCAGTTATGGGCTGGGTTGGAAATGACAAGGGATCTGGACTGTATCCCGCGTCATCAGCACCACGCAACGATATTTTCTCGTGGAAGGCAGCTGAAAATTACCCTCCTGCCGTATGAGTGTCTCTTCCAAAGATTGGGAAAATGCAAAGAATTAGGCAACTTTTCTCTGGCAATACAAGAGGCTGCCTATAAAAATGATCCCGACTTCAGTAGCTCTGCTTTGAGCTTGGGTTGTTTACAACTAGCTATAGTTAATGTTGGCCACAGTTTCTCAGTCCAGATGACACAACAAACTGTGGCAAAGCGGAAGCTTCCCAGCTGGCTTTGTGGGAGAAGCCGGCTAGCCCCAGGGGTGAACTGGCAGGTATTTTGGAGTTCAAATCCCAGAAGCCCCTCCCAGCATGGCCAATGGCAAGGAATTCTGGGGCTTGAAGTTCAAAATATCTGCCTAGGTCTAGCCTGGCGTGCAAACGCTGGCGGTAGCGTTCGGTTTTTAATTCTTCTCCGCAACCATTAGATTTCACCGCAGGCGAGTGAAAAGTGTTGACACGACCCAACGGCAGAGCTTTGCACATGCCGTTCTCTTGCACACGGTGCTATAAATCGTACACATGTGGGCAAAACATCCTCGGGGATTCAATTTCCCTGTTCTTTATTTCGGCGTTGCGATCTTGAGTAGCGAAGGAATCTAAGGTTTGGCCTGTGAAAAATGGTCTTGCTGTAGTCAAGAGGCTAAGTCAGGTGGGCAACTTTGACCAGTCCAGGGGACGTGCCCAGAGACATCACTGGGGTTGAAACATTACCACCATGGCAAGCCACTGGAGTCTCAAACAGGCCACGTTTTAGCTTGAAAACAAACTGAATTTTGCACTTCTGAGTCACGTTAGCCTTTTGCCACGGAATAGCTGTAACCGTCAGTATTTTTGCCGCTGCACCGGCAAATTTCAGCAGGGCGAGGGCCGCACAGGGCCTTCGGGGGCCATGTGTTGCCCACCCCTGGGCTACATGGATGAATTGCTCATAAACACGGATAACTGAATGGCTTCAACATAACATTTGTTTCTCTCTCTTCCTCTCTCTCACACTCTCTCTCTCTCTCTAAAAATAAAATTTTGAAAATAGAAATTTTCGGGAGCTGGCAAAGCCCAGCAACCAGCTGGAACCAAAAGCATGTCCTACATGGCTGGGAAATCCAACAGGTATGTCGAGACACTCTCCGGGAATGTTGGAACAATTTTGTAAATTCGTTGCCTCGGGTTTCTAGTCCATCACGTTGTTTGCTAGCATTTGGGAGGGGTGGGGGAGGGATGTATTTTTTGTTCTTCTGGCATCGAGACAACACACCTTCGGCTATTGGGCGGTATAAAAATGCAATAAATCATAATCTTTCCCCCCCCTAATAATAACTCTTTCCCCCCTAACCCTTCTGTAATTTCCTACACAGGGGTTTTAGGCATAACTGGCCGAAAAGATAATACCGCTCTGGGAACTTCTCGGAAGGGACCGTTCATCAGTTTTCGTATGAATCTGTGACGTTTGGGTTTTCTTTTCTTTTTTTTAAAAAAATATAATGTCATGATTAAACTGCTTTTCTTCCCCCAAAAGTGGGGGAGGAGAAATCGTAATAGCCTTTGGTTGATTTTTTTCCCCTCCCTTCCCCCCTCCCCCCCCCCGGACTTAAAGGTTTTAATATCCATGCAGCTTTCCTTCCCCATTGAGTAGTCCACGAAAAGAAAATAGTTTGGCAGTCCCTGCTCACCTAGGCATAGTGGCTGCATGGAACCTCCATGTACAGGTATACTCTACCTCTGAGTATCAGGGTTAAACAGGAGAAGAGGGTTGTTTCCTTTTTATAGGCGCTGTCTGGTTGGTAGCTTCGTCTCATGTATTCTGTGATCATTAGGACATAAGAGCCCTGCTGGATCAGACCAAGGGTCCATCTAGCCCAGCATTCCAATCATGGAGGTTCCATCTAACTTGGTATCCTGTTCCCAATGGCAAGCAGCCGGGGGCTTCTAGGAAAACCCATCAGCAGGGCATGGAAGAAGATGCATCCCTTCCTGGTTCTCTAACTCCCAGTATCTCATACACAGAGGTACACTGTTCCTGGACATGGAGGTTCAGTTCAGACCAAATACAAAGGTCTAACTACTCCAGCCTTCCCTAATCTGATGTTTTGGACGACAGCTCCCAGCATTCCTGACCGGCGGCCTTGCTGGCCTGGGGGATGATAGGACTTGCAATCCCAGCACACCTGGACGGCACCGGCTCGGGGGATGTTGTGTTCCAGCAACCCACACGTTACAGGTCTCTGCCTCCAAAAGAATCCCTCTTTCAGAGCGCCCTTCTCTGGCTCATGAGGCTTTTCAGGGGGAAATCTCTACGGTGGAGATTTCTTTCAGTTTCTTCGCTGATTAGAACAGTGGAATTCCCACCGGCCGGCATTTTATGTTGGGCAAAGATGACGCCGTCTCTCCCGCTCCAGCAGGAAGCTGTTGCTCCGTCAGCCTGGATGCTCAGTCATGCAGAGACATGAAGGAGGAAAAAGATTAACGCCAGCGAGGCTGCGTTGGGGCGTAGTTTTGGCTGACAATACTTTATTCATTACTAGGTCTGCTGTCTTCTCCTACGTTTCCCCCGCTCCCCGGTGTGCTTCTGTAGAAATCCTGGGGCTTCTGAATATTTGTTTATTAATTTGCAGCATTCCCACCCACTCCACTAAAAAAAAGGCTTTCCAGCGAGGCTTACAAAAAAAGATTAATGATGAGACGGTTCCTGCTGTCAGGCTTAAAATCTAAAAGACACGACACAAAAGGAAAAAGGGATGGGGAAGGAGGAGGAAAAAAGCAGACCTCGAGCACCAGTGCTTAGTTTCAAGGTTTTGATTATAGGTGCTCTTTCTGGCAAGGAAGGGCGAAACAAACTCAAAGAATCATAGCATTGTTGGAAGGGGCCTATAAGACCATCAAGTCCAACCCCCTGCTCAATGCAGGAATCCACCCTAAAGCATCCCTGACAGATGGTTGTCCAGCTGCCTCTTGAAAGCCTCTAGGATGGGAGAGCCCACCACCTCCCTAGGTAACTGGTTCCATTGTCGTACTGCTCTAACCGTCAGGAGGTTTTTCCTGATGTCCAGCCGGAATCTGGCTTCCTGTCACTTGAGCCTGTTATTCCGTGTCCCCAGAGAAGCCCCATTGAGTTCAGTGCACTTACTCCTGTGTATGTAGCGTTTTAAAGAACGGTTACAGAAGCCCCACCGAGTACAATACACTTACTCTCGTGTAAGTAAGGACTGGGGTCTGCATGGGCTTTAAAAAAAACCAGCACTGGAGAAGCCCCATTGAGTTGCACCCACTTACTCCCATGTAAGCAGGCACAGGCGCCTGCGTAGCCTTTTAAATTGTGAAAGAGAAGCCCCGTTGAGTTTAATGGGCTTACTCTCGTGTAAGTAAGCACTGAAGTCTGCATGGGCTTTAAAAAAACAACCCATTGAGTTGAACCCACTTACTCTCGTGTAAGGAAGCACAGGAGCCTGCGTAGCCTTTTTTTAAAAAAATAAAAAAATCGGTAAGCGAGTAAGCCCATTGAGAACAACGCACCTACTCTGGTGTAAGCCAGCCCCTGCGCGGCCACGTGGAGGGAGCTCGCTCCCCGCTTCCGGCCTTCCCTCCTCGCAGCCAATCAGCGCCGCACGCCCATGCCCCGCCCTTCCGCCGCGCAGCGCTTTGCCCCCTCCCTCCTCCTCCCCCCACCCTGCGCGCGCAGGAACGCCCAGCGCCCCACGTGGCCAAAGCGGCAGAGCGCGCGCGCAGCCTCCCCTGCTGCCTGCCTCCTCCGCGGCCCCCTCTTCCCGCCCCGCTGCCAATAGGACGCCGGCTCGGCCGGGCAGGCGCGCCGTCTCATTGGCCGCCGGGCAGGCAGAAGCCACGCCTCCTCCCTCCCTCCCTCCCGCGCAGCCGAGGATAGGTTGCGGCGCGCCCAGGTGGCCCCGCAGGCTGCGCGCGAGCCGCGATCGCCGCCTCTGCACGGCTGCCGGGGAGCCGCGTTGCCTGCAGCCCCGCTGGCCGGCCATGGCGTCCGGGCCGGGAGCCGCCGCCGCCGCCGCCGCAGGAGCCGGCGCCATCCAGGAGGGCTGGTTCCGCGAGACGTGCAGCCTGTGGCCCGGCCAGGCGCTCTCCTTGCAAGTGGAGCAGGTGCTGCACCAGCAGCGATCGCCCTTCCAGGAGATCCTCGTCTTCAAGAGGTGAGAAGCCGGGCGGGGGTGGGGTGGGCGGCCGGGGAAGCGGGTCTTCAGCACATGTGGACGGACACGGGAAGACAGAGGTTGTCAAGCCTTCCGCCGTGGGAGCTGCAGGGACAGGAGAGGGGAGCGGGTCTTCAGCACGTGAGGACGGACACGTGAAGACAGAGATTGTCAAACCTTCTGCCATGGGAGCTGCAGGGACAGGAGGGGGGAGCGGGTCTTTTGCACATGAGGACGGACGCGGGGATCTATAGACACGTGAAAGCTTGTCAAGCCACCCAGCACAGGATGCCGGCCATGGGTTGCTACCAGGACAGGAGGAGGAAGCGGGTCTTCAGCACATGAAGACGGACACGGGAAGACAGAGGTTGTCAAACCTTCCGCCATGGGAGCTGCAGGGACAGGAGGGGGGAAGCAGGTCTTTTGCCCGTGAGGACGGACACAGGGATCTATAGACACGTGAAAGCTTGTCAAGCCACCCAGCACAGGATGCTGGCCATGTGTTGCTACCAAGACAGGAGGAGGAAGCGGGTCTTCAGCACATGAAGACGGACACGGGAAGACAGAGATTGTCAAACCTTCTGCCATGGGAGCTGCAGGGACAGGAGGGGAGAGCGGGTCTTTTGCATGTGAGGACGGACGCAGAGATCTATAGACATGTGAAAGCTTGTCAAGCCATCCAGCACAGGATGCCGCCCATGGGGGAGAGAACTAGGAGGGCAGGAGTGGTGGGGGGGAGCAAGCGGGTCTTCAGCACGTGAGGACGGACATGGGAAGACAGAGATTGTCAAACCATCCACCATGGGAGCTGCAGGGACAGGAGGGTCTTTAGCATGTGAAGACGGACAGGGGAATCCAGACAGCTGAACCCAAACCCTGTCAAAGCCCTCGAGAGCAGCATCCTGCCCGCCCCACCCCCCTGTTGGCTGCTGTTTTGCAACATCTGGAGCAGAAAGGGGAGTGGGGGTCAGTCCCTCTGAGCTAAGGCCCTGCCCCCCTCCCCAAAGAAGCAGCCTCTTTTGGAGGCTTTTCCTGGGCGGTGGCAGCATCTCAGCCCCTGGGAAAGATTTCTCCCCAGGTCAGAAGCTGCCTTAAGTTATAAATTATATCAAGGAAGATCCTTGGTCTGTCTAGCCTAGTATTGTCAACACTGACTGGCAGCAGCAGGGTTTCAGGCCGGATTCCTTCCTCGCCCTCCCTGGAGTTTGCTCTGCGTGCAAAGTCAATGCTCCATCACTGAGGTACGACCTCTTTCTCCATGCCAAACATCAGAGATTCCCTTACGCCAAGAGGAGACCAGAGCGTAGAGGAAAGTCCTGGGTTCCGTCAGCAGCTTTTAAAAAGGGTGACGCAATCAGGCGATAAGAAAGACGGGAATAGGCAGCCTTGGATTAAATGGGTCAGCCCAGGGTTTTCTAGAAGGCCTACGTGGCAAAAGACCTGAGATGCTTAACAGCTACGGCTCTTATTCTCAATTCTCCTTCCTGCGAGAGTTACCTTTCCTGCAAAGAAGGTGGCGGTCAGGGAAAACACAGGTTATCAGCATGTGGGGCTGGGAATGACCCCAGGTTTGGAGGGTCGCAAGGAGGCCAAAAACCAGGCCAAGGAGGAAAGCGTGTGCTCAGTCCTGACGGCAGTCAGCTGTGGGGGCAAAAAACCAAGGTAGCTGTGGATTACCTGGCTTGATCTCTGTATACTACAACTCCCATAATCCCCGGCTAAGCCTTCTGGGAGTTGCAGTCCAAAACACCCGGCGACCCCCATGTTATCTACCCCTGCGTTATAATAACCTAAGGGAGGGGATGACTCTCTGGTTGGAGCACTGAATGTTTCTCCTGGGAGGCGGCGGCGGCCTGTACATCACCATGATTTTTAAAAAATCAGGTTTATGCCCCAAGGAGCTTACAGTTTAAATCTGGACAAGGGGAGATGCATGAGGGAGGGAACATTCTGCAATGAATGGACGGAAACCAATGCAGTAATGCATACTTAGGTTTTTGATGCTCCGGGGCAGGGGAGAGGCTGTTTTCCAATTTGGGAATTTAGCCAAGCCTGCTCATATATTTTCCTCATAAGGACTAGAAGCATGAATATGGAGTCGAAGATGGAAGGCTTCTTTTGGAGATGCTCCTGCCTCTCTCTCTCCCCTTACCATTTCCTCTTTCTGCCTCTCCCCCCCTGCAGCAAAACCTACGGGAATGTTTTGGTCCTGGATGGTGTAATCCAGTGTACGGAAAGAGACGAGTTTTCCTACCAGGAAATGATTGCCAACTTACCACTGTGCAGTCACCCAAATCCACGGAAGGTGAGCCTCACTGTGTTGCCCT
The DNA here is from genome assembly GCF_023053635.1 of Elgaria multicarinata webbii. Lineage (NCBI taxonomy): Eukaryota > Metazoa > Chordata > Lepidosauria > Squamata > Anguidae > Elgaria > Elgaria multicarinata. Next base: position 17,093,751 of record NC_086190.1, on the reverse strand, counting down.
TTCGGGGAACGCCACCCCACCCCATCGTAAGAAGAGCTTTGCTGGATCGGATGAAAATTTTCATTTCACCCATCACCCTGTCTCCGACAGTGGTCAGCTCAGATGCTTCAGGGAATCATGGAATCATAGAATAGCAGAGTTGGAAGGGGCCTACAAGGCCATCGAGTCCAACCCCCTGCTCAATGCAGGAATCCACCTTAGAGCATCCCTGTCAGAGGGTTGTCCAGCTGCCTCTTGAAGGCCTCTAGTGTGGGAGAGACCACAACCTCCCTAGGTAACTGGTTCCATTGTCGTACTGCTCTAACAGTCAGGAAGTTTTTCCTGATGTCCAGCCGGAATCTGGCTTCCTGTCACTTGAGCCCATGATTCCGTGTCCTGCACTCTGGGAGGATCGAGAAGAGATCCTGGCCCTCCTCTGTGTGACAACCTTTCAAGTATATGAAGAGTGCTCTCATGTCTCCCCTCAATCTTCTCTTCTCCAGGCTAAACATGCCCAGTTCTTTCAGCCTCTTTTCATAGGGCTTTGTTTCTAGACCTCTGATCATCCTGGTTGCCCTCCTCTGAACACGCTCCAGCTTGTCTGCGTCCTTCTTGAATTGTGGAGCCCAGAACTGGACGCAGTACTTTAGATGAGGCCTAACCAGGGCCAAATAGAGAGGAACCAGAACCTCACGCGATTTGGAAGCTAAACTTCTATTAATGCAGCCCAAAATAGCATTTGCCTTTCTTGCAGCCATATCGCACTGTTGGCTCGTATTCATATTCACCCACAAGCAAGGCCAGAATGCCGCCTCTGCGTTGCCAAGTAGCCTTTGTGACTAGTAGCACTGAATAGATCTCTCCCAACTGCCTTTTAATGGCACCTCCGCTCGTTCCTTGTGGCAAGGAATTCCATAAATGTATACCGTATTTATTCTTTTATTTATTTATTCTTGCGTGAAATTTATATCCTGCCTTTCCGCCCAACGACGTCGCTCGAGCTGGGTAATAAAAATTAAGCCTCCCCTTCACAGTTTTGTGCTTTAAGGATATATTTTGAGCCTGCCGTGACATATTTTTCCTCTTGAGGACTAGAAGTATGAATGTTGCGTTGAAGTTGCAGAGGCATAGGAAGCCTTTGTATAATGAGTCAGTCGTTGTCGACGCTGACCAGCAGCGACTCTCCAGGGAATTCAGGCAGGAGATTTTCCTAGCCCTAACTGGTGGTGTCAGGGATTGAATCTCCCTTTTATTCTCACAACAGCCTGGCAAGGTAGGCCAAGCCGAAACTCAGTAACTGGCCTGAAGTTGGCCATTAAGCTTCATGGCTGACAGGGCTAGAACCCGGATCTCTCAGTCCAACGCTCTAACCACTATACCACTACGGCCCTCTGGATGGGGTGGTTTAAATGTCTGTTTCTCTGCTTTCTTCTGTTTCCACTCTGGAAAGATGAACTGAGTGGTTTTTATTTTTATTTATATATATATTGCATTTTTATACCGCCCAATAGCCGTAGCTCCCTGTTTTCCGTTTCCTGCAAGCCCCGTGATGCAGCTTGCGCATTTTTCAAGGCGCATCACTTCAAACCTGAAAAGCGTACGTGGCCGCAGCCTCAGTCGCTCTGGAGATCGCATCCTAGCGCTGATGTGGGCTTCTGAAATAAATACGCATGCGTCTAGTCCTCATGAGAGAAATATACCGGCGGCTCAACTAAATTCGTAAAGCAGAAAAAGTCAGGGGGGAGAGCTTTTGATGAGCGTTTGTCTATCTTCACAGTTGATAGATTGTCCCAAGGTGGAGGAAGGCGCTCTCTGATGAAAAGGCTGAGGCCCAGGCTATAAGACCAACAGCTTCCAGCTGCCATTTTGAGGGGAGTCAGCTCATAAGACTATTTTTTGGATGTCCACTGAGGTTTGTCTTATTTAGCCGCCAGCAGCCTGTTTCTTTCCCAGCTGATCCCGATAAGAACCGTACAATGTTAAGAATTGGTGCCTGGCTTTTCCTTTGCCCTCCGCATCCCTTTTTTCTTCTGTGTCGTGACCTTTTTATATTGCAAACCTTGAGGAGGCCGGGGAGCTGTTTTGTTCTAACTGATCTCTGAGGCATTCTGGGCCGGGGCGGGGGGTGTATAAACACTTTAAATAAATAGACAAACAAATCAATAAAATGTGCACTTTCCTCTTTTTTCAGGTGCTGATAATTGGCGGGGGCGACGGAGGAGTCTTGAGAGAAGTGGTGAAGCATCCTTCGGTTGAGTCAGTAATACAGTGCGAAATCGACGAGGTACGTGTAGCTCTGTGTGTGCCAGATGTCTTCTCAAAAAGAGCCAGTGTGCATTAATGAGATCACAGGGCAACAGGAAAGTTCTCTTACTTGCATCTGTAGATTATCCCAATTAAAATCCTTTCCCTGTGTTTCCCTTTTGCCCAGCGACGAGATTGGGGTTTTCTGGGTGATTTTTTTCAAGGCCTCCTTCGTCCAGAGCGCTTTGGGAGATGCCAACGCCATCGGGGTGGATTTCATCCGCGCCATGAGACGCTGGCTTTCTTTTGCGAAGTCTATCATGGGTGGGCGGAGGAGGAAGTGAAGGATTTCATACCTGCAGGATAGGAAGGAGACACTGTTTCTCGCACACAGCTGGAGGACAAGGGCTTGGCTTGGAACGGGACGTTCCTCCGAAAGAAGGCGCTGGTTGAGAAATTGGGCCTCAGGGCAGGGATGGGTGCGTAATAAAATCATTTATTAAAGGGCTCTGAAACATACCGGATTTCAGTCTGCAGATGGTGAAGGAGAAGCAATCAGGTTTCAAGCAGAAACTTTGCACTGTTGAAGGTCAAATGTGTGTTTGTTTAGTTTTATTTTAGTTTGTATTATTATTATTATTATCATCATCATCATCATCATTCTCTTTTCTCGCTCGTGGTGGTTTTTCTAGACAGACGTGACGGGCTTTGCCAGGTCCTGCTGTCTTTTACTGATTCAGGAATATCCTGACAATTCAGCATGTTTTAAATATGACTGCTTTTTGGGTGTGGGTGTGGTTGTATTTTGGTAGGCCCAGTTTCTGAAGGTTCTCTGTATAGTTTTTTGATGTGATGCCTGTGACCGATGTCACTAACGGAATAATTGTGACCTTTTCCTGCTGCCATAAATCGTTAACTTCTTTTGCCAGTGTTGTATATTTTTCTCTCTTTTCTTCTTCCTTTTCTACAACATTTTTGTCATTAGGTATTGTTATGTTGATGAGGTTGTTGTTATTACTGTTATTAATAACAACAACAGAGGTGGGCAATTGCTGCCACCCTGTTTCTGCTATTTATTTATTCCCCCCCCCCCCCCGAGAGAGAGAAAAATGCGGAAGCACACTGTGGTAAACCAATGCAAAGCCCTAGCATGGACAAATTTTGCTTGTTTTCAAGCGAAATTTATCTCTTCTATGCCTTTGTAACAGATGCAATGGCTCGTAGTGTGAACCACCCAGAGAGCTTCGGCTATTGGGCAGTATAAAAATGTAATAAATAAATAAATACTTCTCCCCATCGCACGCGCCCACTCATTTTTTTTCCTTTCGGGCTACGGCAGTATACCCCGGAGAGCCAGTGTTGTGCAGTTGTTAGGAAGTTGGATTGGGACTTGGGAGAGTTCTGGGTTCTAGTCTCCCACCAGCCATGGAGCTCACTGGGGATTTTGGGGCCAGTCACTGACTCTCGACCTAACCTACCTCACAGGGTTGTTGTGAGAATGTGTCCCTATTTCAATCAGCCTTTTATTTAGACCCATGAGAACTAGAGTCTTTTATCTGCTCCCTGTTCTCTTCCGGCAGTGGAATTTTAGGATGTTTTTAGGATTTTTAATCATGTATACTATGTTTTTAATTCAGTTTTATGTATTTTATACTTCTTGCTGTTCCCTGCCTCGGTCCTGATGGAGAGGCGGGTAACAAATAAATAATAATAATAATAATAATAATAATTATTATTATTATTATTATTATTATTATTATTATTATTGCCCTCCAGCCAGAAACTCTGTAGACAATTTGGCGTAAGGTGAGGGATTGTTCTCCTTTGACCCAGAATGGGAGATCTACATATGACCGCTTGCTGAGATTGTCAACAATTTTATTGAAATGTATGCATTTCTTTCGAATGCTTGTCTCCTGGTTTTTAAAGGGGGGAAAGTTTTCAAAGTAAAGCCTCGCTCTTCCACCGAAATGGCTCCCAGAGGGTCTCACAATCGATTTTTAAGAAAGCAAGACGTTCCCTGCCCTCGGGCTTACCGTCTAAAAGTCATAGCACAAAAGGAAAAGCGGAGGAGGAGGAGGAGGAAAGCAAGCAAAATCCAGGGCCTGTTCGTAAAGTTGCTGTTCCTATACCGGACACAGTTTAGGCTGCCACCAAGTGATGGTGAATAAATGGATGAATAAATTGTTGCAGGACGTGATCCAAGCATCTAAGAAATACCTCCCGGGCATGGCCGTGGGATACTCCAGCCCCAAACTCACCCTACACGTCGGAGACGGTTTTGAATTCATGAAGCAGAACCAAGAGGCGTTTGACGTCATCATCACAGACTCTTCCGACCCCATGGGTGAGTTTTGAGAACGTCCCCGACTTGATTACCCGGACTAGTACCTATTGGTGCACCCCAGTGCGTGAAATACGCCGTGTACCATTTCTGGAAAATCAAAGCACTCTTTGTTACATTTCTGCCCAATATCTAAAGCTCCCTAGACGGTTTACAAACGATGAAAACCTTAAAAATACAACGTGAAAAGTAATATTAAAACCATTTACATACACAAACAATTAAAAACAATGAACAGTAGACGTTCCTGTACTGGTTAAAAATCTTTCCATATGTCACCAAACGCCTACAAGTAGAGGACAGGGTTAACCTGGCACCAAAAGGATGGCAACGTTGGCGCCAGGTGGGCCTCACTAGGGAGAATGTTCCGTAATTGGGAGCCACCACTAATAAGCCCCTCTCCCATGTAGCCATCCTCCGACCCTCCCTCGGAGGAGGCATCTGGGGAAAGGCTTCAGATGACGTTCTTAGCGCACGGGCAGGTTCACGCCGGGAGAGGCGCTTGTCCCTTCTGAGACTCCGGGATTAGCTAAAGTTTGGCGGCAATTATTTTCAGGAAGAGAGGGACCAATGGAAGGTTAGGGAGCTACACTCAGTAGCTCCGTGCGTTTTGTTGCCATTTGTAACTCATACGGGATAAGCTAAATTCACGCTACTACAAAGCGGTCTAGATCTGGTTTGGGTTTGTTGATCCCCGGCAAAATATCAATAATGTTTTGTTGTCGTTAGGATCAATTGCTTGCTTTTTTTTTTTTCCTGTTACCCTCTGAATAACACCCGGGATGCCCCTTCCTCTTCAGGTCCTGCAGAAAGCCTGTTCAAAGAGTCCTATTATCAACTGATGAAGACAGCCCTGCGGGAAGATGGAATCCTTTGCTGCCAAGGTGAGGATTGGCCAAAACCGAGCGCGGCTCTCTGCAGGCTTGGGCGGGCCGGATTGGGGCCTGCGGGGCGTTGGTTGGTTCAACACCCCTGGTTTAGCATCACAGCAAGAAACACCGGGACGTTGGGCCTAATTGGCAAAAGGCCACCTTTCTTGGGCATTTGGAGGTCCAGTCCAAATTTAATTCTTTGAAAGCCCAGAGGGTTAAGGAATCTAGAATCCCAAGTCCTGAGACGAACATTTAGAAGAGCTGGGTACTTTTAACCTGGAGAAGTGAAGACGACAGCCATCTTCAAAATATCTGAAGAGCTGTCATGCAGAAGACGAAGCAGATCTATCCTCTGTTGCTCCCGAGGGCGGGATTTGAACCGACGGGTGGAAAGGGCAGGGAAGCAGATCGTGGCTAAAGGTTAGGCAAAACGTCCTAATGGTGAGAGCTGTTTGACGCTGGAGGAGACCGCCTCAGCAGCTGGTGTGCCCTCCTTCGCTGAAGGTTTCGAAGCAGAGGCTGGGCTGCCATCCGTCGCGGGTGCCTTAGCTGCGAGGTTAATGCCTTGAGCAGGGGGTCAGGCTAGATGGCCTCGAAGGCCCCTTCCGACCCATAAAACCGCTGCGATTCTGCGCTTGCCTCCCTAGTGCTCGAGAGGTGAGGAAGCCCCAGTGTCTGGACCAGGCTGGGAAGCGTGACCTCTTTCTTTCCCCGTCCCTGAGCAATTGGCTGATCTCCCTCCCCAAATTGTGTCTTGGCCAGGCGAATGCCAGTGGTTGCACCTCGACCTCATTAAGGAGATGCGCCAGTTCTGCAAAACCTTGTTCCCCGTCGTGGAGTACGCCTACTGCACCATCCCGACATACCCCAGCGGGCAGATCGGCTTCATGCTCTGCAGCAAGAACCCAGTAAGGACCGAAAGTTTCTCCTCTGCTTCTGCGTTTCTTTCTCCCTCTGTTGGTGTGTGTTCGTCTGTGTGTGACTCTCTATTTTATCCTCCCAACAACCCTGCGAGGGAGGCCAGGCTGAGCGTCAGGGACTGGCCCAAAGTCCCCCAGTCAGCTTCATGGCCCAAGCAGGGACCCAAACCCACATCTCCTGAGTCCCGGTATTATTTATTTATTATTTAAAATGTGTGTATCCCTGCTTATATCATTAAGATCTCAGGGCGGTGTGCAGTTAAAAGCATACAATGTAAAACAATAAGTGTGCACAGTTAAAAACAAATTAAACCATGAACCAAGTTAAAACAATCTATAGTTTAAAAGCAGTTAAAACAATATTTGCATTTATGTACCGCCCCATAGCCGAAGCGCTCTGGGCCGTTTACAGAGATTAAAACACGGAACATTAGAAACAAATATACAACATTTAAAACGGATTATGTACACACGGTAGAACACTCTAACCACTGCACCATACTCCCCTCCCTAGCAGCGCCCCTTGCCTCCCCCCAGAGGAGAAAGGTGGTAGAACGCTCTAACCACTGCACTATACTCCCCTCCCTAGCGGCGCCCCCTGCCTCCCCACGGAGGAGAAGGGCGAGTCCCGGGATGTATGGAAAGAAGGCGTCCTTCTTTTCCACACTGGTGTATTGCCGCTTGCGCGTCACGTGCAGCTTTTTGCCTGGGGAGCAGCCTTACATTGAACAAGGCTAGATGCACCCGTACATGTTTGCGCGTGACGATCGCCAAGTCCCGGGGATCTCTTAAGCTCCTTTTGCCTCGAGCCGAAGCTGCAGACGCCCCCGCCCGGTCCCCAGTGGGGCGGTGGCAAATTCAGACGGGCAGGCGCTCCTCCGAGGAAAGGCCGAAACCACAGGCAGCTCCGTCGATCCACACCGACAAAAACCCGGACTTCACTACACCACTTCAGTGCCGTAACAGTTTGCAGTGTTTCTTTTGGGTTTGGGAGATCTACTGTCTTCTGCAGCTGTGGAGGAGTCAGTAAGCCGTTAGCGGGTGGTTCTTTGGATCGGATGGAGGGCGCTCAGCCTGTCCTGGAAGGGGTTGCACTCCCCGGGTTGTCGCGCAGGGGATTTTCCTGTCACTCGAGGCTCAGGTGGACTCAGTGGCACGGAATGCCTCCTACCGACTTCGGTGGTGGCCCAGCTGCGCCCTGATCTGGTAACTCCCAAGCTGGACTACTGTAATGCGCTCTACATGGGGCTGACCTGGGAGACGGTTCGGCAGCTGCGGCTCGTGCGAAACGTGGCGGCCAGATTGAGAACAGGGGCAAGAGGGTCCCAGCACGTTGCGTTGATTCTGGCCCGCTTGCACTGGGTGCTTGGACGTTTCCAAAGCTGATTAGCGATGGTGGTTTCGAACTATAAAGTGTTACACAGGGAACGCAATACCTGACGGAGCGCCTCTCCCAATATGAACCTACCCGTACACTGTGTTCATCGTCTAAGGCCTGCCTCCAGGTGCTTCCTCCAAGGGAGTCTCAGAAAGTGGCCACAAGTGACAGGGCCTTTTCGGTGGCTGCCCCCCCAATTGTGGAACTATCTCTGACGAATCCCGCTTGGTGCCAACATTGTTACCTTTTTGGCTCCGGTTTAAAACTGTCCTCTCAGGCATCTGCCAGCCTAGGAGGAGTTTTTAATCGGATCCCGGGATTTTTCTCCGGGTAGATCATTTCGAATCCTGTTAGATCTCTGGCGTCTCTCTGCGCACTCTGTTTATCTGCTTGCATGCAAACGGCTTTTGTCACGTATTTTCCTCTTTGCAAACCACCCAGAGAGCTGCGGCTGTCAGCCGGTATAGAAACGTAAGAAACGAGTTTTGTTCTTGTCTTCCTCGCACAGAACACGAATTTCCGAGAGCCGGTCCAGCCGCTGTCCCCAGCGCAAGTGGAGAAAATGAGCCTCAAGTATTATAACGCGGACGTCCACAGTGCTGCTTTCGTCCTGCCCGAATTTGCACGAAAGGTAACGAAAGCAGGGCCGTTTATGATCGTGACCACCCTTCCCAAACCTGGCGCCTTCCAGTCATCGGATTCCGACATCCATCAGCCCCAGCCAGTAGGGCCAGTGCCTGTGGCTGAGGGGACCTGCAGTCCAACAACATTTTATTTACTGTTTGTTTATTAAAAGATTTTTGTATCTCGCCCTCTGTCCTTGGGATTGCAGGGCGGCGGACAGATAAAACCAGTTCAAAACAGTATAAAACAATAAATAAGGCACCTAGTTAAAAACATAGGAAACCATTCACAAGCTTAAAAAAACAGTAGAAGATTTAAAAGCAATAAAAACGATTAAAACTAGGTGCAACTTTGATGAAAAGCCATGTTTTAACTCGTAACGAAGCTGGCGTCAGCACCAGTCAGGCCTCCAAGGGGAGCGCTTTCCACAACCGGGGTGCCACAACAGAGAAGGCCCTGTCCCATGTCCCATCGTAACGTATGTCTCGCGTTGGTGGGACGCAGAGGAGCGCTTCTCCAACAGATCTCAAAACCAAGAGCGCCTATATAAGAAGTATGCAAGACCCTTTAACGCTTTAATGTGTTGCCCTCAGCATTACTAGAAGGGCGATTTAGTAAAATCCCGGTTAATGAACGGATACTGGAGCAATAGAATCTGTCGAACATGTCGTTTTGCATTGTAATGCAGGAAAAAGCATTGCAGAAAATGCCTCCTACTGACTTCGGAGGTGGCCCAGCTGCGCCCTGATCTGGTAACTCCCAAGTTAGACTACTGTAATGCGCTCTACATGGGGCTGACCTTGGAGACGGTTCGGCTCCAAGGAATGCAGAAAAAAGTTAAATCTTTCCTTTATTAACAGCCTTTTCCGGCTGTAACCCCACAACGTCGGTATTCATCTGTTTAAGGGACGTGTCCTCCCATACTACTGAAAGGGTCTCTAAGTTTCTCATGACCTCAGTGCAAATTAGAAAAATAACGTTACAATCCTCCTGAGAGAACGAACTTCACCAAGCTGTATTTTGGTTTTATGTCACTTTTGATCTCTGCTTTGCACGTTTTGGTGTTGATATTGCTGGCCTGCGACTGTAATAAATAAATAAAAAATCCTGAAAGTCCCTTTAACGCCGCTCCCAGCCTTGAAGGAAGGAATCTTCAGGTCTCTAAACGCATACGTGTGTGAAGATCTCTGCCCTGCTAACGTGCCTTCGTTTCCTCTGGCCCTGAAACGCGCTCCCAGAATGTGGATCGTCCCCTCTTGTTCTTCTTCGACAGCTTGACTCTCCTCCTTTCTGTTTCTCCCCCACCAGGCGCTGAGCACCGTCTGAAAACCTCGCCGGGTGGGCCTGCCCCCTTGCCTCGAGAGCCCCGGGGATTTTGAAGCGACGTCAGCGTGGCAGAGTCTGTCCGGCGGGTGACCCGGCGGCGCCCCGCCGGCAAAACATTCCCGACGATGTATTTTTCTTTTCAAAGAAGACGCTCTGCCTCCCCGTCCTGCCGAAACTGCAAAAGAAACGGGGAAAAAAACAACTCCAACCAAACCCAGTTCACGCCTGGTTGCTGGCCCATCGCTTGAGCGGCTGTTCCAGGCCTCCCGAAAGTTCGTGGCGCTCTTTTACCTGCTCTGACGTTCCGCGCAGACTTCTGTATTTATAACTGACAATGGATCCCGCCCACAGCGCTTTTTAGCAGCTTCTGGGAAGGATCGGACGCTTTTCTTTGACACTGCCCTGGAAGGCAACAGATCGGCCGACGGAGGGGAAAGGCCCGGGGGGGGGGGTGTTCTTTGGAGCCCACTTTCAGGTTTTCTGCCCCATTCGCCCCACCCTTTCTGGGCTCCCCTTTTCGTGGGACGGGTGGCTCCCTCTCTTCAGGCCCACGGACGCCCTCCGCAAAACAAAATGGCCACCGTGGACCCGGTGTGGGGGGCGATCGGCTCCCGGAGACGCCCCTCATGGCATTTTAACTGGCGGAGTGAAACTCCCGGAGGAGGGGGGACGTTCCCTTCTTAGCACCCCCTTAGCGGTCAGGGCGCTTTCTGGATTTTGTCCAGAAAGAAGTGTCGAACCGTCTATAAGAAAATATTAAAAACATGATTATTATTATTTGTTAAGGGGCAGAGCCTGAGGGGGAACTCTAAGCCCCCTCACCCGGTTTTGTAGCCATGGCGATGCCTTTTTTCTTTTTTGACCACCTAGGGGGCACGAAACCCACCCACCCCGGCACCGGCCACTCGAACGGTTCGAATTGTATCTCTCTTTCCATCTCATCTGCTCCCAAGTTGCTGCTGTAATCATGTCTCCTTCCTTTTGGGGGCAGGGTGGGATGCTAGGAGCTTACCTGTCCTCTCCTGCATTGCTAGAAACACCTTAGACGACCTCCGACCCCTGTCAGAACCGGAATGGTGTCGCCTTCCCTTTCCCTCCTGGCCGGCAGAGTTAAGAGGATGCCTGATTGACAGAGGAGCCGCCAAACTCTTCAAAGCAGGGAGCAGATCTGAGCTTTTTAAACTTTTCAGGACTCAGATCTCTCTCTCTCTCTCTTTCTTTGTTAGCAATACATCTTAGAGCATTTTCTACACGGATACGAACGCGCTCTATCTTATCTATGTCGTCCATGTTTAAAAACAAAAAAACCTTGGGTGTGCTGTAGCTCCCTCATCGTGGCCTGCCCCCCCCCCCCCACATCACCTTAACTCTGCCCAGGGATGGGAGGAAAGTGCGCCCATGGTGTCGGCAGAAAAGGGCATTGAAGTTTTGTGTTTTCTTTTTTAAGTCACAATCGTCGGCGGTGTATTTGAATCCTCTTTTCAGTCTTCGGGGAGAGAGAGAGACTTAGCAGGCAGAGAATAGAATTCGCACGGCATTTACTTTTCCCACAGCGCGGCCTTGCCCGACCCTTGTGCCCTCCGGGTGTGTTGGACTACAACTCCCATGTTCCCCAGCCAGCCAGGCTAGGGAGAGTTTAAAAGTGCAAGAGGAGGATTCAAGAGGAAAACGAACGAACAGCCTATTTTCTCTTGTCTCTTCTGTTTACACTGGACTTTGGTAAAGAATATGTGTAGAGCCTCAACATCATGGAAATCTCAACGGTTGTTGCCGTGTGTGTGTGTGTGTGTCTTTCGTTTCAAGGCCTGCTTCCAGCAATTCTGCCTCCCAGGATTGGGCGATGAATGGATCCTGTGATCTCCAGGGGTGTTCGATGCCGGGTGGGCGGGCCTCTCTAGTGGAAGGGGAGGGTCTCCGGTACATCTGAGCCTGTGTCTAGCCAGGAAGGGCAATTTGTCACCCTCTACAGCTGGGGTGCAGAATCTCCGGCCCATGTGCGGCCCTCTGAGATTCCCCACAAAGCTCCGCCTCTTCCTCTGGCCCCACCCCCTTTCTCATCACTGTCAATCAACTGTACATTTCTCCGTTTTTGTGCTATTTCCCCGCACCGCACTGCACCGTGCTAAAAGGTGGAAATTGCTCTCCTAAGGCAGTCTGAGCTTTAGGGCGCAGTCTTACGCATGTTGAGGTGGGTGGAAAGGCCTACAACTGCCAGAATTGTAGGACTTTTCCCATCTAAACACAGGATAGGGTTGTGCCCTCTGGCTGGTATTTTTCACCCCACTTCTTTTTGCCTTCAGCTCCGTTGAACCCAACACTACCTATTCCTCCATCTCCAGCAGAGCGAGCAATTCTCCCATCACCTTTCAAACGTAAACGCCGGTGATGGTAGCAGGAATCTTCCACAGGCAAAGCCGAAGAAACGCTGCAATTCTCTGGTCTGGCTTGGCACGCGGGCACCTTCGAGGTTTTGCGTGGAGAAACGGGCAAGGTTGGATCTGGCTGGCATTTCCCATTCAAGGAGCCGTGGCCGGGTGTCCACTTTGCACACAGAGGATCGATGCCCGGCGTTTCCAGAAAGGGCGAGGAGAGACTCCAGCTTGGGGAGACGCTGGCAGTCAGTGAAGGCAACACTGGCCTTGATAGACCAAGGGTCTGATTCGATATAATCAGCTTCCTACGTTCCTCTTAAAATCGGCCCTTTATTCGGAACCATGAGGACTAGAATGTTAAGTGAGGGCTTCACGTCGGACTAGGAAATAGGTAAAGATTTCATGTAGGGCTAAGGAAGACCCTTGCCTAAAAGGCCGGTGTTATGAACCATGAGCCTGACTGTATAAGGCAGCCTTCCTCAACCTGGGGCGCTCCAGATGTGTTGGACTACAACTCCCAGGCTGGGGCATTCTGGGAGATGCAGTCCAACACATCTGGAGCGCCCCAGGTTGAGGAAGGCTGGTATAAGGCGTCATCTTCTGTCACTTGTACATTCAGTTTGACAAAGGGATAATTCACGCACTCCAAAGAAATGCGTTGAATCTGTGACATATTTAAAATAGTGAGGTGCTAGTATACCTGCAGAGGAGCAACAGGGTCTGTAGTTGATGTACAAGTAGAAATTCTGACCCGTTCCTAAAACCTGAGTTGAGAATAACTTCTCTTTAAAAGCAACCGGTGCCCAAAGTCTGAATTGCCACTAGATGGCACTGTGGTGCAAGACAAGAGGATTGATGTCTTGGCCTAGACAAGTCAATCGGGTGCGGCGCTGCCATCTCTTGGATACTGTTAGTATTTCAAATGGATCTCTCCCTGTGCCCAGAGTATGTTTGAAACAATGTGTCACGGTTCTGGAGCGCCTCCTGGGGGTCAAAAGGAGAAGAGATGTGAGGTCTTCCCTCAATGGGTCTGAACGATGCCTGCCTCCCCTCCTAACTGATGGGAAATGAGGATTGCTCTGGGCAAAGTTCACAAGCGCACCCCCATGTCACCTTCTTTCCGCAAGATAGGATAGGACACCTTATCCCAGGGGTGCAGAACCCCAGGTCCAGGGGCTGAATCCAGCCCACTAAAACAGCCTGCTGTTCTTTGTATTTTTGGCTGCATCCCTATGGTCGGCACCGCCCACTACTATAATGTGGCCCCCAGAACTTCTCTCAAATGGGATTCAGCCCTCGGGCTGAAAGAGGTTTTATTGATTCGTTTGTCGCATTTGGAAACAACCCAATAGCCGAACCTTTCTGCACGTGCTCTCACCGCCCGGGTGGTGGGGGTGGACTTCACATCATCAGCAGTTCCCTATTATTTCTATCTCTCTAGGTTGGTTTATGCAGTTCCATGGATTGATTTAACGAATTCACCAGCCGCCTTCCCTGGCAATTCACAGGGGCTAAAATCAGAATCCCAAAAGAAAAGACTAAAACAGGCTCTTTCCATTTAACACAAAATGCTGGAATGCTTCCATTGGCTGTTTTGGTCAGCCAGCCCTACCCTCTGGGACGATGCTCCATTCCAACCCCAGCCAGGTTTCAGATCCTCCCCCCTTGCCCTGCAACAGCCTTTCTCCAGCTGTCTTTAGCATCCCTCCTCCCTTCAGGAACCTCCTTCCAGCTCTGTTCTACTTCTGAAAACTCTGGGGCTCCCTGGAGCCTGTTTATGCCCCCTTCCAGCACCAGGGGCGGCATCGCTTAGCCGGCCGAAGCATCGGCACTCAGGCCTGAACACTAGAAACAGAAGGGAGAATGGTGCGATGCCGTTCGGTGCTCAACAATGGTCTCTCTCAAGTGCAGCCCAGTGCCGACTGGGTCTACTCGTGTGAAGGCAGGGAGTCAGCAGGCGCTGGGAGGAGGAACCGCCTGTCCCTGGAAATGAGCACAGTGGGGGAATGATACCCGTGGGCGCACCCCCCACCCAAATGTCCCCAAGCACTTTACCAAATAAAGCGATCCGCCGTACGAAAATCCAAGACTTCTACATATTCTCTGATGTTTCCAGGACTTGAGAGCGCAGAATTTCCAAGCATACTCCCCGTTCCTCCAGGCATTTGGAGAGTGGATCTATCTATCTATCTATCTATCTCTCTCTCTCTATCTATCTCTATCTATCTCTATCTATCTATCTATCTATCTATCTATCTATCCAATATGCCACCAGCTTTTCTACACTTCATAACCCATCAAGAGGTCCGTCTCCCTTCCTCAATTAGGAGATGTCAGAAGCCGTCTTACGGTCTCGTCCGTCTTGCTCAGCGGAGTCGTCAAACGAGTGGAGGAACAGGAAGGAGGCCTGGAGAAGATTCGCACTCACCGCTTGGAAAGGTTCACGCCTCGGGAGAAGTCTTGGTTTTGATACATCGCCCTGCTTGGGTTGATTGTGGGAGGACCGGTGTTCTGGGAGGGATCTTCCCACTAGGCCTTCGCTCATTTCTCCTTTTCTCTGGCTTTCAGACCCTCCGTGACCCACCTAAAGCTCCAGCTCCCTTCCTCAATGGAGTTGCCCCCCCTCCTCCGCGTTGTCCATCTTGCTCAGGGTGGCCTCCTCCGATGGGCAATGGCTGGCCTTCTGCGCCATGCTCACCCCAAACATCCCATAGAACCAAAGATCTTTGCACATAGGAGGCCAAGGGTTCGAATCCTGGCATCAGGGAGGCCAGGAAAAGCCCTGGAGAGTCTTGGGCTCTGATTCCGCCCAAATCAGGCTCTGATGTCCCCAGTGCCTGGAGCACTGGGAAAGAGGCTTAATGAAAGTAGAAAAAGGAAAGTTAAAAAGAGAAAAGGAGACAAACAGGTAAAGAAAAGAAACCAAAAAAATCCCACACCCCTAAATCATAAATGTGCAGTATTCCTTCATCTGTTCTTACAACGTCCATCTATTCAGAGCTGAAACAGGCAGACATTGTTGTACATTCGGTTGCAAATCTCCCCCCCGTACGGCTTCGAATGACGTTGATTCTGGTTTTCCTTGAATTGGAAGCAAGGCATAAGTGTTTGGTGTTCCCCCCTGATATTGCCACAGACCATATCTTTCGATACCATGCAGATAAATTCGAACTGTCCAATTTGGACACCGGACGAGACGAAAATGTGCTGCTTTTAATAATGTATTAGTTTAAACTGTTTTAATTATATGGATTTTATGGCATTTGCATTTACACTATACCCTGCCTCGATCCGGAGGGAGAGGTGGGTAACAAATAAATAAAATTATTATTATTATTATTATTATTATTATTATTATTATTATTATTATTATTATCTGCAGGGCCACCGTTTCCCAGACCGTTTGCCCAATGTTCCAGGTAAAGCCTGCATGAATTTTCCAGGCTGTCCCTCCTGACTGCATCCCTTTTATAAGCTCAGTGCCTCTTTATAATAGGTACAGGCCCTCCTTTTGAGAGGCACCGGGGACAGGAGTTCTTCTGTGGGCCCTGGACGTAGCGTGCCTCATTGGACCAAGATTCCTTCGGCCCTCCTACGGGCAAGGAACGGAACAAGCGAGAGGAAAGGAGCTAAAAAAGTAACGCTCCTACATGATGCTCCGTTCCAATCCCACCTGCTTTTCAGATCCTTCCTCCAGCTGTCTTTAGCATCCTCCCTCCCTTTAGGGACCCCCCCTCCAGCTTTGTTCGACTTCTGTAAACTTTGGGGCTTTGGAGGGGGCAACCGGGAGTGGCCTCCTCCTTCTCTGCTTTATCTGTCTCGCTCAGGGTGGCCTCCGTTGATGGGCAATGCCTGGCCTTTCTACACCATGCTTACTCCAAGCTCCCAATAGCACCAAAGGCCTTTGCACCCAGGAGGCCAAGGGTTCGAATCCCGGCATCTCCAAGGAGGCCAGGAAAAGCCCTGGGGATCCCTTGCTGCCAGTCAGTGTCAACAGTATTGGGGTCTGATTCTGTCCAAATCAGGCTCTGATGTCCCCAGTGCCTGGAGCAAGGAACATCCCTTCCACTCACCTCCCGGCTCTCAGCTGCATCCCCTGTTCCTTCCTCCTCCACAGCTGCCACGGTCCACAGCAGCAGCATTAGAGCAAGCAACGCTGCTCGTTTCATGATGGATCCAAAACCGAACGGCCTTCCTGGTCCAGCTGAGAGGTTGTGTGGCTCCCCGGGGCTGCAGCGATCCAGAGGGCTCTGGATGCCCACTTTATATCTCCCTTCAGCTCACGATTAACGGAGCAAATCAGCCATGTCTCCTGTCAGCCCCATTGATCTCCACTCAGCTGTGATGGAGGAAGATTAGGGCCATCAGATTCTCCTTAGAGGCAGTTCTGGTGCAGGCATTACAGAGTCTGGGGCTGGGGAGACCCGAGTTCTATTCCTCCACTCGGCCATGGAGCTCCTTGGTTGACTTGGGGCCAGGCACGGATTCTCAGCCTAACCCACCTCACAGGGTTGTCGTCAGGACTGCATGGCGCGGAGGAAGATCAGGTAAGCTTCCTTGGGCTCCTTGGAGGAAAAAAGGCCAGTGGAGGCTGGTGGCTCTGGTTTGAGTGGGGCTGTGAATCCGTCCTAGGTTTTTGTGAGAACCAGCTAGGATTCTAAAGCAGTTTTCTAGGGAGCTTGGATAGTACCTTGGATAGAACAGAAGCTAAGGGAGTGGGGTGGAATAAACTTGCCAGTTGCATCTCTGGAACTCCACCTCTGAGAATCACAGGGACTTTGTGGGGGGTTGAAATGGAGAGAAATTAGGTTGGCGGATTTCTTCATCACGTTATCCACGTTTTCTCCAGCTGTGCAGCTCCGCTATGGGAGAAGATACGCCTCCAGACTGAGATCCAGCGTGGTACAGCGGTTACCCACACCTGCCGTAAACATTTGTGGCAGGTGAATCCCTGCTTTAGCTGGAAGAAGACCAGTGCCATTCTACCAGCTCTGCTGAAAAATGAACTGCTGTTTTTCTCTTCCCTCCCCATCCCATTTTCCTTTTCAGATTGAAAGCCTACAGGAAGGGACATTCTTGTGTGGGGTGTGTGTGTGTAAAAATTCCTGGAGGAAGATGCTATCAATGAAGGAAAGACTTAAATGTGTCCTGAATCTCAGTCACTATGAGTCCTGATGGCTAAATGTGCTACCTCCAGTAGAAGCAGGGTTCCTATAGACACCAGTTGCTGGGGAACATGGGCGAGAGGGTACTGTTGCAGTCATGTCCTGCTTGTGGCTCCTCAGTCAGTAGCTGGTTGGCGGCTGTGTGAACAGAGTGCTGGGCTGGATGGACCCTTGGGCTGATCCAGCCTGGATCCCAGCATCTGCATGGCCACCATTTCCTGGACCGTTTGCCTGAAGTCCCAGGGAACACTTGTGTGAACCTTCCAAGGCCGTTCCCCCTTGGATTGGGGGAGGTCCGGATTGGCAGGAAGCAGTTCGGAATGGTCCGAACCGATTTGGACTGTTCCGAAGCTCCAGACCCAGGTAATGGGGGGGAGGGGGGCTTACCTGCACCCATAGCGGTCCAGGGCGCCTGTTTCCGCCTTGAGGCCTGGGCTGCAGTAGAGATGTCGGACCTGGCCACGGTGACACATGCCTTAGTTACATCCCGATTGGATTACTGTAACACGCTCTACGTGGGGCTGCCTTTGAAGAGTGTTCGGAAACTCCAGCTGGTTCAAAGAGCTGCAGCCAGAGTGTTGACCGGGGCTGGTTACAGGGCGCACACAACTCCCCTGTTAAAACAGCTCCGCTGGCTTCCAGTCTGTTTCCGGGCACAATTCAAAGTGCTGGTTACGACCTATAAAGCTCTATATGGTTCGGGTCCAGGTTATTTGAAAGACCACATTCTCCCTTATGAGCCTGCCCATGCTTTGAGATCTTCTGGAGAGGCCCTTCTTTCAGTCCCACCTTCTTCACAGGCACGCTTGGTGGGAACATGGGACAGGGCCTTCTCGGTGGCTGCTCCGGTGCTCTGGAACTCTCTTCCCGGGGAAGCTAGACTGGCTCCCTCCTTGATGGGCTTTCGGAAGCAGGCAAAAACTTTTTTGTTCCAGCAGGCCTTTGGATAATAATCTGGACCTCCATCTATGTTAATGTCTTATAATTTTGTTGTGCAATTTAAACATTTAGGTTCCCCCCCCAATGTATGTTTTAAACTTTGTAAGGCCGCCTTGAGGCCCAGCATTGGGCAAAAGTCAGGATACAAATAAATATAACAACAACAACAATATAAATGTTTGTGGATTTCTTTATGGTGGGAGAGGTGAATGTTTTATACATCACTGATCTCTCCTGAGCCTCTACTGTGTAGCAATCTTTTTTGAGATTGAGCTAAAAGCAATATGCCAACTGTATAAGTCAAATCTATAGAACAAATACAAGGCTTGATATGAACACAGGCAAATTAAAAAGGAACCCGCAAAGAAGCTGAAAATCCATTCCTTAAATTCAAAAGTCCACATTGCTAGAACGGTCTCAATGGAAAAATAAACTCATACTGGACCCTTTCCCCAAAATCTTTCCTGACTATACAACAAACACAAGCTTCAACGTTCCAGGAATGGGTCTTGAAGGTTTAATATATGATAAGAGATCGAAAACGAGGGCACAAATTCATTCATTGATTTGATTTACATGCTGCCTCTCTACCCAAAATTTCCACTCAAGGCAGCTAAATCACAACACGACCACAGGAAGAAACATTTGACTGGATATAAAGATAAACAAACAAAAGAATGCAATCCTTTTTTCTTTTTTCTTGGCTTAAAACTCTTTTTGCCAGTCCCTAAAACTTAGGCATGGTCACCTGGGGAAACACAGAAGGTGGATTTCACCCCGCTGCCTGAAGTTGTGCGGCCCGAAACGAAAGCAAGCGAGAGATGGCGTTGAAGGCCAGCGAACGTCAGGAGGCTGCATTGGTGGGATCCCAGAGACATTTTGGAGGGGTGTGATGGGTGGTCAGGTGAGCCAAGGGCACCCTTGATCTAGGACTAGCCCAGATTCTCACAGTTAGTGTAGGACTTCCAGTAAAAGCATTTCTCTGGTTTTGCCGTGGGTGTATTGCGGGCTACTCTTTCACTGGCACATATCACGTCCCGTAGAGACCTCGGTGGGCAGTCCTGGAGTGCTCCCTGGTGGTCCAAAGGAAAAGAGACGTGAGGTCTTCCCTCAATGGTTCCAGAGACACCTCTACTCTGCCTCATCCTCTAATTGCTGGGAAATGAGGATTGCTCAAGGCAGGCCATTGATAACTCCACCCCTTCTTTCCCCAAGATGGCGTTGGACACCTTACCCCAGCATTGCAGAACCTCAAGTCCAGGGATCCTGCTCTTCTTCATATTTTGGTCTCCACCTGTACGGTGTCTGGCCCTGCCCACCACTAGAATGTCCCCCCCCAGAGTATCTCCAAAATGGGACTGAAAGAGGTTGGACATCCTTGCCTTGCCCCCTGCTTCTCATGACATCATCATTCTATGCACCCCTGCTTCACATCATCAGCTGCTCCCATTATTTCTATTTATTTATTTATTTATTACATTTATATACCGCCCCATCTCTCTCTCTCGCTTGGCATATGCAGTTCCATTGATGGATTTAAAGAATTCACAGGCAGCCTTTCCTGGCAATACACAGGTGTTAAAATCAGAGTCCCCAAAGAAGAGACTGAAACAGGCTCCTTCTCCTTAACACATAATGTTGGAAATCTCTGATTTCCTATTTCGCTCAGCCAGCCATACCCTCTTGCACGATGCTCCGTTCCAATCCCACCTGCTTTTCAGATCCTTCCTCCAGCTGTCTTTAGCATCCTCCCTCCCTTTAGGGACACCCCCCCTCCAGCTTTGTTCTACTTCTGAAAACTTTGGGGCTTTGGAGGAGTGGCCGCCTCCTCCTCCTCCTCCTCCTTCTCCTCCTCAGCTTTGTCCATCTTGCTCAGGGTGACCACTTCTGATGGGCAACAGCTGGCATTTCTGCACCATGCTCACCCCAAACTCCCCATAGAGTCAAAGACCTTTGCACCCAGGAAGCCAAGGGCTCAAATCCTGGCATCTCCAAGGAGGCCAGAAGAGCCCTGGCTGCCAGTCAGTGCCAACAATACCAGGCCAGATGGACCGTGGGTCTGATTCAGTCTAAGACAGCTTCCAACCGTCCCAGTGCCTAGAATAATGAACGTTCCTTCCACTCAACTCTGGGCTCGGAGCTGTTCCTACCTCCTCCACAGCTGCCACGGTCCAGAGCAGCAGTGTTAGAGCAAGCAACGCCGCTCGTTTCATGATGGATCCAAAACCGAACGGCCTTCCTGGTCCAGCTGAGAGGTTGTGTGGCTCCCCGGGGCTGCGATGATCCAGAGGGCTCTGGACGCCCACTTTATATCTCCCGTCAGCTCATGATTAATGGAGCAAATCAGCCACGTCTCCCGTCAGCCCCATTGATCTCCACTCCTCTGTGATGGAGGAAGATTAGGGCCATCAGGTTCTTCTTAGAGGCAGTTCTGGTGCAGGGATTACAGAGCGGCTACCCACACCTGCCATAGATATTTGTGGCAGGTGAATCCCTGCTTTAGCTGGAAGAAGACCAGTGCCATTCCACCAGCTCTGCTGAAAAATCACCTGCTTTTTTCCTCTTCCCTCCCCATCCCATTTTCCTTTTTAGATTGAAAGCCTACAGGAAGGGACGTTCTTGTGTGGGGTGTTTGTGTGTGTGTGTGTGTAAAAATTCCTGGAGGAAGAGGCTTTCAATGAAGGAAAGACTTAAATGTGTCCTGAATCTCAGTCACTACGAGTCCTGATGGCTAAATGTGCTACCTCCAGTCGAAGCAGGGTTCCTATAGACACCAGTTGCTGGGGAACATGGGCGAAAGGGTACTGTTGCACTCATGTCCTGCTTGCAGCTTCTCAGTCAGCAGCTGGTCGGCCGCTGTGTGAACAGAGTGCTGGGCTGGATGGACCCTTGTGCTGATCCAGCCTGGATCACAGCATCTACCATTTCCTGGACCGTTTGCCCGGTGTCCCAGGTAACACTAGTGTGAACCTTCCAAGGCCATCCCTCCTGACTGCATCCCTTTGATAAGCTCAGTGCCTCTTTATAATAGGTACAGGACCTTCTTTTGAGAGGCACCGGGGACAGGAGTTGTTCTGTGCCCTGGACGTAACGTGCCTCATTGTACCGAGATTTCATCCCCCCTCCTATGGGCAAGGAATGGAACAAGGCAATGATCCGCCCAAGGGGACAGGTACGTGGTGGGTTTTTCATTGCTCTGTTAAGGTATGACCTCAGCGTCACAGAAATTATTCCCCTGTTTGGCAACGCCCGCCTACGCTGGGCATGGCTAGGTCTGTGATGGGGCCATGACCATTGGGCATGCTGGCAGGGGCTTCAGGGAGCTGAGGTCCACAATATTTGGAGCTCTACCATCTGCCCACCCCTGCCATGAGATAATCATGACATTTGTGCTTTGGTTGACTTGTTTGTTCTGGAAGTTGGCGCCGTTACTGGCACCACTCTGTCCAAATGGGGGCAATCGGCAGCAATGCGCAGGGATGGGTTTAATCCTAGAATCATAGAGTTAGCGGGGGCCTCTAAGGCCATCAAGTCCAACCCCCTGCTCAAGGCAGGAATCCACCTTAAAGCATCCCTGGCACATGTCTGTCCAGCTGACTCTTGAAGTCCTCTAGGGTGGGAGAGCCCACCACATTGTCATACTGCTCTAACAGTCAGGAAGTTTTTCCTGATGTCCAGCCGGAATCTGGCTCCCTGTCACTTGAGCCTGTTATTCGTGTCCTGCACTCTGGGAGGATCGAGAAGAGATCCTGACTCTCCTCTGTGTGATCCATCAATTTTTAAGCTTGGCTGCAGTCAGGGGTGGGCATTAAGCTATAGGACCTTGAAGAAAAGGTAGAATTTGAGGAGGGTTTTGAAGGCTGCACCACGTACGTTTTTTGGGGGAAGGCACTCCCAGGCACACAGGGCAGGAAGGGCAAATGGACAAAGTATGAAGGAGCAGTGTTTGTGTCCCCCAGGAAATATCCAGTCCACGGTTGGGCCCACTTTTCTCCAGAAATCCATAATGGTTAGATTTCAGTAAACCTAACTTGCAGATTCCGCAGATTTATAGACTATTTTTTGACTTTCAGGGGACACTGGGGGACCCCGTTAGACCTCCCTTTGCTCATGATTAATGGAGCAAATAATCCTACGCTCAATGCCAGCCCCATTGATTCCAACTCAAAGGACTGAGGCATATCCCCAAATTAGATCCAAGCTCCCTGGAAAGCTGCTTTAGAATTCTAGCTGGTTCTGACAGAAGCCCAGGATGGATTTACAGCCCCACTCAAACCAGAACCACCAGCCACCATTCCTTCTTTCCTCCAAGGAGTCCAAGGAAGCTTGCCTGACCTTCCTCCTTGCCACGCAATCCTGACGACAACCCTGTGAGGTGGGTTAGGCTGAGAATCCGGGACTGGCCCCAAGTCAACCAAGGAGTTCCAGGGCCGAGTGGGGGAATAGAACCCGGGTCTCCCCAGTCCCATTCTCTGTAATCCCTGCACCAGAGCTGCCTCTCAGGAGAACCTGATGGCCCTAATCTTCCTCCATCACAGCGGAGTGGAGATCAAAGGGGCTGACAGGAGATGTGGCTGATTTGCTCCGTTAATCATGAGCTGAAGGGTGGTATACATTTTTGTTAATTCCCATTAGAGCTGCTCTTTGGGGGGGAAAATCCAGATTTCCCCCTCCCCCTCCCGGATTTGCCATCAAAAGCCTGGGCAAATCTGGACAAATTCGGTCATATGGTCACCCTAGCGGAAAGGCCAGCCGTTCCAGTGGTGGGCGGGGCCAGAGACCATGGGGTGGAGCCCAAAGCCAAAGCATAGCAGGATATTTTAGTGGGCTGGATTCAGCCCCTGGACCTGGGGTTCTGCCCCGCTGGGGTAAGATGTCCTATGCCACATTGGGGAAAGAAGGCCTTGTGAACAGCGTGGTCAGAGCTATCCTCATTTCCCAGCAATTAGAGGGGGAGGCAGAGAAGAGTCATCCTCCAGTCCCATTGGGGGAAGACCTCACGTCTCTTCTCCTTTTGACCCCCAGGAGGCGCTCCAGGCCCGTGGACTGAGGTCCCTATGGGACGTGATACCTTATGGTGGAAGAGTTGCACGTAACCAGCCCGAAGCACAACCAACGAAATGCATCCTGTATTACTGGAAGGGCACCCATCAGTGCTAACCCAGCTCCAGTCCTCAGTCCTGGTTCGACGGTGCCCTTGGCTCACCTGACCACCAACCACAGCCCTAGTATCCCACCATTTCAGCCACCTGCCAACCACTTGCTGCCAACTCCATCTCTTGTTTGCTTTCATTTCAAGGTGCACAACTTCAGGCACTGGGGCGAAATCCCCCTTCTGTTTCTGCCCTGATGACGACGCCCTTCCCCTGGCCCCAACCAGAGATCATGGGGTGGTGCCCAATGTGTGTCCACTCCCCTCCCATTCCAGAATTTTGAAATGCCTCAAGAGCCTTGCAGATTTCTTAGTTTATCTTTGTAGCCCATCCAATTTTTCTTCCTGCACTTCAATTGTGGTTGAGCAGCCCTGAGTGCAAGTTTTGTCTAGAAAGGTGGCGTGGAAATCAAATAAATGACTGAATGAATTTGTGTCCTCGTTTTAGATCTCTTATCATATACAAAGACTTCGAGACCCGTTCTTGGAACGTTGAGGCTTGTTGAGACAAAACAAAAAATGTCTGAGGTTTGTTTATTTTGAATCCCCTTCTTGGATTTTTTTTTTTAATTCTCACAAGCCTAGCATGGCTGGCTGGCTGTGGAACATGGGAGCAGGAGTCCAGCACACCTGGAGGACAATTTTGCAACTAAGAATGTAGTGCCTGAATTTGCTTTCCTTTCCCCCCGCTCCTCCTCCTCCCTCCTCCCTCCCAATCCCCTTTCCTTTTGTGTCATGTCTTTTAGATTGTAAGCCTGTGGGCAGGGCCTGTCAAGAAATACTTTTGTAAGCCGCCGTGAGAGCCTTTTTTGGCCAAATGGCGGCATAGAAAGCCTTCAATAAATAAAATAAAATAAATAAATAACAGTCAGGAAGGAAAAGTAAATGCCCAGCATGGGATGTACAAATTCTCTTCTCTGCCTTCTCTCTCTTTCTCTCTCTCTGCTCCCAAGGTTTAAAAGAGAATGATAAAGAGGGTTTGAATACCCTTCATCAATGCCAACACCTTGGGCACACTTTTCTGCAATCCAGGGCAGAGTTAAGGTGATTTAGGGGCAGGCTGCAATTAATGCACTCCAGCACCTCTGCTGTGTTTTGTTTTGTTTTTAATTTTTATTTTGAAATGAGGACGACTTAGAGAAGAGTTCCAGCTATTTTTAATTCATGCAACAACAACAACAAAAAATTGTGCAAATTTTGGCTGTAATTCGCACAAACTATGCAAATTGTTTATGTGCCTCCCTCAAACCTCCCCCCCCACCAGAAGTTCCAGGATTTTGGCAACATCCGCTCCCCGTTCAGCTCACAAATGCAAGGTGAGTTGGGGGAGCCACAAATATCTGGTGAGCCCCCAAAGGGTGAGGTTTCATGGCCTGCCTAGATGTGTTAGCGTTTCATGTGTGCAAGTTGAAAAGAAAAGGCGGGGAAAGCCCTCGGAAAGAATCAAAGGCAGGGCAGCTTTTTGGCCAAACTTTATTCATGAATCCAAACAAGGCTCCGGGACACAGATCAGCAGCCGCGGAGGTGCAACAGAGAAGTGGCAGCGTTTAACCGGTGGAGCAAAAGGACCTGGCGTGCGCCATCTCCATTCGATCGAAGGAGGAGGGGGGGTCATCAGCAGTGTCACCGCATTAGCAGTCTATCCAAGTGCCCTCAAAAAGCTTTTTACAAATCACGTTTTTTTCCAAAGGCTTGTGCGCAGCTCGACGGTGTCTGGTGAGTAGGTCTGCCAGAGACCTGAGCGCTCGGTTTTGGGAAGCATCCTGTGTGGAGGAAAGAGAAGTGAGGCCTTTGTTGTGCATCTGGGACGGGCGTCACTCCTTTCTGTGCCTCAGTGTGCAGCAAACGTCTGTCTCCTCACCACCACCAGACATCTCAGTGTCTGAATCATCCCAGAGTGCAGGACACGGAATAACGGGCTCAAGTGACAGGAAGCCAGATTCCAGCTGGACATCAGGAAAAACTTCCTGACTGTTAGAGCAGTACGACAATGGAATCAGTTACCTAGGGAGGTGGTGGGCTCTCCCACACTAGAGGCCTTCAAGAGGCAGCTGGACAACCATCTGTCAGGGATGCTTTAGGGTGGATTCCTGCATTGAGTAGGGGGTTGGACTTGATGGCCTTATGGGCCCCTTCCAACTCTACTATTCTATGATTCTATAAACAGAAGAGCCATAGTGTAGGAGAATCAAGCCTTGCTGGGACGCAGTGCTAGGACTTTTTTATAAGCAGGGACTCTGACATCACCTGCCACTTCTTTTAATAGAAAGAACTTGCTTTCTGTTCATCACGGATGTCACTAGGGTTTTGTGTTGCAGAGGAAAGTGGCCATTTGGGGGCTCAACAGATTTCTGCCCCCACATTGGCTTTCATTTACGAGCCAAGCCGGTGTGTGTGTGTGTGTTTGTCCCTGATATCCTGGAACTTTTTTCAAGGTTTTGGTAGTGCCATAAAGAGCCATCCGCGTGATCTGAGCAAATGACCGCTGAAATTTGCACAAATTCATTTCCCACCAAAAGTCAACCGGTGGTTTTCATGGCTGAATGGGACATCAAAACCTGGGTCTTCCCAACTGTAGTCCAACGCTCTAACCACTACATTACACTGCCTCTCCAATCACTGGAGAGATTGGAGACCCTGGTTCTCTTCTGAAGCCAACAAACGTCCCAGTGATTAGAAGAATGATTTTTCCTCTTACTTACCAGGTTGTCCTGGGTTGAACCCTCTGCCCACACTTCATCAAGGGCTGTTGTGGCCCAGAAGAACAGCATGATGGTGCACAAAATGGAAGAGCTCTTCATGATGGGTCAACGTGGGAAGGTCTTTCTGCCTTGGTAGAGACAAAAACCTCCCCGTTAGGTCTTCTCTGTCTCTGACGGCAGCTTCGATACTCTTTATACACCCCTTCCTTACGGAGCAAGGGCGGACCTGGAGACCTTATCTTCGCAGGTATCTGATCAGGATCAACTAGGGTCATAGGACTTAATGGTAACGGAGCAGGAAGGAAATTGTCCTAGAGGAAGGAACGAGTTGGATTCGGCCGCTTCAAGGAAACGTCTCACTAGGAAGAGCGGGTTTCAAGCTATTGAGCAGGATGGAAATTAATGGGAACACCTTATTCTATCACGGCACATGGCCAGGGCTGGATGACGCCAGGAATTTGGTCTGGGACTGGCCCACCCATAAGGCCGGCTGAATCGCCCACCTCAGGTGGCAGAACCAGAAGGGCGGTGGAATGCTAGGAGGGCCACACAGCTCCCTGCTGATGCTGAGACAGTGGTGCCTACGTCTCACCCCTCGGACCCCTCTGAGTGAGGCATAAGGCCTGGGTAGGCATTCCAGGGACCCTCACTGGACCTTCTGCTGCTGTCACCCCAGAAAGGTATCTGGCATGGCTCTCTGGAGCACCCGTCAGAGTATGGCGACAGGCAGTGCAGTGGCAACCCATTGCCTGCTATGGGAAATGACACAGCAGGAGAGCACCTAGGGAGGGTGACCATACGGAAAGGAGGACAGAACTCCTGTATCATTCACAGTTGTATAGAAAAGGGAATTTCAGCAGGTGTCCTTTGTATATATGGGGAACCTGGCGAAATTTCCTCTTCATCCCACCAGGTAAAGCTGCCCTCTTTTAAATCTGGTCACTCTAGTATAGCTCCTACAGCTTTAAGTGTTGTGATGAAGAGGAAATTTCACCAGGTTCTCCATATATACAAATGACACCTGCTGAAATTCCCTTTTCTATGACTCAAAATATTAAGAACATGAGAGGAGCCCTGATGCTGGATCAGACCCAGGGTCCATCTAGTCCAGCACTCTGTTCACACAGTGGCCAACCGGCCATCGGCCAGGGATGAACAAGCAGGACGTGATGCAACAGCACCCTCCCACCCATGTTCCCCAGCAACTGGGGCACACAGGCTTATTGCCTCAAATACTGGAGACTGCACCCAACCATCAGGGTTAGTAGCCATGGATAGCCTTTGCCTCCAGGAATGTATCCATCCCCCTTTTAAAGCCATCCAAATGGGTGGCCATCTCTACATCTTGTGGTCGTGAGTTCCATAATTTAACTCTGCGCTGTGTGAAGAACTCCTTCCTTTTATTTGTCCTGAATCTCCCACCAAACTGCTTCCTGGGATGACCCCATTGGGTTCTAGTATTTTGGGAGAGGGAGGAAAATGACTCCCTCTCCATATTCTCCATCCCATGCATATTCTTTTGTTTGGGGGAAGAAAAGAGGCTCCCCCTGGGCTTCTACTCACCAGGCTCTCAGAGTCCCTCACCTGAGCTTCATCAACAACTGTCAGTGCCCAGGTTAGCAGCATCAGGGCGACCAGACCGGCGAAGGGTTTCATGGTGTCTTTCTGGGTTGTCTCAAAGGACGTCCAGCTCCTTAGCTCTGCTCTGACTCATAGGATGGCCTTGGCTCCCTCGTGTATCCTTTTCTCCCAGAACAAGGAAGGGGCTGGAGTCCTGAGCAAACATCTAGCGTCTTGACCAGGAACACTTTGGCCCGTTGGGCTTCATGGCCGTGGAGCAGAAAGGGAAGCAGTGTTCATGGACTGCATGGCCTCCCCGTCCATTCCAAGTGACCAGGCTGCCAAGTCCACGATCTCTTCACAGGGGCCAAAGCAGGAGTCCAGCTGAGTTACGGCTCTTTTTTTCAATTGTTCCAAGTGCTACCTCCGATACTGGAGGTGGTGAATTCCATAATTTAGCTACACACAGTGCGGAGTTAAGTGACGGAATTCACTACCACACGAATAAGTGATGGCCATCAATTTGGATGGCTTTCAAAGGGGGTTGGATAAATTCCTGGAGGAGAAGGCCATCCATGGCTATTAGCCATAGAATAGTAGAGTTGGAAGGGTCCTATAAGGCCATCTAGTCCAACCCCCCGCTCAGTGCAGGAATCCACCCTAAAGCATGGTAATGTGCCACCTCCAGTATCCGAGGCGGTAAGCCTGTGTGCACCAGTTGCTGGGGAACATGGGGGGGAGGGTACTGTTGCACCCATGTCCTGCTTGGTGACCAGAGTGCTGGTATGCAGCCCCTGAAACTTCTCTGAACTGGAACTCGGCTCTTGGGCTGCAATTAGCTCAGGGCCCTTGCCTTAAAGGATCAGTGCCCTGGAAGACTCCAGCAATGGCCATATGGAAAGGAAAGGACGACCAGCCAAGATCAAACCTGGTGTTCACGTTTCTTTTATAAATGACTCAGCAGTAATTAAAGTCTCCACGGCACATACGGTTCCTTGAGATAGACCCCTTCAGATGGCTGGATTTGAACCCTGCTCCTCTTGTGCCCAGTGAAGAAGGGATGTATAAAGAGAGGCTGAAGGCAGCCCAGACCGACGGAGCAGTTCAATCCAGAGAGATGCGAGCAACGAGCTCTGAACCGCCATGAAACTGTCGGCCAGCCTTCTCGCTGTCATGCTGCTGATCTGGGCGGTGGCGACCGTTGATGTGATGGCGGCAGCTGAGTCAGCGGAGGACAAGCTGGTGAGTCCATTGCCCCCGGAAGTGAGACTTCTGGGGACAGAAATGGCACCAAGTGGGTCCCACACGCACACCAGGTGCCCCAAAAGGAAAGCTATCAGTTGGCATCTCATAGAAAGGGAAGCAGCCTATGAAGAGGGGACAGCAAGAGATAGCCTTCTCCTCCAGGAATTGATCTAACCTTCCTTTGAAAGCCATCCAGATGGGTGGCCATCACTACATCTTGTGGCAGTGAGTTCCATCATTTAACTCTGCGCTATGTGAAGAACTCCTTCCTTTTATTTGTCCTGGATCTCCCACCGATCAGTTTCCTGGGTTGTAGTTTCTCCACTTCACCCGACTCTTGACTGGCGTGTTTCTGTGGGAATCCAATGACGGTTCTCTTCTCTTTGCCCTCCACAGGCATCACCAAATCCCCGGAGAGAGCCCACCAGGAAACGTCATGCAATTCCTCCAGAATATTTCAAATTGCCTAACCCACTAAAGTTTCTCCTGCACCCCACCGCCCAAGTCCCCCCACCGTGAGAGATGAGGTGCAGTGCTCCTCATCGTCAGCTCCTTCTGCTTCTGAAATCAGACCTACAACTTAGATATTCACAGCAATCGAATCCTACTCTTAGTCCTAACCCCATTCCTCATCAGCGTGAAGAAATTCAACACCCCAAGACTATCCCATTGGTTTCTCTTCATGTCAACTGATTACAGCTCTTTCGTCTCTATAGGAAATGCTTCCATCTGCAAATAAAGCCCAGGCAACAGATTGAATAGCATTCACATGTCTGTATTTCCTTGGGCTTGATTTGAACTGGGCATTTTTATTAATTCTACATCACTGCAAGGCCATGCTTCATCCCGGGGCGGAGGTTTTGCTTCCTTACTCTAAGTAGCTCAGGGAATCTCTCCTCCTGATGGGAATTTTCATGGGGAAGTGAGGGTCAGAGGAAGAACTCCACAAAGACATGTGAAAGAGGGTTTCAGAAAATATACAGATGTCTTCCCATCGGCCTCTAGGGTTAGCAGTGAATGATCTCCTGCTTTGCAGTGTTGCAAAGTTGGTCTGGGGGTGAGATTTTACATGGGTTTTGAGGTCTGGAAACACGAGAGAGGGTGAGTTAAGGCACAATGAGGTCCCCAAAATGCCTCCTTCTGCCGTGCATCAAAGGGAGCTCTACAAAACACGTAATCATCTCCTCAACTTTCCTCTTGAACAACACCCACAGCAAGGGCAGTGCTGAAGTTATCCAGTGGTGTCAGGATCAGGCCCCATTCGCCCTAATGTGGGGAAAGGATTTCGAAACCTAAATCGGACTGAAAGGAAATAAGCAGACATACACCAGTCTAGACAGGAAGCAGGGGAGGAAATTCACCAAGATTCTTCAAGGGTCAAGGAGGAATCTTCCCAGGAGCTTATCAGACTGGACGCCCAGGCTCAGAGATCACCCTCCCCCTCCCCCTTGGGAACTCACTACCCTCCCCCTCCCCCCTGGGAACTCACTACCACAAGATGTAGTGATGGCCACTAATTTGGATGGCTTTAAAAGGGGGTTGGATAAATTCCTGGAGGAGAAGCCCTGATGGTTGTGTGCCAGCTCCAGTATCCGAGGCAGAAAGCCTGCGTGCCCCAGTTGCTGGGGAACATGGGTGGGAGGGTGCTGTTGCACCATGTCCTGCTTGCTCATCCCTGGTCAACAGCTGGTTGGCCACTGTGTGAACAGAGTGCTGGACTAGATGGACCCTTGGTCTGATCCAGCAGGGCTCTTCTTAGGTTCTTCGGTTCATTCAAGTTGGGGCCATCACTGCATCTTGTGAAAATGAAATCCATCGCTTCCAAAATTTCTTTAGTTGCTTTCCAGTGCAATTTGGTTTGGTGTCCAAAGAGTCTATAACTCATGGCCAAAGGTTTATTAGTTGTATTCAACGGCAGAAGGTTTTTTGATTCCGTGGAAATTTCAACAAGCGGAAAGAACACAAGAACGTAAGAGCCATGGTCAATCAGACCAAAAAGCCACCTAGTTCAGCATTCTGTTCACACAATGGCCAATCAGCTGTCCTTGAGAAAGTCTCCTGCCCATGTTCCCCAGCAACTGCTGTAGATAGGCATACAGGAGTTCGCATAGAGCCACTGGTAGCCATTGATAGCCTTCTCCTTCATGAATTAATCTGATCTCTTTCTAAAGCCATTCGAGTTGATGGTCATCACTCCATCTTGTGACAGTGAATTCCACATGTTTACCTTGACAATTTATGATCATTTTCTAACATTTTGAGTTTATAAGGTGCATCTCCTGACACCACAGAGACGTGTTTGTTCATGGGAGGTGGAGGTGGATTTCAGCACCACAGGATACATTGCAAAATGGCTTGAGATCCTAAAATTCCCCATAAATAAGGTTGTGAGATATAGATATAAATATAGATATTTACAGCCACTGCATGAGGGTTGCTGGTCACAGTTTCTGAGGGTTTTCTGTATAGATTTTTGAGGTGATGCCAGTGACTGATGTGACTAACAGAATAATTGTGACCTTTCCATGTTTCCATAGTTCTTTGACTTCCATAGCCAGTGGTGTAATTTTCCTCTCTTTTCCTCATTGTTATAGTTAGGTATTGCTATGTCAATGAGGTAATTGTGTTATTCTTTTTTGTCTATAACCATTCTAATTATCTTGATTGTGGTTATTGAGGCTGATTAATGGATTTGAGCAACTCCCAGATGAGGAGAGGTTACAACCACTGGGATTGTTTAGCTTAGAAAAGAAGTGAGGAAGAAAAAAACATGATGGAGGTGTACAAAATGATGCCTGGCGTCGAGAAAGTGGACAGGGAGACCCCTTTTACCCTCTCTCATAGTACTAGAACCTGATGGGGTCAATATCCCATGAAGCTGTTTCCAGCAGGGCTCTTCTTATGTTCTTATGTTCTTTGCCTTAACCCAGTGCTTCCCAAACTTTTTCTGGTAACCGCCCCCTTAGTTCCACAAACTCATGCCCAGTGCCCCCTGCACATGGCCCCTTTAAATGGTAAGCACCCGCTGCAGGCTTTCCGAGGGAGGGAGGGAAAAGAGAGCGAATGCCTCTGTTCTGCAGCCGGCGTGGCAGGGCACACCAAGCAGGGTATGTCTCTTCATTAGCGTTTTGGTGCTCTTGAAACATTTCAATTCACCGTTAAAAGGACTCTTCTTAAACGGTATTAATACATGGGTGGATTCTTCTCCTATATGGCTTGGGATGAAACTACTTTCTCCCATAAAAATGTCCCTGGGTTTTAAGACCTTCTGGAGAGGCACTTCTTGGAAAAGACCACCTCAAGCGCCCCCCTGCTGTCCCCTTGCCTCTTAATGCCCCCCTATGCAATCCCATCGCCCCCAAGGGGGTGGTACCGCCCACTTTGGGAACCACTGCCTTAACCCCATTCAATATTGTCCTCAGCAGGATAACAGCACACAATTTGAAGTTGTGACGTCCCAGTTTCAATATTTTAAGATGCACACAGAAACAAACATAGGCACAGAGAAAGACCCAGCCAGACACACAGAAGGCCAGGTCAGACAACACATTAAGCCACAGTTAGGCCTCTAACCCTTTTGCAGCAAATGGTTAGTAAGCGGGTTTAAACCGGGGCGATGTGGGAACCGGGGTTAGGAATGGTTC
Source organism: Elgaria multicarinata webbii (assembly GCF_023053635.1). Taxonomy (NCBI): domain Eukaryota; kingdom Metazoa; phylum Chordata; class Lepidosauria; order Squamata; family Anguidae; genus Elgaria; species Elgaria multicarinata. The sequence goes on along the minus strand of NC_086190.1, from coordinate 17,061,285 downwards.
GCATGCCACGTGAAGTCATGGTTCACATGACATGCTAAGCCATAACGTTTCGCTCGAAATGCTTAACCATCACGGCTTAGTGTGTCGTCTGACAGTCTAGTGTAGCTCCTGCAGCTTTCACTGTTGTGATGAAGAGGGAATTTCACCAGGCGCTGCACGCATACAAATGACACCTGCTGAAATTTTCTTTTCCATGCAACTGTTAAAGAGCCCTGTCCTCCTTTCCATATGGTCACCCTAGTATCACTTTATTCCTTCTAAACCAACAAGTTAACTATTTCCTAATGCCAGGGACCTAACCCTACTATTCCACCTTCTCTTCCGTAAAACTCTTTTTTCCTGGTAAGTGTGGTGGAATCGCTTGGTTTGACTCAGTGATTCCCTGGCCAGAGAAGGGGGGTCTGACTCAGCCAGCCTGGATGCATGCCCCTTCACTGCCGCTTGTTAACCCTTTGTAGTCTAGGTTCTCAAGGAAGCAACGCCACACTCCAGAGATAGGGACCAAACACTTTTATTCTTCACACTACACACTTCCGTAAGTGTCCACACATTAAGGTAAACACGTAAGAGGTTTTTTTTTGGGGGGGGAACACGGACAAAGGAATGACACACTTAGGACAGCAGGGACTAATACCTCCCCCTCCCCTTTTACACGCTCAAGCCAATTGAATTCACACTCTCTCCCCACTTTACCACCCACCAGCCGTAACTCCAGCAAGGTCCCTTGCCCACTTGTACCTAAACCTAGACTAAAACATAACAAACATTTAACTCTGAGACTCCACCTCTTTGTTGCTCACTCCGACTCGGCTTTATGATACTCGAATTAAGACTCCTTCCTTCAGCGGCTGCGTGGAGCTTCTGCCATCCAGCTGGCCCGGCCTGGATGCTCTGACTCACCACGGACACACTGGACTCCTGACACCCACAGGAAAGAGACCGGACCCTTGGGTGCCTAGGCTTTTTATCCCTTTCTGGGACCCCCTTGTCACCAGACCCACCCTGAGCAATAGAAACCCCATAGCAACCCACACCTCTCCCGAAGGGAAGGGAGAACGCTCCCAGACATTGCACAGCTGCAAACTGTTACTCTCCCTGATACCAGCCTGGGGAGGCGTTATCAGATGCCAGGCACTTCTCACCCAGTGCGGCCTTGGCATTTCGCTTGCTACTCCCTTTTCAGACACAAAGAAACTCCTCTCCCTCTCCCTGGGATAAAGCAAAAGATGTTCTCTTAAAGGAACCATGGGCTCAGCCCATGACAGTAAGAGAAAACAGAAAATACTGAAACAAGGTTACAAATTGAAGACGCTGCTGTGCGAATTGCCTTTAGAAGCCTCTTCTCCAGGTGCCTTTACTTGGAAGTAAAAACCACCCAACTCAATGGCTCTCACTTCAGAGTAGACATGTACAGGCTTGCAATGTGCAGTGTCCCTTGTTGAATGCGAGAAGGCTGAACAATCCTGCAACATGAAGGGTGACGCATGGTTTTTAGGAGGACAACCACCAATGTTGCAAGACGCTCATTTAGTTCAAAATCGTAAATACCTACTGAAGTACTTCAAATTGAGCTGCCGTGTTCTCCCTTTCTAGTTCTTCCAAACCAAGAAGCGTGGTTAATTTTCTGGAGCATGAGTTTGATTTTATGACAGAGGATAAAATCATCGATTGGGGAACATAGTTATGAATTATAATGGGAACACAGGAAGACTCAAGTATGAGGACTGGGAAAAAATATGCTCCAAAGGACACAGACAAGCTGGAGCATGTTCAGAGGAGGGCAACCAGGATGATCAGGGGCCTGGAAACAAAGCCCTATGAGGAGAGACTGAAAGAACTGGGCATGTTTAGCCTGGGGAAGAGAAGATTGAGGGGAGACATGAGAGCACTCTTCAAATACTTAAAAGGTTGTCACACAGAGGAGGGCCAGGATCTCTTCTCGATCCTCCCAGAGTGCAGGACACGGAATAAAAGGCTCAAGTTAAAGGAAGCCAGATTCCGGCTGGACATCAGGAAAAACATCCTGATTGTTATAGCAGTACCACAATGGAACCAGTTACCGAGGGAGGTTGTGGGCTCTCCCACACTAGAGGCCTTTAAGCAGCTGGACAACCATCTGTCAGGTATGCTTTAGGGTGGATTCCTGCATTGAGTGGGGGGTTGGATTTGATGACCTTATAGGCCCCTTCCAACTCTACTATTCTATGATTCTATGATCAACCAAGGCCTTAGTTAGACCTAAGGTTTATCCCGGGATTATCCTGGGGTCATCCCTGTTCATATAAATGACACACAGAATATCCTGGGAGGAGGCAGGGACAATCCCGGGATAAACCTTAGGTCTAGCTAAGGCCCAAGTTTGTACCAACCCATATTTTCTGAACTTTGTTGAAGTCACAATCATGCTAGTGGTGTTTTTCAATAACTATTCTGTGATTCAGGAAAAGCTTCCTGGCTGTTAGAGCAGTACAACAATGGAACCAATGACCTAGGGAAGTCGTGGGCTCTCCCACACTAGAGGCCTTCAAGAGGCTAACGGGCTCAAGTTAAAGGAAGCCAGATTCCGGCTGGACATCAGGAAAAACTTCCTGACTGTTAGAGCAGTACGACAATGGAACCAATGACCTAGGGAAGTCGTGGGCTCTCCCACACTAGAGGCCTTCAAGAGGCAGCTGGACAATCATCTGTCAGGGATGCTTTAAGGTGGATTCCTGCATTGAGCAGGGGGTTGGACTTCCCTGCAATGAGCAGGGAGTGAGACTTCTACGACATGGGAAAGCACTGAGAAGCTTGGCATAGGGGGACTGCACTCCAGTGGCTCCGGCCCCACCTACAGGGTCGTTTACAGAGAATAGCACTGGATTGACCATTCCTTGGCTCCCTGGCAACTAAGTCCAGGAAATAAGTCCATTGGCTGTTCTGGATGGGGTTGCACTCCTTCTGAAAGATCGGCTTTGTAGTTTGGGGGTGCTCCTAGGTCCATCTCTGTTACTGGAGGCCCAAGTGCCACAGCGGCTCAGTGGCATGATTCACCAGCTACGGCCTCTCCGGTACAGGGACAGTTTGGCCATGGTGGTACAGGCATTAGGATCCTCAAGGGTAGATTACTGCAATGCGCTCTCTGCAGGGCTGCCCTTATAGCTGCTCCGGAAGCTGGAGCTATTGCAGAATGCTGCAGCTCGGCTGTTGTCCGGAGGTGCCCCTTTCCAGCATGTAACCCCTCTGCTGAAGGAACTGCACTGGCTGCCTATTCACTATCGGGGCAGGTTTAAGGTTCTAGTACTAGTGTATAAAGCCCTAAACAACTTTGGACCAGGATACCTGCGAGAGCACCTTCTCTCTCACCAACCTGCCCAGCCAATGAGGTCATCTGAGGGGAGGTTCATAGTGCTTCCATTTTGACATATGGTCCAATGGGAGTCCATCAGCGGAAGAGCCTTCCCTGTGTTGGCCCCCTTCCTATGTAATTCCCTGACTTTGGAGGTCAGGCAGGCGCCAATGTATTGTTTTCAGCATCTCCTGAAAACATCGTTGTTCCGAGAACCTTTTCTGGAATCACCAGCCACGGTCTTATTTGAGGGTTGGCCTTAAAATGTAATGTTTAACGCACGTTCGTGTGTGTGTGTGTTTATTGTTTTATTCTGTTTGTGCACAGCTCCAAAATCTTCAGATAATGTAAATAAATACATAAATAAATAAAGTTTCACCTCTAGGTGACTTAGTTGTATCCAGGTGGAGTGTCATTGTGCAGTTTCACCCCTAGGTGGCACTGGACTGAGTTGTATCCAGGGAGAGGCCATAGCTTCCTGTTCCTGTTCTGATCTTGGTCAATAGAGACCACAGTGTTCCACCCTAGCTTCCTGACCAGTGTGACCTCCTCATCTGCCTTCCCCAAAATTTGCTCTTGGACTACAACTCCCATCGCCCCTCTTTGTCCAGCTGTCTATATAATCCAAAATCACAATATGCTCTTGATGGTTCTCCTGTAGAATACCTTGGCGTCGAATGGGGATATCTCAAGGCCTCTGTTAACCTGTGTTCTCCTTGCTGTTAAAAGGGGCGCGCCCGTGGTCCTGGTGAGGAAAGACACTTCTGGGGAGAAGAAAAAGAAAGGTCTTTGGGACAACATCCAAAATAGCATAGGAAGACCAGTAATAGCAAACGCTCTGCATACAGTTGTCGACGCTGGACTGGATGCGGTACTTGGACCCAAAAAGAGCAAATCAGAATAGGAGGTTTCCCTGGGAAGCCGTCATCACAAAGCCCCGCCAATGCTGGGTCTAGAGGACTGTCTCCACATGTCTTTGCCCTCCTGCAATGGGCCTCCTGTGGTCAGGCGAGCTGAATGTAGAGTTGGGCATCACTGTCTGCAAGGTTTAATAAATAAAACAACAACAATATAATACATAAATGTTGAATAACCTTAACAGCATATTTTCTAGTTTAATCTATTAACATAATCATACTTAACATAAAAGTGCACCCCCCACCCCGGGATCTATTCCTGTTTCCAAAATCTCGTTGTTTTTCTGGAGGGGGTTTCCCACTCCCCTTAGATAAAACAAATTCTAGGAACTGTTTCCCTATTCCCTCGAAATCATTCGGTTTTGTTATTCCTCTTCTCACTTTTATGTTACATGTTAATTTGTCATTAATAGCAATGTCCCATATCTCTTTATACCAATCTTCTATGTGGTAATCCCCTTGAACCTTCCAGTTCCTAGATATCATTAACCTTGCTGTCATCAGCAAATTCGTTATCAATTCTTTTGTCTCTTTATTACAATTTAATTCTCCATATAATGATAACGATGCCACTGTAGGTGTCTCTTCAATCTCCATTCCTACAATTTCTTTTATTTCATTAAACACCATTTTCCACCATTTTTGAACAAATTCACATTCCCACTCTGGAATCTAGTATTATGAGAGGAGAAGAAACGTTTTTCTCTATCTGCTTTCATCATGCCATGCAGAATTTAATACTCCTTCAAGGATAAACAGCCCCACTCAGTATGACCTTTCCTCATAAGGGATTTGCTCCAGACCCTTTATGGTTATGGTTGCCTACTTCTATGCCATTTCCACCTCTACAATGTGCTTTTTGGAGACATGACGACCAGAACTTCATACGCTGTGCCAATTGGGAACAGAGCAAAGATTTGATTACCGTAGGGAAGGGCAAATGGTTCAATTCAATTAATCATCTTTCTGATCTGCAGTTCAATGGGGATAGTGACACACACACCCCATGGCCCTGGTGTGTGTGTGTGTGTGTGTTTTCATTGGCCCCTAACCTCCCAAATTTGCACACACCCTGTTCTAGACGATTTATTACTTTATCGTTCCACCACTATGCCCAGATCATACATTCAAGCTCAATGACCTGCAATCCCCTGAATTACCACACACACCCCAGATTCTTCTTCTAAAATTGGCATGACGTTGGCCACGTTCCACTCTCCTGGTACAGAGGCTGGTTTTATGTCCTGACGTTCCCTCTGGTCCCAGTCCAGAGGCTGACAGAGCTACCCAGCCATGATCAGGTAGGACATATAAAGAGAGGCACAGGTGCCACCAGCTTCAGAGCGCACCAAGGAGACGCTTTCTTAGTTCGCTCTCTTGAACCTCATCACCCAACGGGTTTCGGTTGGATCCGCCATGAACCTGCAGGTCAGCTTCCTAGCGCTCCTGCTGATCACGTTCATGCTGACAGCCTCGTCTGAAACAGAGGATGGAGGCTCTTCTGTGGAAGTGGCGGTGAGTCAAAGAGAGATTTCCCTCGGGGGGGGGCTTCTCAAGGGACCCAAGGGCTTGGGTGGAACAAGCACGTAGTGCAGCAGTGACAGGTGCGGAGGAGAAGAGGGCAGAACAGAGCAGCCCTTGGGACAACAGTGAGCAGAGGAAACCGAGTTCTACCATTTCGACTCCTGTGTCCCCCAAGAGAGAGACATCGTGGCATTTCTGGGCGTCGGCCACAGCTCAAATGGCGTAAGGTAGGGTGACCCTATAAAAAGAAGGACAGGGCTCCTGTATCTTTAACAGTTGTATTGAAAAGGGAATTTTAGCAGGTGTCATTTATATATAATGAGAACCTGGTGGAATTCCCTCTTCATCAAAACAGTTAAAGGTACAGGAGCCCTTCCCTCTTTTAACTCTCGTCACTCTAGTGTAGCTCCTGCACCTTTAACTGTTGTGATGAAGACAGAATTTCACCAGGTTCTCCATATATACAAACGACACCTTCTGAAATTCCCTTTTCTATGCAACTGTTAAAGATACAGGAGCCCTGTCCTCCTTTTCATAGGGTCACCCTAGCATAAGGCCCAAAGCGAAGACGATTGAGCACGCTCCGTTTTATTTTATTCCTATACTGCTCCCCATTCAATATTTTGGAGCACTGTAAAGGTTAAAATAAAATAAAAGTCAGAATAAAACGCCTTAAAGTGGTTTTTTAAAAGAAGCAAAATGAAAAGTGAACCATAAACCCCGGCTGGTCGTCAAGGGAAGGCTTCCTGGAACAAGGGGTTCCTCACACGCACCGGCCCCTTGGGAAATGTCCCTTGGCTCTGCAGCTTCTGCCATTGTACTTTCTAAAACAAAACGAAAGAACCTCCCCGGGAATCTGCATCCAATAGAATCCCTCAGGTGGGAAAGCTCACATTTGGAAACAAAGCCCTACAGGAGAGACTGAAAGAACTGGGCATGTTGACCCTGGAGAAGACAAGACTGAGGGGAGACATGATATGGGGTGACCATGTGGAAAGGAGGACAGGGCTCCTGTATCTTTAACAGTTGCGTAGAAAAGGGAATTTCAGCAGGTGTCATTTGTACGCAGGCAGCACCTGGTGAAATTCCCTCTTCGTCACAGCAGGAGCCCTATCCTCTTGACCAGATACAGAAGAGGGCAGGGCTCCTGCAGCTTTAGTGGTTGTGATGAAGAGGGAATTTCACCAGGTGCTACTCCAATTGGAGTCCACCAGGAGAAGAGCCTTCTCTGTGTTGGCCCCCTTCCTATGTAATTCCCTGACTTTGGAGGTCAGGCAGGCACCAATGTATTGTTTTCAGCATCTGTTGAAAGCTCGTTGTTCCAAGAATCTTTCCCGGAATGACCAGCCATTGTCTTATTTGAGATCCATCCTTAAAATGTAATGTTTAATGCATGTTCTTGTGTGTGTGTGTGTGTGTGTTTATTGTTTTATTCTGTTTGTTCACAGGTCCAAAATCTTCAGATAATGTAAATAAATCTATAAATAAATAAAGTTTCATCCCTGGGAGGCACTAGACTTAGTTGTATCCGGGTGGAGTGTCATTGTGCCGTTTCACCCCTAGGTGGCACTGGACTTAGTTGTATCCGGGTGAAGTGTCATTGTGCCGTTTCACCCCTAGGTGGCACTGGACTTAGTTGTATCCGGGTTGAGGCCATAGCTTCCTGTTCCTGTTCTTTTCTTGTTCAATAGAGACCACAGTGTTCCACCCTAGCTTCCTGACCAGTGTGACCACCTCATCTGCCTTCCCCAAAATTTGCTCTTGGACTACAACTCCCATCGCCCCTCTTTGTCCAGCTGTCTGTGCTGTCTATACAATCCAAAATCACAATATGCTCTTGATGGTTCTCCTGTAGAATACCTTGGCGTCGAATGGGGATATCTCAAGGCCTCCGTTAACCTGTGTTCTCTTTGCTGTTAACAGGGGCGCCCCCGTGTCGTGGTGAGGAAAGACGTTCCTGAGGTAGAGGAGGAGGCGGAGGCGGAGGAGGAGGAGGTGGTGGAGAAGAAGAAGAAGAAGAAGAAGAAGAAAAAGAAAAAACCTTGGGAAAAAATCTTAGGTATATTCGCTCAACCAGGAGTGAAAAAAATTATACACGGTATTCTCGACAAAGGTCTGAATAAGTTAGATTCAGCCAAGGAGAGCGAATCAGAATAGGAGGTTTCCCTGGGAAGACATCAATTACCGGCTGAACCATCAATCACCGCACCCACATGATCAAGAACCTGATGAAAAATGTGCAGCTCCTCTAGTGCCCAATTGCCGTCAAAAGGGAGAAGTGGTGGCGGGTGGAGAATCATTTTACAATAAATCAATAGATCACTTTTTCTATCGATCACCCCCACCCCCACAACCACAACCTGAAGACTGCCTTGTTCACACCTCTGAAAACTCCTGTTGTCGTGTTGTCTCCCAGCATCCTGAATCAAAGCATGTTTTCCTCTGCATCGGTGGTGGTGGTAGTGGTGGTAATGAAGATATTTGATTTCTGAGATCAAGGGATGTTACTATGTTCTAAATCAGATATAATGGGTCATTTCTTGTACTGATTGGCAATGTGGATTCAGAATCTGAACTCAATAAATGGCATGCGTGCTACCCTTTCGTCTAACGGAGTCCCGTTGTTTTGGTTGGAATTTCCTAAAGCAGCACCTGGGCATAGGGGCAGGTGGGGGGCGGGGCCTAAAGACAAGCCCTCCCGTAGCCATCCTTTGGCACCTGTCCTCCAGCACAGCTAGTATCCCGAGTCTTTGATCAGCCAATCAGGTTGCCCGTTTGTGTCTCTGTCATTCTTTGGGTGTCCGTGTGTGATTGGTGAAGAGGAAATGGAATGCGGTGGAGGGGTTCCTCACACGCACCGGCCCCTTGGGAAATGTCCCCTGGCTCTGCAGCTTCTGCCATTGCATGTTCTAAAACAATATAAGATCCATTAATATAGGTGGGGTGGGGGGGTGATATTCTGATGACAATGAATGTAAGATTCACCAATATCTTTCAGAAGGATGCCCTAACAGTCATATAACATATATTGGACCAAAGAACAGATAAGCACACACAAACGCACAAGACCCCCACTTCCTTCTCTCCCTTGCTGAAATAACCTTGTGCCAGAATTATTTTCAATTCAACAACAGATTTTACTGGCAAATCAAGGGAGTGACCATGGGATGTACCGTAGCCCCAAAGGTAGCCAGTTTGTACATTGCAGGATATGAAAAGGAACTTTTTTCATCAGAGGGCCAATATGTAAGACAGATTCTGAAATAAGAATTTTTCCCACGCACACAAAACGTTTAGGGTGACCCTATGAAAAGGAGGACCGGGCTCCTGTATCTTCAACAGTTGCATAGAAAAGGGAGTTTCAGCAGGTGTCATTTGTATATATGGAGAACCTGGTGAAATTCCCTCTTCATCACAACAGTTAAAGCTGCAGGAGCTATATTACAGTGACCAGATTTATAAGAGGGCAGGGCACCTGCACCTTTAACTGTTGTGTAGAAGAGGAAATTTCACACCAAGCAGGATATAGCGGTATGAAAGTATATGGCATGTGTCAATGGGCCCCAGCAGTTGTCAGTGCACTTCACTACCGCTATAAAGCAGCCGTGTGGCTCCTGCCTCTTATATAACGCTTTCATACTGCTGTCATAGTGCAATATCCTGCTTGGTGTAGATCTGGGCCCTCCCCTCTCTCTGCCTCTCTTACTCTCACAGTCTGTCCTCTACACCTTCTTCTCTGCCTGTCCCTCTTCTTCAAAGCCTTCTCTCTTTGGGTGTCTCCACCAACACCATCAACACCACACAGAAGAGGATGAGGAGTAGGATGAGGATGAGGAGTAGGAGCAGCCAATGACAACGGTGGTGACAATGGAGACTCACTCAAGAGGGTGTCTTGTCCAAGAGCCTGGCAAAATCTGGAGACGGCACCAGGAGACAGGGGTTTTTCCCAGATTAAGGGATCACACACCACCACCCCAGTTGACTCCCCCCCCAAATTGAAGTGAATCCTGCCCTTCACATGACAAATAGGGTCCCCTTGACTAGCCCACATCCAAGACCAAAACCCGCTGTTGTGGTCTACGCTTTCTTACTCAATATTTCCAACGGACACATTTGTAAGATGAGGGAGGAGCAAACCAGGATTGCAGAAACTCATTCAGGCAGAGCGCTGGGTTCCATTTGGGAGAAATGTTCACGAGCCACATTCTGTCACTGAGCAGAGCCAACGGCAAAAGGCGTGTGGCCGAAATATCCCAAATACCGGCATAGTTTGGCTTATAACTCTTACTGCAAGTCGCTAAACCCTCAGAGAAAGATGTCCACGTTTTATCGACTGATTTATTACATTTATATCCTGCCACTTTTCCTCCTTAAGGAACCCAAGGAGGTACATAATCCTCCTCCTCCTCTCAATTTTATCCTCACAACAACAACAACCCTATGAGGGATGTTGGGCTGAGAGTCTGTGACTGGCCCACAGTCACCCAGTGAGCTTCCATGGCCAAGTGGGTACTGGAACCCAGATCTCTCGAAACCTCGCTCAAATACTCTAGCCACTACACCTCCCTGTTTCCTCTTAGAGTGATTTGTAGGGGAGAGACTGCACAAAATCCAAGAAATCACTAAATGCTTGGTGGCTTGGAGAAAGGGTGTGCAACCAAGAAAGAGGACATGACCTTCTGAGACCCACAGGTGGTCAAATGGGGAGTCCAGGAGGGTGGGCAGATTTGACCTGTGGAGCTGAGGTACTCCACCCCAAAAGTAAAGGAATGGAGGGCTGTGACAGTCAACGTGATCCAGTTCCAGAATTGATTGTACACATCCTTCTAGTTAGGCTGGGATTTAGGGTGGAATGAACCAGAGCAGCACTCAAGGAAGAGGTTAACAGGAAGCAGTGAAATCCACTCAAGCCAGCAAAGGGCTCCGTGTTCTCCCAAGCAAGCATGAAACAGCTCCTTGCCCATCCCAAACAACCTTTGGTTTCACTCCAGAAAGAGTGCACTCCACACAACAGTGCTCAGGGAGGCCTACACAAAGCTGCCGAGTGGCATCGTCTGAGACCGAAGACCAGCAGCGCGACATCCCTGGCTCCTTTCTGCCGCTTCCGGGAGGACGCTTCAATTCGCTCCGAGGAGTCATGAAGTCATGGCCCTTCCTCATCGCAGCAATGCTGCTGCTCTTGGCCGTGGGCATGTCGGAGGCTGAGGAGAACGCTGAGGAGAACTGTGAGGAGGAGAAGAATGTGGAGAAACGCAAGGGTGAAGAGAACAGTGTGGAGAAACAGGAGGATGAGGGCGGGGCCCGCGGCGGAGAAAGCAGCGGAGACAAGGACAGAGGAAATGGCGGAGAGAAGGGCGGAGAAGATGGCGAGGACAAGGGCGGAGACAAGAGCGAGGACGATGGCAAGGACAATGGTGGAGACAGTGGCAGAGGCAAGGGCAGAGGCAAGGGCAAAGGCAAGAGCAACTTGAAAAAGACTACCTTAAAGGAACTAAAGAAGAGGGTAAGTAGAAGGAATACAAAATACAGTATATCCATGTGTGAGAATGAAAGGGAAATAGGCTGAGAAACTTCACAAATTATTATTATTTTTATTATTATTATTATTATTATTATTATTATTATTATTATTATTATTATTATTAGGTTTATCACATCACATTCTCCGCCTAGCAGGTGATACAGAAGAAAAACATTAAAACATTAAAACAATTTTTCAAAGTATCAACCTGCCTGGGTTGGGTAAGTCGAAGGAATGCAAAATATATTATCATAGAATCACAGAATCATAGAATAGCAGAGTTGGAAGGGGCCTACAAGGCCATCGAGTCCAACCCCCTGCTCAATGCAGGAATCCACCTTAAAGCATCCCTGACAGAGGGTTGTCCAGCTGCCTCTTGAAGGCCTCTAGTGTGGGAGAGCCCACCACCTCCCTAGGTCACTGGTTCCATTGTCACACTGCTCTAACAGTCAGAACGTTTTTCCTGATGTCCAGCTGGAATCTGGCTTCCTGTCACTTGAACCCGTTGTTCCGTGTCCTGCACTCTGGGAGGATCGAGAAGAGATCCTGGCCCTCCTCTGTGTGACAACCTTTCAAGTATTTGAAGAGTGCTGTCATGTCTCTTTTCAATCTTCTCTTCTACAGGCTAAACATGCCCAGTTCTTTAAGTCTCTCTTCATGGGGCTTTGTTTCCAGACCCCTGATCATCCTGGTTGCCCTCCTCTGAACACGCTCCAGCTTGTTTGCGTCCTTCTTGAATTGTGGAGCCCAGAACTGGACGCAATACTCTAGATGAGGCCTAACCAGGGCCGAATAGAGAGGAACCAGTACCTCACGTGATTTGGAAGCTATACTTCTATTAATGCAGCCCAAAATAGCATTTGCCTTTCTTGCAGCCATATCACACTTTTGGCTCATATTCAGCTTGCGTTCTACAACAATTCCAAGATCCTTCTTGTTTGTAGTATATCCATGTGTGAGAAAGCAAGGGAAATAGTCTCAGAGAAACTTCACAAATTATTATTATTATTATTATTATTATTATTATTATTATTATTATTCGGTTTAGGACTAATATCTAATACCAAGTAGAAGAAGCATTTGTGAAATACATATATGTATGCATATAGATATATAGACATATAGATATAGATACTACAACATATAAAATTATACCAAAACAAGAACTAGTTGGCCCACATACATGGTGACATTCCTGGTTTCTTATTCAATAATAGTACAATCGGCTATAAGAGTACCTATTAACCTGTCCCAAATGCATTTCAACCATTAAGGTCTTCGTCAGTGGGGGAAAATAATTTTACCCCAACTATAGCCTGAAAAATATTACATTTTGTAAGATTACTGTTCAAAATATCAACCTGCCCCATCACTGAGGTCATCTGAGGGTGTAGCTCTGTGGTTCCACATGGAGTCCACCAGGAGAAGAGCCTTCTTTATTTATTATGAAATAATCAAAGGTTTCGGAGTGGTGAACAGACAGAATAAAAGAATAAAAGCAGAATATAAACACCATTATAGATTACATATTTAAAAGGACAAGTGGAGATAAAACTGGGAAACCTTCCTAGAACAACGATGAAGCAATACAATGTTGGTTCTTGCCTGACCTCCAAAGGCATGGAATTCCAGATGGAAGAGGCCACCACACTGAAGGCTCCTCTCCCGGTGGACTCCAATCACCCCATAGCTCCACGTGGAACCACCAAGAGCGTGCCCTCCGATGAACTCGGTGACTGGGCAGGCCGGTGAAGGAGAAGGCATTGTCCTAGGTATCCTATTCCCAAGTCCTTCAGGGGTCTGTACACTAATACGAGAACCTTAAACGTGGCCTGATAGTGAATACGCACCCAATGCGTGCTGGAAGGAGTTGCATGCTGAAAAGTGGCAGCTTATGTCAACAGCTGAGCTGTCCCGTTCTGCACCAGTTCCAACTTTCTGGAGCAGCTTTAAATGTTGGATATGGCTTTTAATGTTTTGATCATTTGCAATGGCGTGGCCGGGGGCATCTGCGCACTTTCTGGAGGCCCAGAAAACGCGCTTTCCCGCCTCCCTGTACACCCAACGGCAGCCGCCATTACAGTAGAAGAGGAAAAAACTTTCTCCTCCTTCCCCATACCAGCAATGGGGGTCTTAAAGGCCTTGTTAATTCAGCCTTTAAGACCCACAACCCCTTGGGGGGGGGCAGGGGGACTAACGTAATTGCCCCAAGGCTGAGCAGGGAGAAAATATGGGAAAGTGTAGATTTTTACTCGCTCTGGTGATGGCAGCTGCTGGGGGAAAGGTCAAAAGGAGCATGCAGGTCAGGGGGGGAAGTGAGTTCTGCCCGGACCTGCACCCCCTTTTTGGAGTATAGGGACGCTGGGGAGAAAATCTGCCAGGCGCGTTCACAGGCACATGGGAGGCCGAACGCGGGGCATGCCCCTGTGGGTTTTTAATCCATCCCAACCTACCTCTCTTCTTCTTCTTCCTATGAACAGCTTAAAGTCCTTTTGGACGGCATCAGACAGCTCTGGAAAGACACCGCTAATTTCGGAAAAGAGAAAATGAAGCAGATCGCCAAGAAGCTGTTATTGGAATTCTCCAAGTAGATGAGGGCCTCAGCACCTTCAAAGCACAGACCTGGATTGCCCACTTTTGGAACGACCTACAGACCCCTTCCAACTTCCGCGCGCTTGGAACAACCAACGCCGAAAGCAGACTTTCCCAAGCAACGTTCTGGAGATGTTGTCGGACTACCGTTCCCATCAACCCCGACCAGCAGGGCCAGCGGTTGGGGATTATGGGAATGGGAGCCTCATCACATCCGCTGACCCTCGCTTGGAAAAGGCTGGTCTAAAGGGCCACGCAACTCACCTGGGGATATCTATTTGCATCCAATGACTGCTTATTCTCTTTTCGGGGCGGCGAGAATTTTCTCCTTTACCTTTTTCAATGCAGAGCACAAGGCGAAGCCGGGAAACATCTCTGAGCAGATCCCATTGAGGGCAGGAACATCCCCACTGGATCCTACACTGGCAGGTCACGTACGGAAGGTTATCCCAATCCCATCCCTCCAAATGCCAGGCATCCGTTTGGACTGTATCATTGCAATTGTGGCTCACGCAAGCAAGAAAACGTAACCGGGGGTCATGTGGAAAGATGGTCCACGCTTTGTCAGAGTCTCGGTGCATAGAGCCCAGTGTCGTTGACACTGGCTGGCAGCAGCTGCTCTCCAAGGTATCAGGGAGGAGTTTTTCTGGCCCTACCCAGAGATGCCTCGGGCCTTCTGCGTGGCAATGCAAGGACTCTACCACTGAGCCCTTGCGTTGCCATACCGTGTCCAGCTTAAACAATCCCTTTGAGAGGGGCATTTGGGTATGCGGGATTCCCCACCAACACGCTGTTTCAAACTCTGTCGCATTACTTACCTGCAGAGGGAGGGGTGGGAGATTCCCAAGGGAAAGCGGTTAACCTGTTTAGAAATGTTAAGCCGAAGGCAAGGAACAAATTCCTGGCGTAAAAAAAAAGATCTTTGAGGGAATGTTCGCTGTACAACCTCAATGGAGAAAGTTTGGGTCCCTGGCAAAGCCTTGCTTGTTGACAATAATTGATATTTCTGCTCTCTTGATCCCATCTCTATGCACGAATTATGCCTGAACTTATTTTAAAAATGGGGGTGACGACGCTGATCCTATTCAGAAATAAAGCCTGTTCAAATTGTGGCCTGTGACTCTTTGTGTTCTGAAAGGCCCTAGCTCAGCCCAGGGACATAACAACATAATAGGTCAGAGAGCCAGTGTGGTGTAGTGGTTAGAGTCGTGTCGGACTGGGAGTCTGGAGATCCGGGTTCTAGTCCCCCTTCGGCCATGGAAACCCACTGGCTGACTTTGGGCCAGTCACAGCCTCTCAGCCCAACCTACTTCGCAGGGTTGTTGTTGTGAGGAGAACATGGAGAGGAGGAGGGTTATGTACGCCGGCTTGGGTTCCTTGGAGGAAAAAAGGCGGGATATAAATGAAATAAATAAATAAATAAATAAAACGATAAAATGGAAATGAGGAGGACCGTGTAAGCTGCCTTGGGTTCCTTGAAAGGGCCTTCGAATCGGTAAGAACCACAATTGGCCTTGGAAAGACGACCCACCCCTGTTGAAGCAATTGGTTCCCAAAGGGAAGTCTTGGTCTTTCAACCCCAAGCAAATGCTATCTGGTGGTAGAAGGCACCATCTAGTGGACAGCCCTTCCAGCATAGGCTTGAGAAATTAAATCTGTACGACCTACAGAGGCAGGGAGTTCCACAGGAGGGGCGCCACCACGCTGAAGGCTCTTCCCCTGGTGGATTCCAATCGGAGGATGGAACTAGGTGGAACCACCAGGAGCAGGCCTTTGGATGACCTCAGTGACCGGGCAGGTTGGTAAGGGAGAAGGCAGAGCTCTCTCAGGTATCCTGGTCCCAAGTTGTTGAGGGCTTTGTACACAAGTACAAGAACCTCAAACCTGGCCCGGGAGCGAATAGGCAGCCAGTGCAGTTCCCTCAGCAGAGGAGTTACATGCTGGAAAGGGGCAGCTCCAGACAACAGCCGAGCTGCAGCTTCCGGAGCAGCTTCAAGGGCAGCCCCACACAGAGCGCATTGCAGTAATCCAATCTTGAGGTTACCAATGCCTGTACCACCGTGGTCAAGCTATCCCTGTCCAGTTCTGGATCCAAGAGCACCCCCAAACTACGGACCCGATCCTTTAAGGGGAGTGCAACTCCGTCCAGGACAGGGCAGACATCACCCCCTATTTACTTCCCTCCATCTGGGGAATTGACCATTTATTCCTACTCTCTGTTTTCTGTTCTCTAACCAGTTACTGATCCATAAGGGGAATTCTCTTCTTCCATGACTACTAAGTTTATTCAGGAGTCTTTGGTGGGGGACTTTACAAAAGCCTTTTGGAAGTCCAAGTAAGCAATGCCCACCGGATCACAACGTCTACATGTTTGTTGACACTCTCAAAGAATTCTAGTAGATTAGTGAGACAGGACCCTTCCTTGCAATCCATGCCTTGCGGTGCCGATTTTTCGAAATTAGGGACAAATTTTTTAAGTGCACAATTTATCGCAAATTCAGAAAAAGGTGAATATCGCTATACAAGGGTTCATGGCCAGGATCAGCTAATGCAAAACTGGTACATTTCATAAATATGAGACTCCAGTGAAAGTCTCGCCTAGAGATGGGAGAACAAGGGATCCTTGGTTTCTCCAGAGAAGACCGCGCTGGTGGTGTCATGCCTAATTCCTGTTCACCTGTGAGATTGCAGCTCGCTCTGCACAAATGGGAAACTTGCTGAAATTAAGCAGTGATTGAACTATGTGCACGGTGAAGAAGGGCTGCCTTCTGTCTGTCCTGAATCTCCCACCATTCAACGTCATGGATGACCCCATTGGGTTCTAGTATTATGAGAAAAGGAGAAAAGCTATCGGCTTTCTTCACGCCATGCACCGTTTTGTCCATCTTCAAAGCTAAACAGTCCCAGCTGCTGTGCCCCTTCCTCATGGGGCTCTTGCATCCGCCGTTTCATCATTTCGGTTGCCAGTTTTTGTACCTTTTCCGTGTCTACAATATGCTTTTTGGAGAGGTGGTGATCAGAACTTGGCACAGTATGCCGAGGGTGATCGCAGCATAGATTTGGATCCCGTAGAGATGGGCAAACGGTTCGATTCAGTTTATCAGTTTTTTTATCTGGAATTCAAAGGGGGGGGGGTTAGTGAGGCCCACAGAATGTCCCGGAGGGTGGCGGGATATTGGCACTCGGACTGCCCAAACTTGCCCAGCCGTGTTCTACCGGCTTCATCATTTTATCTTTCCACCAATTTAGCCAGAACAGGTACTAAAGCTCAATGACCTGCAATTTTCTGGATCCTTTTTTTTTTTAAGAAGAAGAAATTAACATTACATTGGCCACTTTCCAGACTTCTGGTACAGAGCTGATCTTACGTTCTGATGTTCCCTTTGGTTCCAGTTCAAGGAGTGGATGGAGATACTTAGCGATGGTCAGGGAGGGATAAATAAAGACAGGCACATGTTCAGCCTGTTCTTGCTCTCTCCCTCTGACAACCCTTCTCTGTGTTTTCTCTTCTGAAGAGTTCTCTCTCTCTCTCTCTCTCTCTCTCTCTCTCTCTCTGTGCCACCCCCCTTTCTGTATGTCTCTCTCCTTGACAGACTTCTCCCATGACCCCTCACAATTTGCAATGTTGGCTAGGGCTGATGGCAGCTGTAGTCCAAAACATCTGGAAGGCCACAAGTTTCTTCTGAGAGAGCTCAGAAATCCATTATTTAGGAAAGTGCATGTCCCATCCATAGCTGGTTGGCCAGTGGGTGAACAGAGTGCTGGACTTGATAGACCCCAGCAGGATTCTTCTTATATTCTTATGTTCTTGAATCCCATAGTTTAACTTTGCACTGTGTGAATAAAAGGAAGGACTTCTTCACACAGAGCATGGTTAAAAGATGGAATTCACGACCACAAGATGTAGCGATGGCCACCAATTTGGATGGCTTTTAAAGGGGATTGGATCAATTCCTGGAGGAGAAGGCTATCAAGGGCTACTAGCCCTGATGGTGATGTGCTACCTCCAAGTATCTGAGACAGTAAGCTTGTGTGCACCAGTTGCTGGGGAACATGGGTGGGAGGAGGGTGCTGTTGCACCATGTCCTGCTTTCTTGGTCCCTGGCCGACAGCTGGTTGGCCACTGATAAGATGGACCCTTGGACTAATCCAGTAGGGTTCTTCTTATGTTATTATCTGTGCCAAACCCAAAGGGGAATATCTAGTTACGAACCATGACTTTTCAAAGCCCAGAACAAAGCACGTGATCATTGCATACATGGATGATATCACTGGACTGCGCCATCACAAGACACGGGGTCTGGCAGCGATTCTTGCCTTGGCTAAAAATTTAGGAAAGGTCACCTGATTTTGCACTTTTGAACCACTATGTGAAAAGACATGGAGCTCAAAATTCGCACGCTTCCAAATTTTGCGATGGAGTTCTCTGCCTGTATGCGAGGGGAAAGAACATTCCAAGGTGCATTTGCAACATCCGTTGCCAGAAAGGTGTGTATATTTTTGAAAAAGTGCGTGCATTTGGAGAAAAGTGCACAAAAAATACTCTCGAGTTTTCATGCCAACGTTAAACAAAAAAAAAAAAAGTCGTAATATTCAGAAAGAACCGAATTTAAGGTTGGGAGGGGGAAATGAGAAACGGAGCGAAACCGAAATGGACAGATTCGTCCGTGTCCCTATAGAGTCTTCTGTTCAACTTCCTTATTGCGACTCTCCGATCTGAGATGGAATGATTCATCCAGAAAAATAAACTCAAGCTATGTTTAGTAGAAGGATAAAAGGACCAGTTGCATTGGCCAAAGTGGCTGAAATGCAGGAGGGTTGATAGGCTGCATATTCCAGGTTGGGGGTTGGTCCAAGCCACCAGTCAACCATATATATCTGCCACCCCCTTTGCCCTCCCCCCTCTCTCTCTCTCTGGCCTAATGTGTTGGAATACAAATCCCATCATCCTATAGACAACAGAGCCATTTCTCTCACTTTTTCTCTGCCACCCCGGGCCTTGCTAGACCTACCTTAAAATCCTGGCGTGGGCTGTCACTCCTATCCACATGTCAACGCGACAGGGTAAAGGAAAGCCCTGTTGCGTCGGCCATTTTGTTTTGTATCTTAAAGGGGCCGTGTGCGCAGGAGTGCACCAACGATAAAGGAAGGTTTTTTTTTTAAAAAAAATAAAGGGTTCCCTGCTCACCCCCTGTCCCCAATTTCCCCCCTGGCTGCGATCCCCCCCAGCTCCATTTTCCCCTCATCTCCCCACCCTGCCCTGATGGCTGCACTGCTCCTGCGGAGCTCTGTGTGCTGCTTTTCCCGGCTACTCGCGAGTAAACGCGGTAGCCGGGAAAAGCGGAGGAACGGCCTACACGCCCATGGTCTCGGGATCAGCCCGAGACTGTGGGAAATACCGGGCCACAACAGGTGCCGGTTATCCCAGGCCAAGGGAGGGTTACCCCTGCCTGAGCCCGGGATCCCCTCTGCGTCATCTGGATGCACAGGGGCCGGGCCGGGGCTTGCACTGGGCTACCCCGTCATCTAGCAAAGCCCCCCATCTCTCTCTCTCTCTCTCTCTGGCCTAATCTACACCAAGCAGGATATTACACTATGAAAGTGGTATGAAAGTGGTACATAAGAGGCAGGAGTCACACCAAGCAAGATATAGTGGTATGAAAGCAGTATATGGCATGTTTCAATAGGCCCCAACATTGCACTTTAGTACCACTATAAAGCAGTAGTGTAGCTCCTGCCTAGGGTGGCCTTATTTTGGAAACCAAAAAGGAGGACAACATGGTCTCCCCCAAGGGGGCGTGTCCAGTACCAAGGGGGCGTGCCCACCCAAACATGGCCTTGGTCACATGTCTGATTTTACAGCACACATTTAAGACAAATCTGTTCTACATAACACCTTAATGTTAAAATCACTGAAATAAAGAACAAGTGAGAGATTCAATGTATCTGAAATTAACTTCACTCACTCCTACTTTTGTAGGTTTTGCTGTACTTTGAAGCTTTTGCTATACTCTGTGTGATACATTCTCCCCTTCCCTCAAATATCTTTTCTGACTGCATCTTCACTCATTGCAAGCTGCTGTTGTTAACAGGGTTTGCTACTGGCCCCAGATCTGTTTCAAATTTGGTATGGCTAAAGCTCTACCTAAAAGCTATCATGGTGCCAACTTTCAGCTCTTTATCTTTAAAAATCCCAGTTTAAAAATAATAATTTTAAAACCTCAATTTTTAAAAAATTCCTAAAAAATCAATGGATGAACAGATCTGTTTCAAATTTGGTGTGGTTAAAGCTCTACCTAAATTCTTTCATGGTGCAAAGTTTCATCTCTTTATCTTTAAAAATGATGATTTAAAAAATAATGATTTTAAAACCTCCATTTTTAAAAAAATCCTAAAAAATCAATGGATGAACAGATCTGTTTCAAATTTGGTATGACTAAAGCCCTTCCTAAGAGCTACCATTGTACCAAGTTTCATGTCTTTATCTTAAAAAATGATGGAGTTATAAACATTTTTGTAAATTCCAATTAGAGCTACTCTTTGAAAAAAAATCCAGATTTCCCTTCCCCTCCCGGATTTGTCATCAAAAACCTGGACAAATCCGGGCAGATCTGGTCATATGGTCACCCTACTCCTGCTTTTTATATACCGCTTTCATATTCCGCTTGTAGATCTGGCCTCTCTCGCTCTCTCTGCCTCGCTTTCCCTCACAATCTGTCCTCCACACCTTCTTGTCTGTCTGTCCCTCTTCTTCAGAGCTTTCTCTCTTTGGGTGTCTCCACCCTCTGCCACACAGAAGAGGATGAGGAGCAGGAGCAGCCAGTGACCATGGTGGTGACAACGTAGACACACTCAAGGAGGGGGCTCTGACGGTGTCTTGTCCAAGAGCCTGGCAAAATCTGGAGACGGCACCAGGAGATGGGGGTTCTCCCAGATTAAGGGATCAAACACTACCACCCCAGTTGGCTTTCCCCCCAAGAATGGAAGGGAATCCTGCCCTTCACCTGACGAATAGGGTCCCCTTGAGTAGCCCACATTCAAGACCAAAAACCCGCTGTTGAGGTCTACGCTTTATTACTAAATATTTCCAATGGGCACGTTTGTAAGATGAGGGAGGAGCAAACCAGGAGTGCAGAACTGTGACAGTCAACAGTGCATGATCCATGTCCAGAATTGATTGTACACATTCTTCTAGTTAGGTTGGGATTTTGGGCGGAACGAACCAGAGCAGCAATCAAGGAAGAGGTCAACAGGAAGCAGTGAAATCCACTCAAGCCAGCAAAGGGCTCCGTGTTCTCCCAAGCAAGCATGAAATAGCTCCTTGCCCATCCCAAACAGCCTCTGGTTTCACTCCAGAAAGAGTGCACTCCAGACAACAGTGCTCAGGGAGGCCTACACAAAGCCACCGAGTGGCACCGTCCAAGACCGAAGACCAGCAGCGCGACATCCCTGGCTCCTTTCTGCCGCTTCCGGGAGGACACTTCGATTCGCTCCGAGGCGTCATGAAGTCATGGCCCTTCCTCATCGCAGCAATGCTGCTGCTCTTGGCTGTGGGCATGTCGGAGGCTGAGGAGAACGCTGAGGAGAACCGTGAGGAGAAGAGTGTGGAGAAACGCGAGGGTGAAGAGGACAGTGTGGAGAAACAGGAGGATGAGGGCGGGGCCCGCGGCGGAGAAAGCAGTGGAGACAAGGATGGAGGAAATGGCGGAGGCAAGGGTGGAGAAGATGGCGAGGACAAGGGCGGAGAAGATGGTGAGGACAAGGGCGGAGAAGATGGCGAGGACGAGGGAGGAGACAAGAGCGAGGACGACGGCAAGGACAATGGTGGAGACAGTGGCAAAGACAAGGGCGGAGACAAGAGCGAGGACGACGGCAAGGACAATGGTGGAGGCGGTGGCAGAGGCAAAGGCAGAGGCAAGGGCAAAGGCAAGAGCAACTTGAAGAAGTCTACCTTAAAGGAACTAAAGGAGAGGGTAAGTAGAAGGAATACAAAATACAGTATATCCATGTGTGAGAATGAAAGGGAAATAGGCTGAGAAACTTCACAAATTATTATTATTATTATTATTATTATTATTATTATTATTATTATTATTAGGTTTATCACATCACATTCTCCGCCTAGCAGGTGATACAGAAGAAAAACATTAAAACATGAAAACAATTATTATTATTATAATTTATTTATATAGCACCATCAATGCACATGGTGCTGTACAGAGTAAAACAGTAAATAGCAAGGCCCTGCCGCATAGGCTTACAATCTAATAAAATCATAGTAAAGCAATAAGGAGGGGAAGAGAATGGAAACAGGCACTGGGTAGGGTAAACAGGCACAGGGTAGGGTAAAACTAACAGAATAACAGTATAACTAACAGTCTAAAGTCTGAGCAACATCAAGTTTTAAAAGCTTTAGGAAAAAGAAAAGTTTTTAGCTGAGCTTTAAAAGCTGTGATTGAAGTTATAGATCTCAAATGTTCTGGGAGAGCGTTCCAGGCATAAGGGGCAGCAGAAGAGAATGGACGAAGCCGAGCAAGGGAAGTAGAGACCCTTGGGCAGGTGAGAAACATGGCATCAGAGGAGCGAAGAGCACGAGCGGGGCAATAGTTTGAGATGGGAGAGGAGAGATAGGGCGGAGCTAGACCGTGGAAAGCTTTGAAGGTCAACAGGAGAAGTTTATATTGGATTCTGAAGTGAATTGGAAGCCAATGAAGAAAAATAATGAAGAAAAACAATTTGTCAAAGTATCAACCTGCCTGGGTTGGGTAAGTCGAAGGATTGCAAAATATATTATATCCATGTGTGAGAAACAAGCTCAGAGAAACTTCACAATTACTTATTATTATTATTATTATTATTATTATTATTATTATTATTATTATTATTAGGTTTAGGACTAATATCTAATACCAAGTAGAAGAAGCATTTGTGAAATATATATATGTATGCATATAGATATATAGACATATAGATATAGATACTAGAACATATAAAATTATACCAAAACAAGAACTAGTTGGAAGAGGCCACCACACTGAAGGCTCTTCTCCCGGTGGACTCCAATCACCCCATAGCTCCACGTGGAACCACCAAGAGCGTGCCCTCCGATGAACTCGGTGACTGGGCAGGCCGGTGAAGGAGAAGGCGTTGTCCTAGGTATCCTATTCCCAAGTCCTTCAGGGGTGTGCACACTAATACGAGAACCTTAAACGTGGCCTGATAGTGAATACGCACCCAATGCGTGCTGGAAGGAGTTGCATGCTGAAAAGTGGCAGCTTATGTCAACAGCTGAGCTGTCCCGTTCTGCACCAGTTCCAACTTTCTGGAGCAGCTTTAAATGTTGGATATGGCTTTTAATGTTTTGATCATTTGCAATGGCGTGGCCGGGGGCATCTGCGCACTTTCTGGAGGCCCAGAAAGCGCGCTTTCCCGCCTCCCTGTACACCCAACGGCGGCCGCCATTACAGTAGAAGAGGAAAAAACTTTCTCCTCCTTCCCCGTACCAGCAATGGGGGTCTTAAAGGCCTTGTTAATACAGCCTTTAAGACCCACAACCCCTTGGCGGGGGGGGGCAGGGGGACTAACGTAATTGCCCCAAGGCTGAGCAGGGAGAAAATATGGGAAAGTGTAGATTTTTACTCGCTCTGGTGATGGCAGCTGCTGGGGGAAAGGTCAAAAGGAGCATGCAGGTCGGGGGGGAAGTGAGTTCTGCCCGGACCTGCACCCCCTTTTTGGAGTATAGGGACGCTGGGGAGAAAATCTGCCAGGCGCGTTCACAGGCACACGGGAGGCCGAACGCGGGGCATGCCCCTGTGGGTTTTTAATCCATCCCAACCTACCTCTCTTCTTCTTCTTCCTATGAACAGCTTAAAGTCCTTTTGGATGGCATCAGACAGCTCTGGAAAGACACCGCTAATTTCGGAAAAGAGAAAATGAAGCAGATCGCCAAGAAGCTGTTATTGGAATTCTCCAAGTAGATGAGGGCCTCAGCACCTTCAAAGCACAGACCTGGATTGCCCACTTTGGGAACGACCTACGGACCCCTTCCAACTTCTGCGCGCTTGGAACAACTAACGCCGAAAGCAGACTTTCCCAAGCAACGTTCTGGAGATGTTGTCGGACTACCGTTCCCATCAACCCCGACCAGCAGGGCCAGCGGTTGGGGATTATGGGAATGGGAGCCTCATCACATCCGCTGACCCTCGCTTGGAAAAGGCTGGTCTAAAGGGCCACGCAACTCACCTGGGGATATCTATTTGCATCCAATGACTGCTTATTCTCTTTTCGGGGCGGCGAGAATTTTCTCCTTTACCTTTTTCAATGCAGAGCACAAGGCGAAGCCGGGAAACATCTCTGAGCAGATCCCATTGAGGGCAGGAACATCCCCACTGGATCCTACACTGGCAGGTCACGTACGGAAGGTTATCCCAATCCCATCCCTCCAAATGCCAGGCATCCGTTTGGACTGCATCATTGCAATTGTGGCTCACGCAAGCAAGAAAACGTAACCGGGGGTCATGTGGAAAGATGGTCCACGCTTTGTCAGAGTCTCGGTGCATAGAGCCCAGTGTCGTTGACACTGGCTGGCAGCAGCTGCTCTCCAAGGTATCAGGGAGGAGTTTTTCCGGCCCTACCCAGAGATGCCTCGGGCCTTCTGCGTAGCAATGCAAGGACTCTACCACTGAGCCCTTGCGTTGCCATACCGTGTCCAGCTTAAACAATCCCTTTGAGAGGGGCATTTGGGTATGCGGGATTCCCCACCAACACGCTGTTTCAAACTCTGTCGCATTACTTACCTGCAGAGGGAGGGGTGGGAGATTCCCAAGGGAAAGCGGTTAACCTGTTTAGAAATGTTAAGCCGAAGGCAAGGAACAAATTCCTGGCGTAAAAAAAAAGATCTTTGAGGGAATGTTCACTGTACAACCTCAATGGAGAAAGTTTGGGTCCCTGGCAAAGCCTTGCTTGTTGACAATAATTGATATTTCTGCTCTCTTGATCCCATCTCTATGCACGAATTATGCCTGAACTTATTTTAAAAATGGGGGTGACGACGCTGATCCTATTCAGAAATAAAGCCTGTTCAAATTGTGGCCTGTGACTCTTTGTGTTCTGAAAGGCCCTAGCTCAGCCCAGGGACATAACAACATAATAGGTCAGAGAGCCAGTGTGGTGTAGTGGTTAGAGTCGTGTCGGACTGGGAGTCGGGAGATCCGGGTTCTAGTCCCCCTTCGGCCATGGAAACCCACTGGCTGACTTTGGGCCAGTCACAGCCTCTCAGCCCAACCTACTTCTCAGGGTTGTTGTTGTGAGGAGAACATGGAGAGGAGGAGGGTTATGTACGCCGGCTTGGGTTCCTTGGAGTCGGGAGATCTGGGTTCTAGTCCCCCTTCGGACATGGAAACCCACTGGCTGACTTCCAGCACACGCTTGAGAAATTAAATTTGTACGACCTCCAGAGGCAGGGAGTTCCACAGGAGGGGCGCCACCACGCTGAAGGCTCTTCCCCTGGTGGATTCCAATCGGAGGATGGATCTAGGTGGAACCACCAGGAGCAGGCCCTCGGATGACCTCAGTGACCGGGCAGGTTGGTAAGGGAGAAGGCGCTCTCTCAGGTATCCTGGTCCCAAGTTGTTTAGGGCTTTGTACACAAGTACAAGAACCTTAAACCTGGCCCGGTAGCGAATAGGCAGCCAGTGCAGTTCCCTCAGCAGAGGAGTTCCATGCTGGAAAGGGGCAGCTCCAGACAGCAGCCGAGCTGCAGCATTCTGCACTAGCTCCAGCTTCCGGAGCACCTTCAAGGGCAGCCCCACAGAGAGCGCATTGCAGTAATCCAGTCTTGAGGTTACCAATGCCTGTACCACCGTGGTCAAGCTATCCCTGTCCATGAGAGGCCGTAGTTGGCGAACCAACCGAAGATGGTAAAAGGCACTCCGAGCCGTGGCGGCTACTTGAGCCTCCAACAAGAGAAATGGGTCTAAGAGTACCCCCAAACTACGAACCTGTTCTTTCAGAGATAGTGCAACCCCATCCAGAACAGGCAATGAGCCTGTTTCCCGGATTCGGGAACCACTCACCCACAGGGCTTCCATCTTGCTAGGATTCAGTCTCAGTTTCTGCAACCAATAACCAAATGTGGACCAAACTGAATTCATTGGGTTTTGCATTTTTTTAGGAAAGGTTTGCAGCGAAATGTGTGCACTAGGTAATACGGTATGCACATATTTTGGTATCAGTAGGACAAATCCACCAAAAAAGTGCACAAATTTACATGCGGGCCTTTTTTCAAAAAGAATTCGCAAAAGTTTGGGATGAACCAAATTTAAGACTGGAAAAGGAGAAAAGAAGAGAAACTAGAGCTGATAGGCAGTCTCTGCCCCACTTTGCCAACGTGGTATTTCTCTTGCATTTATATATTATTCCATTTATACCCTGACTTCTTTCCTCTTTTGAAAGAAGCTTAAATTGTTCTCCTCCTCTCGATTTTGTCCTCTTAAGAACATCAGAAGTGCCCTGATGCTGGCTCAGACCAAGGGTCCATCTAGTGCAGCACTCTGTTCACACAGTGGCCACGCAGCCATTGGCCAGGGATGAACAAGCAGGACATGGTGCAACAGCACCCTCCATGTTCCCCAGCAACTGGAGCACACAAGCTTACTTCTTATAATGTCTAACATGGAGTTTGCCTTCTTTACAGAGGCCGTGGACATTTTCATCGAGCTGTCCACCACAATCCCAAGATCTCTTTCTGGTTCGGTCACCACCAGCTCAGATCCCATTAGGTTATACTTGAAGTTGGGATTTTTTGCCCCAACGTGCATCACCTTACGCTTGCTGACATTGAACCGCATCTGCCATTTGGACACCCCCTCTCCCAACTTGGAGAGATCCCTTTGGAGCTCTTCACAATCCCTTTGTGTTTTAACAACCTTTTAATAATTTGGTGTCGTCAGCAAACTTGGCCACTTCATTCTCACTCCTAATTCCAGATCATTTATGAATAAGTTGAAAAGAACTGGTCCCAGTACCGATCCCAATTTTTTATTATTATTATTTATTTATTTATTACATTTCTATACCGCCCAATAGCTGGAGCTCTCTGGGCGGTTCACAAAAATTTAAAACATTCAAAATATAAAACAACAGTATAAAACCATAATATAAAATACAATATAAAAGCTCAACCAGATAAAAACAGCAGCAATGCAAAATTACAAATTAAAAACAAATTAAAGTTTATTTATATACTGTTAAAATGCTGGGAGAATAAGAAGGTCTTCACCTGGCATCTAAAAGCATATAGTGTAGGTGCCAAGCGAACCTCCTTAGGGAGCTCATTCCACAGCCGGGGAGCCACAGCAGAGAAGGCCCTCCTCCTGGTAGCCACCTGCCTCACTTCCTTTGGCAGGGGCTCGCGGAGAAGGACCCCTGAGGATGACCTTAGGGTCCGCGCAGGTACATACGGGAGGAGGCATTCCTTCAGATAGCCTGGCCCCAAGCCGTTTAGGGCTTTAAATGTTAATACCAGCACTTTGAATCGGGCCCGGACCTGGACAGTGAATTAAGCAGTTCACTGCCTAACCTTCACCCTGTTCCCATTTCAGGGCTCTCATCCAAATTTCTGAAGCACTTTGTTGATTTAATAAGCCGCTGCGCCACACACGAGGAGCCGTACTATTTGGAATGAGTTTGGCTCAAATGGCTGCATTTTGCGTCGGTCAACACAAGCAACCGACCAGCTCACAGTCCAACCCGTTCCCTGCCGAACCTCCGGCCTGTTCTTCTTCCAGAGCTGTTGCACCATTTCTGAAGTCCTTCCCCCATACAAAAAGCAATTGTATCTTTTGAATAGCCACAGAAAGGTACATTGTGAAAACTATCGCAGAGCAACCAGGTAGTTAAAGAACCAGGAAGGAGATTAATATTTTAATGGTCCCATTGGGATCCACTGACCCTTACCCTCTGTGTAACTTTCCCCAACGTGGCATCCTCCAAATCTCTTGGACAACAACTCATAGCATCCCATTTCTCTCTCTTCCCCTCCCCTCTCACGCTTCCTCCCTCTCCCTCTCTCTGCCAGCCCCCCATATCTCTGGCAGCTCGTTCGGTATCCCTCTCTTCTTCACAGCCCTCTCTTTCTCTCGCTCTCTGCCACCTCCTTTTCAGTATGCCCATTGTAAATGCCTCCTTGAGACAGGGAGTGGTGCCGGCCTCTTTAAAAGAGGCGGTAATTAGACCATTCCTGAAGAAGCCTAACCTGGACCCAGAGGAGGTTAACAACTACAGGCTGGTGGCTAATATCCCTTTCCTGGGCAAGGTGCTTGAGCGGGTGGTTGCAGGACAACTCCAGGCACTCTTGAATGGAACGGATTATCTAGATCCACTTCAATCGGGTTTCAGGCCTGGTTTTGGAACGGAAACTGCCTTGGTCGCCCTGTGGGATGACCTCTGTCAGGAGAGAGACAGGGGGAGTGCGACCCTGTTGGTTCTCCTGGACCTTTCAGCAGCCTTCAATACCATCGACCATGGTATCCTTCTGGATAGGTTGTCTGAGCTGGGAGTTGGAGGTACTGCGTTGCAGTGGTTCCGCTCCTACTTGGATGGCCGATTCCAGAAGGTGGTGCTGGGGGATTATTGCTCTGTGCCGTGGCTCCTAAGCCATGGGGTTCTGCAGGGCTCTATTTTATCCCCTATGCTGTTTAACATATACATGAAGCCGCTGGGGGAGGTTATCCGGAGATGTGGACTGAGGTGTCATCAATATGAGGATGATACCCAGCTCTACCTTTCCTTTTCATCAAACCCAGGTGAGGCAGTGACGGTTCTGAACCAGTGCCTGGGCACGGTAATGGACTGGATGAGGGCTAACAAACCGAGATTCAATCCAGACAAGACGGAGGTACTGTTAGCGGGTGGTTCATCTGTCCGGCGAGGTGATGTTTGCCCTGTCCTGGACGGGGTTGCACTCCCCCTAAAGGATCGGGTCCGTAGTTTGGAGGTGCTCTTGGATCCAGAACTGTCACTTGAGGCACAGGTGAACTCAGTGGCAAAGAGCACCTTTTATCAGCTTAGGTTGATATACCAACTACGCCCTTATCTGGACAGAGATAGCCTAGCTACAGTTATCCATGCTCTGATAACCTCTCGTTTGGATTACTGCAATACGTTATACGTGGGGCTGCCTTTGAAAATGGTCCGGAAGCTTCAGCTGGTACAAAATAGGGCAGCCCACTTACTAACAGGGACTGGCCGGCGAGATCACATTACGCCAGTCCTTTTCCAGCTTCATTGGCTGCCAGTCCAGGTCTGGGCCCAATTCAAAGTGCTGGTATTGACATTTAAAGCCCTAAACGGTTTGGGGCCAGGTTATTTGAAGGAACGCCTCCTCCCATATGTACCTGCCCGGACCTTAAGATCATCTACAGGAGCCCTTCTCTGTGAGCCCCTGCCAAAGAAAGTGAGGCAGGTGGCTACTAGAAGGAGGGCTTTCTCCGCTGTGGCACCCCGGTTGTGGAATGAGCTCCCCAGAGAGGTCCGCCTGGCGCCTACACTGTACTGCTTTCATCGCCAGCTGAAGACCTTTTTATTCGCTCAGTATTTTAACACTTAATTTTAACTTAAATTTAAATTTTACTGTTTTAACTCTGTATTTTAATCTTATATCAATTTTGCTGCGTGTTTTTATCCTGGTTGTTCTTTTTATACTGTATTTTGTAATTGTCCTTTTAACTTGTTGGTTGTTTTATTGTGGTTTTAATTTTTGTGAACCGCCCAGAGAGCTTCGGCTATTGGGCGGTATAAAAATGTAATTAATTAATTAATTACTTAATTAATTTTTTTAAAAAAATCTCAACAGCCCTGTTTCTTCCCTTCTGTCTATCTTTCTCTGCCACCCATCTCTCTCTTTTCTTTCTCTCTCTGACACACTTTTTCCTCACTCTCTCTTCACCTCCCCTTTCTCCTTGACAGCTCCCCTCTCTCTCTGACACCCCTGCTCTCGCTCTCTCCATTTCTCCCCTCACTTTCTACCATGCCTTCTCTCTCTCTCTCTCTCTCCCTCTCTGCCACCCCCTTTGCACTCACACTCTCACTCACACTCTCTCTCTCCACCAACCCTACTCTATAGTTTTCTCTTCATAAAAGTAGGGTGACCAGATGCACCGGGAAACCCCGGAGTCCTCCGGAAGAATGGGTGTCTCCGGGGCAACCGGGACTGGCCCCCAATTCACCGGGGAAAAGGGCTAGAAGATGCATTCCTGGAGTTTCGAGAACACTCCTCCAGCCCTCCCTGCCTCAATGGGGTCTTCTACTTGGCCTGCACTATCATGCAGGCCAAGTAGAAGGCCCCATCAACATGGGAGGAGGGGGCTAGAACGACGCGTTCTCTTTCTCTGCGTGTGTGCCATCCCCTTTCTCTTTCCCTCTCTATCTCCCTGGCCAGATCTACACCAAGCAAGATATTGCACTATGAAAGCGGTACAAAAGCAGTGTCTAAGAGGCAGGAGCCACACTGCTGCTTTATAGCAGTATTGATGTGCACTGACAACAGTTGGGGCCCATTGACACAGACCATATACTGCTTTCATGCTGCCTTCATAAGAACATAAGAAGAGCCATGATGTTGGATCAGACCGAGGGTCCATCTAGCCCAGCATTCTGTTCACACAGTGGCCAACCACCCGTCGGCCAAAGATGAACAAGCAGGACATGGTGCAACAGCCCCCTCCCACCCATGTTCCCCAGCAACTGGGGCACACAGGCTTACTGTCTCAAATACTGGAGATAGCACACAATCATCAGGGCTAGTAGCCATGGATAGGCTTTGCCTCCAGGAATTTATCCAACCCCCTTTTAAAGCCATCCAAATGGGTGGCCATCATGACATCTTGTGGTCGTGAGTTCCATAGTGCTATATCCTGCTTGGTGTGGATCTGGCCTTTGTCCTTCCTCCTCTCTTTTCAGGCTTCTTTCTCTCTCCCCTCTGCCACCCTCTCTTCTGTATGTCTCTTCTTCTTCTTCTTCTTCTTCTTCTTCTTCTTCTTCTTCTTCTTCTTCTTCTTCTTCTTCTTCTTCTCTCTCTCTCTCTCTCTCTCTCTCTCTCTTCATCACCACCCTCCGCCACACAGAAGAGAATGAGGAGCAAGAGCAGCCAGTGACCATGGTGGTGACAACGTAGACACACTCAAGGAGGGGGCTCTGACGGTGTCTTGTCCAAGAGCCTGGCAAAATCTGGAGACGGCACCAGGAGACGGGGGGTTCTCCCAGATTAAGGGATCAAACACTACCACCCTAGTTGACTTTCCCCACAAGAATGGAAGAGAATCCTGCCCTTCACCTGACGAATAGGGTCCCCTTGAGTAGCCCACATTCAAGACCAAAAACCCTCTGTTGAGGTCTACGCTTTATTACTCAATATTTCCAATGGGCACATTTGTAAGATGAGGGAGGAGCATTGATAGTACAATCCAGTATTGATTGTACACATTCTTCTAGTTAGGTTGGGATTTTGGGTGGAACGAAGCAGAGCAGCAATCAAGGAAGAGGTCAACAGGAAGCAGTGAAATCAACTCAAGCCAACAAAGGGCTCCATGTTCTCCCAAGCAAGCATGAAACGGCTCCTTGCCCGTCCCAAACAGCCTCTGGTTTCACTCCAGAAAGAGGCTGCGTCACACAACAGTGCTCAGGGAGG
This sequence comes from Elgaria multicarinata webbii, assembly GCF_023053635.1. Lineage (NCBI taxonomy): Eukaryota > Metazoa > Chordata > Lepidosauria > Squamata > Anguidae > Elgaria > Elgaria multicarinata. The sequence continues at coordinate 17,029,717 of NC_086190.1, read as the reverse complement.
CCTACATAAAGCCACCGAGTGGCATCATCCAAGACCAAAGAGCAGCAGCGTGGCATCCCTGGCTCCTTTCTGCCACTCCCAGGAGGTCACTTCGATTCGCTCCGAGCCATCATGAAGTCATGGCCCTTCCTCATCGCAGCAATGCTGCTGCTCTTGGCTGTGGGCATGTCGGAGGCTGAGGAGAACGTTGAGGAGAACCTTGAGGAGAACAGTGTGGAGAAACGCGAGGACGTGGACGAGGACAATGGCGGAGACAAGCCCGGTGAAAAGAAGACACTCAAAGAGAAGGTAAGTAGAAGGAATGCAAAATATATTATATCCGTGTGTGAGAGAGCAAGGGAAATAGGCTCAGAGAAACTTCACAATGTATTATTATTATTATTATTATTATTATTATTATTATTATTAGGTTTTTGACTAATATCTAATACTAAGTATAAGAAGCATTTGTGAACTATATAGACATATAGGTAGGTAGACATATAGATTCGGGCTGTGCTCCACTTCGCTTCAATTCGTAGAAGCGATACCGGAGTGGCCCAATTCAAGGTGCTGGTTTTGACCTATAAAGCCTTACACGACTTGGGACCACAATACCTGACGGAATGCCTCTCCCGACGTGAATATACCCGGTCACTACGTTCAACATCTAAGGTCCTCCTCCGGGTGCCTACTCCGAGAGAGGCTCGGAATGTGGCAATGAGGGACAGGGCCTTTTTGGTGGTGGCCCCCAGACTATGGAACGATCTCCCTGACGAGGCTCGCCTGGGGCCATCGCTGCTATCTTTCCGGTGCCAGGTTAAGACTTTCCTCTTTGCCCAGGCATATGGCAGCACATCTTAATCACCCACATGTTTAGTTTTTTAATGGTTTTTAATGCTTTATGTTTATATGTTCTGTGTTTTAGAATTTTAAATTTTGTATACTCGTTTTTATCTTAATTTTAGAATTTTTGTAAACCACCCAGAGAGCCCTGGCTATGGGAGCGGTATATAAGTGTAATAAATAAATAAGTGGGGGGGAGGGGGATTCACCTGGCGCCACCGGCGCTGCCGCTGTCTGTGTGGCGACGGTGACAGAGCCAGGTAAGGGGGCAGGGGGGAGGGGGCTTACCTGTGTCCATCGTGGCCTTCAATTAAGGCCCTGGCTTCAAGCCAGAAGAGGCTGCTGCCTCCTCTTCCGGCTTCAAGCTAGGGCCTCAGTTGAAGCTGACCTGGCTCCACCACTGCCACCATCCAAGCGACAATGACAATGGAGCCAGGTAAGGTGGCAGGTGGGAGTTTGGCTTATCGGCCCCCTTTTTTTTCCCTCCCCCCCTTACCTGCCTCCACCGTCCACCACGGAGGCAAGTAAGTAGGGAAGGGGGGCAAAATCTCGATCCGCCCCTCCAGATCTTGCTCCGCAGAGCAAAGTGGGGGAAGGGCTTATTATTATTATTGTTATTATTATTATTATTATTTGCATTTTTATACCTCCCAATAGCCGAAGCTCCCTGGGCGGTTCACAAAAACTAAAACAATTCAAAGTGTAAAACAAACAGTATAAAAACATGATATAAAATACACATTAAAACGAATTATAACATACCATGCATGATTAAAACATCTTGAAAACATTCTAAAATTTCACTGGATAGGCCTGCCGGAATAGATCAGTCTTTATTGCTTTTTTAAATTCTAAAAGACTGTCAAGTTGACGAATCTCCTCCGGCAGGCCATTCCACAGTCTGGGAGCGGCAGAAGAGAAGGTCCTCTGGGTAACAGTTGTTAATCTAGTTTTTGCTAGCTGAAGTAGATTCTTCCCAGAGGGCCTGAGTGTGCGGGGCAGATTGTACGGGAGAAGGCGATCCCGCAGGACCCAAACCATGTAGGGCTTTAAAGGTGATAACCAACACTTTATACTTCGCCCGGAAACTAATCGGCAGCCAGTGAAGAGATTTTAAAACTGGTGTAATGTGGTCACCCCTAGGTGTACCAGTGACCAGCCTGGCTGCGATATTTTGGACTAATTGAAGTTTCCAGACTAGGCACAGAGGTAGCCCCATGTAGAGCACATTACAGAAGTCAAACCTCAAAGTTACCAGCACGTGCACGACTCTTTAGGTCTTCCAACTCTAGGAAGGGGCGCAGCTGGCGTATCAGCCGAAGCTGATAGTAGGCACTCCTGGCCGTCGCATCTATCTGGGCTGTCATTTATCAACCCAAAGCAGTTCGGACCTCATCCGGAAGTTCCGGGTCGGGCCACGAAGCAGTTCAGGGGGTCCGTGCACAGCCCTAATATAGATATAGATATATAGATACTAGAACATATAAAATTATACCAAAAGAAGAGCTAGTTGGTCCACATACATGGTGACATTCCTGGTTTCTAATGCAATAATAGTACAATTGGCTATAAGAGTACCTATTAACCTGTCCCAAATGCATTTCAACCAAAATAATTTTACCCCAACTATAGCCTGAAAAATATTACATTTTGTAAGATTACTTTTCAAAGCATCAACCTGCCCGGTCACTGAGGGCATCTGAGGGCGTGCTCCTGGTGATTCCACATGGACCTATGATCCGGTTGGAGTCCACCAGGAGAAGCGCCTTCTTTATATATTATGAAATATTCGAAGGTTTCGGAGTGGTGAACAAACAGAATAAAACAATAAAAAGATAATATAAACACCATTATAGATTACGTATTTAGAAGAACAAGTGGAGATAAAACCATGGCCACTCATTCAGGGGAAGCTTCCTAGAACAACGATGAAGCAATATGATGTTGATTCCTGCCTGACCTCCAAAGGCAAGGAATTCCAGATAGAAGAGGCCACCACACTGAAGGCTCTTCTCCCGGTGGACTCCAATCACCCCATAGCTCCACGTGGAACCACCAAGAGCATGCCCTCCGATGACCTCAGTGACTGGGCAGGTTGGTGAAGGACTGGGCAAGATGTTAAATTGTTTACTTGGACAATTTAACATCTCAATTAACTTGGACAGTTTAACATCTTGATTAAATCCCCTACTAAAGACTCCTGACTAAACTTAGTACTCGTGGAATAAGAGGAGACGTCCTCTTATGGCTCAGTAACTGGTTAAAGAACAGAAAGCAGACGGTAGGAATAAATGTTCAATTCTCCTGACGGAGGGAAGTCAATAGAGTGGGGTCCCGCAGGGATCAGTATTGGGACCAATTCTTTTCAACTTGTTCAGAAGTGATCTGGAATTAGCAGTGAACTGGCCAGGTTTGCTGATGACACCAAACTAGTTAAGGTTGTTAAAACACAAACGGGATTGTGAAGAGTTCCAAAGGGATCTCTCCAAGCTGGGAGAGTGGGCGTCCAAATGGCAGGTGCGGTTCAATCTGGATGGCTTTAAAGGGGGGTTGGATGGATTCCTGGAGGCAAAGGCTATCCATGGCTATTAGCCCTGATGGTTGTGTGCTATCTCCAGTATTTGAGGCAGTAAGCCTGTGTGCCCCAGGTGCTGGGGAACATGGGTGGGAGGGTGCTGTTGCATCACATCCTGCTTGTTCATCCCTGGCTGATGGCTGGTTGGCCGCTGTGTGAACAGAGTGCTGGACTAGATGGACCCTTGGTCAGATCCAGCATCAGGGCACTTCTGATGTTCTTATGAGAAGGCATTCTAGGTACTCCCAGCCCCTTGGGGGCTTGGCATGTTGGTGGCCACACCCCCTTGGGGGCTGGGCATGTTGGTGGCCGCACACCCTTCAGGGCAGCCATATTGTCCTCCTTTTTGGTTTCCAAAATATGGTGACCCTGCCTGATAATGAATAAGCAGCCAGTGCATGCTAGAAGGAGTTGCATGCTGAAAAGTGGCAGCTTATGTCAACAGCCGAGCTGTCCCGTTCTGCACCAGTTCCAGCTTCTGGAGCAGCTTTAAATGTTGGATATGGCTTTTAATGTTTTGATCATTTGCAATGGCGTGGCCAGGGGCATCTGCGCACTTTCTGCAGGCCCAGAAAACATGCTTTCCCGCCTCCCCGTACACCAATCAGTGGCCACCATTATAGTAGAAGGGAAAAAAACCTTCTCCTCCTTCTCCCCACAGCCATTGGGGGTCTTAAAGGCCCTGTTAATAAGGCCTTTAAGACCCACACACCCTCGCCAGGGGGAGGAATTACGTAATTGCCCCAAGGCTGGGCAGGGAGAAAAGATGGGAAACTGCTTATTTCCCATAATGGCGGCCGCTGGAGGAAAGGTCGAAGGGCGCACGCAGGTCAGGGGGGAAGTGATTCCGCCCGGACCTGCACCCGCTTTGTGAGTATAGGGATCGCGGGGTGAAAATCTGCCAGGCGTGTTCGCAGGGGCACGGGAGGTCTGAACGCAGGACATCTTGTGAGCTCACAGGCCCCGGCGGATGTTCAACACATCCCTACTGACCTTCTCCTCTTCTTCCTATGAACAGGCTAAAAAGATTTGGAAAAGCGTAAAAGATTTCGGGAGAGACGCCCTCGAGAAATTGTTCTCTAAATTGAAAGAGAAACTCAGTGAGAAAAGAGCATTGCCAGTGAATGGCTAAATTCCTCCTCTCTGAGCAACTCAGAAGGGGCCCTCCTCTGCACCTTCAAAGCACAGACCTGGATTGCCCACTTTTGGAATGACCTACGGACGCCTTCCAACTTCCGCACGCTTGGACCACCAAACGCCTAAGAAGTTTGGGTCCCTGGCAAAGCCTTGCTTGTTGACAATAATTGATATTTCTGCACTCTCTTGATCCCATCTCTATGTATGAATCAAGCCTAATCTTTTTCTTTTTTAAAAAAAAAAAAGGAAGGAAAAAAAACCTATCGTGATCCTATTCAGAAATAAAGCCTGTTCAAATTGTGGCCTGTGACTCTTTTCTTGTGTTCTGAAGGGCCCAGGGACATAATAGCTTAATAAGTCAGTGAGGCAACATGGTGTAGTGGTGTAGTGGTTAGGGTTTGGACCAGGACTCAAGAGATCTGGGTTCCAGTCCCCACTCGGCCATGGAAGATCACTGGGGGACTTTGAGCCAGTCACGGTCTCTCAGCCTCACCTAAAGTGCAGATAAGTGGATTTGAGGGGGACCATTTAAGCTGCCTTGGGTTCCTTGAAAGGTTGGGGGGAAGGAAGGATCTAAACATAATAAAATCATCATTATGGTATGGTGCTTATTTTCTTTATGGCTTTCCCTGCTTACTTCTGAGTAGATAAGCCAGGCTTTGGCATGTAAGTGGCGGTTTGAAAGTACTGCTGAGTGATCCAGTCCGCCTTACTTCTGAGTAGGGTTGCAGAACCTTGTCCAGCTTACTTCTGAGTAGGCTTTGGCCTCATCTACACCAAGCCTAGCCCCAAGCCATTTAGGGCTTTAAATGTTAATACCAGCACTTTGAATCGGGCCCGGACCTGGACAGTGAATTAGGCAGTTCACTGCCTAACCTTCACCCTGTTCCCATTTCAGGGCTCTCGTCCAAATTTCTGAAGCACTTTGTTGATTTAATAAGCCGCTGCGCCACACACGAGGAGCCGTACTATTTGGAATGAGTTTGGCTCAAATGGCTGCATTTTGGGTCGGTCAACACAAGCAACCGACCAGCTCACAGTCCAGCCCGTTCCCTGCCTAACCTCCAGCCTGTTCTTCTTCCAGAGCTGTTGCACCTATTTCTGAAGTCCTTCCCCCATACAAAAAGCGACTGTATCTTTTGAATAGCCACAGGAAGGTACATTATGAAAACTATCGCTGAGCAACCAGGTAGTTAAAGGGCCAGGAAGGAGATAAATATTTTAATGGTCCCATTGGGATCCACTGACCCTTACCCACTGTGTGCCTCTGTGTAACTTTCCCCAACGTGGCATCTCCAAATCTCTTGGACAACAACTCATAGCATCTCATTTCTCTCTCTTCCTCTCCCCTCTCACGCTTCCTCCCTCTCCCTCTCTCTGCCAGACCCCCGTATCTCTGGCAGCTCGTTCGGTATCCCTCTCTTCTTCAGAGCCCTCTCTTTCTCTCGCTCTCTGCCACCTCCTTTTCGGTATGCCGTGTCCCAACAGCCCTGTTTCTTCCCCTCTGTCTATCTTTCTCTGCCACCCATCTCTCTCTTTTTTCTCTCTCTCTCTCTGACACCCTCTTTCCTCACTCTCTCTTCACCTCCCCTTTCTCCTTGATAGCCTCCCCCCCTCTCTCTCTCTGACACTCCGGCTCTCACTCACTCCATTTCTCCCCTCACTTTCTACCATGCCTTCTCTCTCACTCTCTCTCTCTCCACCAACCCTTCTCTATATTTTTCTCTTCTTAAATGTAGGGTGACCAGATGCACCAGGAAACTCCGGAGACCTCTGGAAAAACTGGTGTCTCTGGGGCAACCAGGACTGGCCCCCAATTCACCGGGGGGGGGGCTGGAAGACGTGTTTCCAGACTTTCGTGAACACATCATCCAGCCCTTCCTGCCCCAATGGGGCCTTCTACTTGGTCTGCATGCGCAGGTCAAGTAGAAGGCCCCATCGGCGTGGGACGAGGGAGCTAGAACGACGCGTTCTCTTTCTCTGCGTGTGTGCCATCCCTTTTCTCTTTCCCTCTCTATCTCCCTGGCCAGATCTACACCAAGCAGGATATTGCACTACGAAAGCGATACGAAAGCAGTGTCTAAGAGGCAGGAGCCACACTGCTGCTTTATAGCGGTATTGAAGTGCACTGACAACAGTTGGGGCCCATTGACACAGACCATATACCGCTTTCATTAGAATGTAAGAAGAGCCCTGCTGGATCAGACCAAGGGTCCATCTAGCCCAGGACACTGTTCACACAGCGGCCAACCGGCTGTCAACCAGGGACCAAGAAAGCAGGACATGGTGCAACAGCCCCCTCCTACCCATGTTCCCCAGCAACTGGGGCACACAGGCTTACTGCCTTGAATACTGGAGTCAGCACACAACCATCAGGGCTAGTAGCCATTGATAGCCTTCTCCTCCAGGAATTTATCCAACCCCCTTTTAAAGCCATCCAAATGGGTGGCCATCTCTACATCTTGTGGTAGTGAGTTCCATAATTTAACTATGCACTGTGTGAAGAAGTCCTTCCTTTTATTTGTTCTTGTGGTAGGGAGTTCCATAGTGCTATATCCTGTTTGCTTTGGACCTGGCCTCTGTCTCTCCTTCTCTCTCTTCCTTCTTCTTTCTCTCTCTCTTCTGCCACCCTCTCTTCTGTATGTCTCTTCTTCTCTATCTCTCTGCTTCTCCTTCTCTCTCACTTCATCACTCCCCCCGCCCGCCATACAGAAGAGGATAAGGAACAGGAGCAGCCAATGGCCATGGTGGTGACAACATAGATTCACTCAAGGAGGGGCACTGGGGGTGTCTTGTCCAAGAGCCTGGCAAAATCTGGAGATGCCACCAGGAGATGGAGGTGCTCCCAAATTAAGGGATCAAACACTACCACCCTAGTTGGCTTCTCCCCCCAAGAATGGAAGGGAATCCTGCCCTTCACCTGACGAATAAGGTCCCCTTGAGTAACCCCTATCCAAGGCCGTTTCTACACCTGCCTTTTTTCCTGAGATCGTCCCAGGATCTCCCCTGTGCATCCAAATGACACACAGGCGATCCCAGAAACAGGCAGGGACGATTCCTCCATTTGCCTGGGATAATCCTTAGATATAGAAAGGGCCCAAGACCAAAAACTTGCTGTTGTATTTGATATCATGTTTTTATACTGTTTCTTTTATACTTTGAATGGTTTTGATTTTTGTGAACCGCACAGGGAGCTTCAGCTATTGGGCGGGATAAAAATGCAATAAACAAATAAATACACCTCCCTGTTTCCTCTTAGAGTGATTTGGGTTGGGGGAGAGACTGCACAAAATCCAAGAAATCACTAAATGCTCAGTGGCTTGGAGAAAGGGTGTGCGACCAAGAAAGAGGACGTGACCTTCTGGGACCCACAGGTGGTCAAATGGGGAGTCCAGGAGGGTGGGCAGATTTGACCTGTGGAGCTGAGGTTCTCCACCCCAAAAGTAAAGGAATGAGGGGCTGTGACAGTCAACATGATCCATGACCAGAATTGATTGTACACATCCTTCTAGTTAGGCTGGGATTTAGGGTGGAACGAACCAGAGCAGCACTCAAGGAAGAGGTCAACAGGAAGCAGTGAAATCCACTCTAGCCAGCAAAGGGCTCCATGTTCTCCCAAGCAAGCATGAAATGGCTCCTTGCCCGTCTCAAACAGCCTCTGGTTTCACTCCAGACAGAGTGCACTCCACACAACAGTGCTCAGGGAGGCCTACACAAAGCCACCGAGTCTGAGACCGAAGACCAGCAGCGCGACATCCCTGGCTCCTTTCTGCCGCTTCCGGGAGGACGCTTCAATTCGCTCCGAGGAGTCATGAAGTCATGGCCCTTCCTCATCGCAGCAATGCTGCTGCTCTTGGCCGTGGGCATGTCGGAGGCTGAGGAGAACGCTGAGGAGAACCGTGAGGAGAAGAGTGTGGAGAAACGCGAGGACGTGGCCGAGGACAATGGCGGAGACAAGCCCGGCGAAAAGAAGACACTCAAAGAGAGGGTAAGTAGAAGGAATGCAAAACACATTATAGCCATGTGTAAGAAAGGGAAACAGGCTCAGAGAAACTTCACAAATTATTATTATTATTATTATTATTATTATTATTATTATTATTATTATTATGTTTATCTGGAGCAGCTTTAAATGTTGCATATGGCTTTTAATGTTTTAATCTTTCATAATGGCGTGGCCGGAGGAATCTGCGCACTTTCTGGAGGCCCAGAAAACGCGTTTTCCCGCCTCCCTGTACACCCCTAGGTTACCTCCCTAGGTAACTGGTTCCATTGCCATACTGCTCTAACAGTCAGGAAGTTTTTCCTGATGTCCAGCCGGAATCTGGCTTGGTGTAACTTGAGCCCGTTATTCCGTGTCCTGCACTCTGGGAGGATCGAGAAGAGATCCCGGCCTTCCTCTGTGTGACAACCTTTTAAGTATTTGAAGAATGCTCTTATGTCTCCCCTCAATCTTCTCTTCTCCATGCCCACTTCTTTCAGTCTCTCCTCATAGAGCTTTGTTTCCAGGCCCCTGATCATCCTGGTTGCTCTCCTCTGAACAAACTCCAGCTTGTCTGTATCCTTCTTGAAGTGTGGTGCCCAGAACTTCATGCAATACTCTTGATGAGGCCTAACCAGGGCCGAAGGGAGAGGAATCAATACCTCACGCGATTTAGAAATTATACTTCTATTAATGCAGCCCAAAATAGCATTTGCCTTTCTTGCAGCCATATCGCACTGTTGGCTCATATTCAGCTTGTGATCTACAACAATTCCAAGATCCTTCTCGTTTGCCCTTTTCTGTACTTTTCCCAGCTCTACCACATCTGTTTTTACGTGTGAAGTGTGAGTGTGTGTGTGTGAGAGAGATTATTATGTCATCTGACATTAATTTAATAAGTGGCTGTGAAAGACACCGTGGGAGAGCTACTGCCCCATCCTTGATTCCACCTTTCGTAGGAGTACCAGGGCAATAGGCCCTATTTTATTATTTGCGGCAAAAGAGTTGGTGCACATTTAATCGGTGATTTGGTCGGAGTTCTCAGTACCCCTGAGGACAAGCTCAGCTCCCACTACCAGCTGATCGTATTTGCATTTTTAAAAAATAAGCCCTTGCGTTGAAAGCAAAGACACATCTAACATCACATGTAGTTGTTTCTCCCTAACCATCTCTTGTAAATAACCAGTGCACTTTCTGGTGCTCTCCAAGGTGCTGAAAACTTTCCAAATCCGAGACTATCTGGAGCACCATTTGATTGCCTTTAGGGCTCGTAGCTGTGTGAACCTCATCTCTCGTCTCGGCACAGAGAGAGAACAGGAGTTGTGTGTGTATGATTATTTTTTAAAGGCAGTGTTAATTCTACTCTATCCCAAGGCTGTCCAGCAATATCAACACACGGTACAGCACGGCGTCTCTTCCCATCCACTCAATGCTCCAAAATGCCAAGAAGTAATTTGGCACCGGGGATGATGAGACCTGTAGTCCAACCCATGTGGAAGGAAGCTAGACTGGCTCCTTCCCTGATTTCAGAGGCAGGCCTTTGGCGAACAACCTGGACCTCCCGTCTGTGCCAAGGACTTTTAAAATTGTCGCTTTAAATGATTCAATGTTTTACTATTGGAACATATTTAATATATTTTTAACTTTTGTATATTTCTATTTATAGGTTTTTAATGTAAATGTTTTAAATTTTGTGATGCCACCTTGAGGCCCAGCGTTGCGCATAATAATAATAATAATAATAATAATAATAATAATAATAATACCAGATTGTAGAAAGCTGCCTGAGACCATTTAGAAAACAGCCTTCTGAAAACAAATGTTTATCTCACAGAGATGAGAGATACATTTTCACCTTTAATTTGCTTTACTGAGACTTGCCCTTAGTCCATTTAGGCCTGTATTGCTGACACTGACTGGCAGCGACGGTTCTCTGGGTTTTCAGGCAGGATTTTTTTTTTCCAGCCCAGCCTGGAGATGCCGGGACTCGAACCTGAGACCTTGTGCATTCAAACCGTGTGCTCCAGCGTGGAGCTACATCCCTTCAAGGAGCAGGAGTCTCTATGCCAGAGACAGAGAAAGAATAGCGGTTTCTTAAGAATCAGAAATGGATGAGAACAATGTGATTGTTATTTTCCCAGAGAGTGCTAGAATGTAGGCAGGGAAATTCACAGGTAGCTTGAGGAGTATTAAAGTTAGTTTCTGGGGCGCTATCACGCTCTGAAATGTTAATGGAGCTACTGACGCAACGTACTGTATACAATTTCTCACGGTCACAATTCTAGAAGGGCTTCCTTGGTTTCTGCTTGCAGAATTGGCACCTCTGAAGACGCCTCCTCACTCATAGCATCCCCTCCAGCCACATTCGTTCAAAGAAGGGAGCACTTTCAGGTAGCCTGCTGGAAGAGAACTTCTCTCCACTGCTGCTGTTAATGGAACAAAGCGTTCTTAAGTGTCCTAAGAACCCTGCTAGATAACACCAGGCCCAGCATCCTGGTTCGAAAAGTGACCAACTAGACGTCCACAAGGAGGGCTGGGAGTCGGGAGATCCGGGTTCTAGTCCCCACTCAGCCATGGAAACCCACTGGGTGACTTTGGGCCGGTCACAGACTCTCAGCCCAACCCTACATCACAGGGTTGCTGTTGTGAGGATAAAATGGAGAGAAGGAGGAGGATTATGTATGTCGCCTTGGGTTCTTTGCAGGAAAAAAGTGGGATATAAATGCAATATTAAATGTAATAATAATAAAGAATCCACCCTCCAGGAGCTGGCTTTCAGAGGTAGCGTACCTCTGGACATGGAGGTTCCACTGTATTCTGAAAAGTGGACACGCTGAACCTTTTTCGGAATAGCTCTTGGGGGCCACGTTCCAACGGGAGGCGGGGTTGAAGGCAAGAGGGGCGTGGCCCAAAATACCAGCATATTTTAGCATGAAGCTCTTTCGGCCAGTAACTAGAAAAAGGGGAAGAAAAGGGGGACCATTGACCACAAGGTGAGGGAATCAGTTTCCTGTAGAGCAAACAACTTAACCACAAGAACAGGGAAACTGAGGCCCTTTCTACAGCTGCCTTTTCCCCCCGGGATCATCCCTGTGCATCCAAATGACACACAGGGGATCCCGGGAGCAGGCATTTTCCAGGGATAACCCTTAGGTGTAGAAAAGGCCTGAGCCAAAGATGCCCTCGACAACCAACCCTAAGAAGGTGGGGGTTTTTCCAGAAATGCAAGTATCAAAAGTGAGCTGGTCCAATGAATTCAGAGATTTAGGGAGCGTCAGAAGGAGGGCTTGATGGTGTCAATTTGAGTATTGAGGGAAGGAGACACAGGAAGAAGCTGTTCCCCTCTCGTCTCTCGAACCATTAAGACCTGGAGCTAACTTCAGCAATGGCCAAGGCCTGATTACGAGGCCTGAAGCCATGGTCTTTCCTAGAGCCCTTCGCCGGTGTCGTAGTGAGGGGAGCGAGGAAAAGTCTATTGAACAACTTTTAGAGTAGGTAAGTCTGTTTTGCTTTAGCTTTGCTGAAAGGAGGTTCTGCAATGTCTGTGGGTGACTTTTATATTATCTTAATAAATGTTTTAAAGGTATGTTTGCTCCTGTTAATCTGTGTGTCTGAGTGGAGTCACGCCTTCCGGTTCTGGTTACTGCTATAAGCTGTCACTTACCAACTTCATAAAGCCCATTGAAGACTACTGATGTAAGGTGTGCAGGAACCTGAGCTTCCAAGCAACCTAGGTCCAGTTGTTCTCAGATCAGGACCAGTCGTTCTCAGATCAGTGATCAATATTTATTGGCTTTCACTCTTCCTCTCCCCGTGTAAAGAGACCATCGCTATTGTGGGACAGCAGCAGGAGGCCGTCGCAATGGTAAGGAAACGCAAAAATCCACCCGTCTGATGATGCTCCTAAACTGCCTCCATTCAGCTGAATATAATTCATAGAATCATAGAGTTGGAAGGGGCCTATAAGGCCATCAAGTCCAACCCCTTGCTCATTCCACCTCTCTGAAAAGTACAATGCTCCCTCCTGGGTCCGGCACCATTGGCACATGCCAAAGCAAAGGCAGATAATTCCCCAGCTGGCTTGACTTGCTGTAACCGAATGTTGGATCAGAGTCTGAAAGGAAGGCAAGCTGGCAAACATTCACTGAACTCCACCCCCACCCCCAATAAATTCCCCTGACATCCCTAAACCCCATTGGGTTCTAGCATCACAGGGGGGGGGCGAACATTTCATACACACTCCTTTAACCACCTTTCTTTCCTATGCTTGATCAGCCGTTTTCTGTTTTCTGCAGGAGCTGCCGTACGGGTCTGTTGCAGCAAGGGCAGCAAAGAGTCCCGCGGCACGTTAAAGGCTATGCATTTTATTCCGGGTGTAAGTTTTCATGGACCTTGTCCACTGTGTCGGAGTCATGAAGGGCTCACTTCAAGTGGGCAGATTTATACGTGCAGGCAGCAGGGGCGGGAGGGGGGACGTCAGCTGTGCTGTCAGAGGCTGACGACGTCCAAGATGCACAGACAGCGATAATTACTTTAGCAGTTTCCCAGATGTTGTGGTCTTTCTCCTCCCACCAAATGATCGTTTGGGTTGCAATTTCCGGCACTTCTTTCCAGTTCTACGATATGGGCCCGTGACTACATTAAGTCAACTCCCAAAAAGTGTCAGGGAGAAATAATACAAGGCCGTTTAAAGTTTAAAAAACACACAAAAATCCTCTCTCTCTCTCTCTCTCTCTCTCTCTCTCACACACACACACACCTGAAAAAACTGTTTGCAGAGTTTGCAAAGTCTTCGTTTCCATATGCTAATATGTTCCTGCACAGAGATATCTGATATTTCCCACTACACAATAGATAGATATATTAATGGCTTATAAAGCTTAGCTGGGAGCCCGAGTGTGCCATTGATGCATTCCCCTAGGTTTTGCTCAAACAATAAGCTGATGGAGAGCCGCGCATTTAATTAAATATGCAAATTAACCGGCGTCCCTTCGGGTCCCATGCTAGGTTACGAGAAGATCGTGTTCTGGAACTGACGAGCGGAGCCGGGGCTTTCGAGCAAACATCCGAACCCTTTTGAGTCCCGGGGAAGAAGAACACACATGCAGCGGTAACCGGTCGCCGCAGAACCCGGAATGGCGCGTCCGTGGGTTGCACCGAAACGGCATTTGAAACTTAGGCTGTAGCTAGATCTAAGGTTCATCCCAGGATTGTCCTGGGGTCAAACCTGTTCATCTAAGTGCCACACAGGGCATTCAGCGCTCAGGCAGGGACGAACTTGGGATGATCCTGGGATAAAACTTAGGTCTAGCTACGGCCTTAGCCTATGTCTGTGCTTTCGTGTAATTAGGGCTGGCGAGAAGGGGAACAGGGTAGGGGCAGGGCCGGCACTGCCATAGAGGCAACTCAGGCGGCGGCCTAGAGCGCCAAGCAAACGAGGGCGCCGAACGGCGCACCCGGAAGCTGCTCTCCTAGAGCGGCTTCCGGGCGCGCTGTTCCAAAGCCGCCGCCCCAGCCGCCCCCCAACCCCTGCTTTGAAGTCAGCGCCCGGCTGGAAGCCGCTCCTGGCTTCGAAGCCAGAACACTGGGGTTGGAGGCAGAGGCTTCAGAATGACGTGCCCGGAAGCCACTTCCGGGCGCGCCGCTTTGAAGCCTCCGCCCCGTTCCCCCAACCCCAGTGTCCTGGCTTCAAAGCCGGGAGCGGGCGGGCGCACGCGGGCGCACGAGGGGGCGGGGCAGAGGCTTCTGAACGCGCCTGCCTGGATAGTCTGGGTAGTGGGTGGTTGTGGGTGTCATTTTCCCTTCAGAGAATCTATACTGGCCTTTCCTGATGGTGGGTCCCCATATATCTTCAGACTGTAACTCCAATCATCATGGTCCACGGTCAAGGACAATGGAGGTTGTAGTACAGTATCATCTCAGGAACCGAGATTGAGCAAGAACAGTTGGCTACATCGGTGGTTAAGCAACATGGTGCCCTCTGGATGTTTATGACTACAACTCCCATTATCCCCAACCATTGGCTATATTGACTGGGGCTGAGTTGTGCATAACTCAGTTCCTCTCTTATGTCCTGCAGGGAGTACTTTACATAATGTCCCCCTATTTCAAGGCCTCCATTTACAGGCTGTTCGTAATGGTTACCCTGCAATCACAAAAAAAAAGAAACAATATTCTTTGAAATTGCTATTTATATGCAAACGCCATTCACCTTAATTGAAATGCACAATTGAGCCGATTTGGCCTCTTGTTAATAAGAGACGCGCGATGCACAGTGGTGATTCCGACCTGCAATTGCCGAAAGAAACCAGCTTTGGGCTTATTTGTTTTGTGCATTTATTTGTTTATTTAAAATGTTCTTAGCGTGCCCCTCAGCCTATATATATATATATATATATATATATATATATATATATATATGAGCAGCATACAATCCATCAGTAAACAACAACACCCCTGCTTACATTCTTAAAAAGAAAGAAAGATGCAACACACAAGGAAAAAGGCTGGGGAGGGAAGAGGAAAAAGTTCAGTTCACTTAAGAGTGCAATCCTATGCCTGTTTAGACAAACAAACCAAAAAGTCCTACAACCCCTAGTACTCCCCCCAAACAGCCATGCCGGGAGTTGCAGGACTTTTTGTGTCTAAACAGGCATAGGATTGCACCCTTATTGTCTGCGTTTGCAGGTAAGGGTTCTGAACAGGTAGCACAGGTGTGCAGGAAACCAAAAAGAGCCACAGGACTAAAGGGACCAGTTGCACACACCTTGATAAGCGGCAGGAATTCTCTTGAAGTCCAGATTTATTTAAAGGAGGTGAGTACAGGGAAAGAAATCTATTGCAGTTATTTCATTATTCCCCCCTCTGCCATGGATTCAAAGTGTAGCCCTGGGCATGTCACTCTCCTGGATTATCACAGTTGTGCCAGGCTGCCAGCAGGGCCGGTGTGCCACCAATGCGCCTCTGAAGTTTCATTGGCTCGCCAGACAGATTTTACTGTCTCCGTCACCTGGCACAGCTCATTGGGGGCAGGAGATGACTTTTATATAAAAGCGCATGCTGAAGCCTCCTTCTGAGACAGGATAGAAGTAAGAGAAGCAGAACTGATTCTCAGTCTTCTCCAAGGGGGGGTGCAGATCCGTCAACAATGCAGCTCATCCTGAGGTTTGTAGCAGTACTGCTATTGGTTTGGAGCGTGAGAGGATCTGCCTTGCCCGGAGAAGAGAAGTTTTCTGTGCAGAGCAGCCGGGTGAGTTGAAAAATAAATGACATTCCTGAATTATCTGGGACTGGTATGGAAGAGTGTTTTTGTTTAAAGCCTTCTGGCTGGTAACGTATTCGAATCTGCTGGCTGATGAGGAGAGATTTCCCCCCCATAAGGAGAGAAAGATAAAGGGATCAGAAAGATGAAATCAACATTAAAAAAGAGAGAATTGATAAAGGGGGAATGTAAGGAAAGGAGAGAGTTAAATAGAGAAGAAATAAACTGTCTCTGGGTTGCTAAAGTGTATATTATTGCAGTGAGGACTGTCAGAAGGATGCAGAGTGAATGGAAGGACAAAAGAGAATCAGTGTGATCCTGTGTGGGTCTACTCAGAAGTAAGCCCTGTGTAAGTGGGGCTTCTCTGGTCCTGCCCAGGGAAGCAGGGAACGGTTTCAACCTTGGAGAAGAAATAAAACAAAAAGAAGGCACTTAAAATAAATAAAAAGGGAACTAGAATTTTGAAGGTTTCTGGAGGGGTACCTGTGTTCACCTGTTGCAGCCAAAACAGCAAAGAGTCTGGTGGCATCTGAAAGCCTAGCGTCTTTCTTCTGTATCTGATGAAGCAGACGGTGTTCCCGAAAGCTTCTTTCAGAATAAAGTGTTCGTCTTAACGGTGCCCCAAGACGCTTCATGGTGGTGGCGGTTTTATTCAAAGGAATTCAAAGAATGCGCCCTATTCCAGAACTGCAAGGCAGAGCAGAATTTTGGATGGACATTTTTTGCTCCTTGGCATCTGATATCTTCAGGGGGGAATTCTGGGGAGGGGGAAGATAATTGGGTCAAGTGAGATGCTCAGATTGGCTTTGGGGAGAATTGTTTGGAGAGAATACAGGTAAAACTGCTTCCCACCTTTCAAGAGTGCGATTTTGGAAGCCGCAAGAGTATCCATTATTAAAGTCTATCCAAATAATCGAGGGAGTCCAGATACTGGGTGTAGGTAAACATGTTTTAAGCAACCATCCCACAAAGATTTTTTTTAAAAGGAAAGTTGCTAACTTTTTATTTTAAACTTGCAGGGCTCTTGCACCCCTCTGCCTTTAACCCCCAATTAATCAAAGAGGTGCAGCTCCTCCCAAGGTGGAGACATTAAGACTGCACCTGTTGGATTTTTGCCTGTTGTTAGATGCACTGGCCCGGTGTTGGTGTTGGGGAGTAGAATTGTATCCCATTTTAGTCCTATTTGCAAGGACCAAAAGGGCTACAAGAAATTGAAAATTCTAGGAGCGTCTACTCAGAAGTAAGTCCTATTGATTTCAGGGGGGCTTACTCCCAGGTAAGTGTGTACGGGACTGCAGCTTAGCAGTGAAATCCTATGCATGTTTAGAGTGGGGGGGGGAATCCTGCTATGACTGGCTTGGAAATGCTCTTTTTTCTGTCTAATCATGCATAAGATTGTGTCTTAAATGGCTTAAATTAAGGATCGCAGTGTTAACAAGTCTGAGGATATAGCTGTTATCTGCCAGGAAATGAGCAAAGCCATTATTATTATTATTATTATTTTCAATTTAAAACATCTTTCTCCATGGTGACTCTGTGCAATTTAGCTGTGACTGTGATGAACTGTCATCTTTATTTAGCTGGAGGACAACGGTAGAGAATTAAGCGTTTGTTAGGGTCCCCCACTCCCCCACTCCTCTCTGACTGATTCTCTGTGCCTTTGACAGCAGTGCGAAAGGCAGAAATTCAACTGACGTAGAATTTAAGAACGTAAGAAGAGCCTTGTTAGATCAGACCAGGGCTCCATCTAGTCCAGCACTCTGTTCACACAGTGGCCAACCAGCTGTCGACCCACAAGCAGGACACGGGTGCAAGAGCACCCTCCCACCCATGTTCCCCAGCAACTGGAGTACATAGATATTTTTCCCATCGCACTACAGGGGGAGGAAGAATCAGTTTGTGTTGAATTTCTGTCTGTTGCAGGAAGCTCTTAATTGGGAGACCGAACGAAAAGGAAAAGAGGACTCTTGCACATTTAATAGTACCGTGGAAACAGGATGTTAGACAGGGACAGGGTAAAAGGGGTGTCTTCCAAAATTTATTTATTTATTTATTTATTTTATTACATTTATATACCGCCCACAGCCAAAGCTCTCTGGGCGGTTTACAACAATTAAAAATAGTAAACATTAAAAGTATACAAAAATTTAAAAAGCCATAAAAACAGTATAAAAACAACAGTATCGATTTAAAAACAACAATTCTGGGGTCCATTAAAAACAAACTTAACGTTGTTAAATGCTGTTAAAATGCCTGGGAGAAGAGAAAAGTCTTGACCTGGCGCCGAAAAGATAACAATGTTGGCGCCAGGCGAGCCTCATCGGGAAGATCATTCCAAAATTGGGGGGCCACCACCGAGAAGGCCCTCTGCCTTGTTGCCATCCTCTAAGCTTCCCTCGGAGTAGGCACTCAGAGGAGGACCTTAGATGTTGAGCGCAGTGTACGGGTAGGTTCATGTCGGGAGGGGCATTCCATCAGGTATTGTGTCTACAGAACTGTTAAAGGGAACACAGGAAGCTGCTTTTATACTGAGTCAGACCCTTGGTCCATCCAGCCCAGTATTGTCAACACTGACTTTCAGCAGCAGCTCTCTGAGATTTCAGTCAGGAGTTTGTGCAACCCTACATGGAGATACCATGGATCGAACCAAGGACCTTCCGTGTGCAAAGTGTGTGCTCTACCACTGAACAATGGTCCTTCCCTAAAAAAAAATAAAGTTCTAGTCCTCATGTTTCTGAAGAAAAGGCTGATCAAACAGTCTGATCTTGAGTCAGATACTTGGTCCCTCTAGACTAGTATTGTCAACACTGACTGGCAGCAGAGGGTCCCCGGGCTTTCAGGGTGGATTATCCCCTTGCCCTACTTGGAGATACTGCAGGGAATTGAACCTGGGGGCCTCTACCACTGAGGTACGGCCCTTCCCAGGAGACCCTCTGGGTCTGCTTATTGACAGGATTTATTTATTTATTTATTGCATTTATATACCGCCCCATAGCCGAAGCTCTCTGGGCGGTTTACAAAAGTTAAAATGACCCACAGGGCAACCCTATACACGTCTATTTAGATGTAAGTCCCCATTGAATTCAGTGGGGCTTACTCCCAGGAAAGCGGGTATAGAATTGCAGTCTTGATGACCGCAACTAAGGCCACAGCTAGACCTAAGGTTTGTCCTGGGATCATCCAGGGTTCGCCCCTGCCTGAGCACTGGATCCCCTGTGTGTCACCTAGGTGAACAGGTTTGACCCCTGGATGATCCAGGGATAAACCTTAGGTCTAGTAAGACGCCCTTCAGAATATGTCAGCGTGATTGAATGTATCCATTTCATTTAATACATGTGAAATGCGTTTGTGTGCATAGATGTATGCGAGTGTGTGTGAAAACAGAGCTTTCTAAAAATTTAAAAAATTAAAGAGATGCTAGTCCTCATGGATCTAAATTAGGGGCTGGTTTAAATAGGAACACCCAAAAGGTGCTGTTATATTGACTTATATCATTGCTTCCTTTAACCCAGTATTGTCGACACTGGCCAGCAGCTTTTCAAGGTTTCAGGCAGAAATTTCCCCTAACATTATCTGGAGATTGAACCGGGACATTTTGGGTGATCTCCAAGGTTTCTTCTTCTGGCTCCAAAGTTCTATGATGCTATGACTTCTCCTCCCCAAATATCTGCTCTTCCTGCAGGTGGATTTTATTTTTGCGTGTCATCGCGACGACGCACTCCCACTTCCCAGCAAGGGAGAAAAAAAATCTCACAGCCCTCTTCTTTCTCTCCCTCGCTTCTTGACTACAGGAGCAAACCAAAGCTCGTAAGGGCCTGATCCTGAAGATGCTGGCAGACCTCCTGGACGGGGTGGACGTGGGCCATGATTCGGAAGATCTGCTGGAAAGCAAACTGGAGGAAGACCCCTCCACGCTCGGGCAGCTCTCCCACATCACCCAGCGGGAACGCAAAGCCCCTTGCAAAAATTTCTTCTGGAAAACCTTCACCGCCTGCTAACGCACCCGCCGCACCGGCTGCCAGGACCCCTTTCGCCACTGGCTCCGGGGAGCCCTCCGGCGTTGTCTCCTGCCGTGTAGGGTTCCCCAAAATGCACTGGCCTTTTAAGAGAGGTTTGATCTGCGGGAATCAGTGGGCCCCGGTCATTCTTTGCATGCAGCAGAAAACGTGAAAGGCTCGCTTGCTAATTGCTGCAGATCAAAGGGTGTTCTTCACGGGTCCCCATTCCCAGAGACCCGTTCCAAACGTTGGCAGCCCCCCTTCATATCCCTGGTCTCGCTAGAACATGACGAACTCTACCCTGCCGTTGCAAAATAGCATTTGCCCATCCGTGGATTTGTTTTGTTCTGTTCTCTCCCTCTCTCTCTCCGTGTGTGTGTGTCTTTCTCTTTCTTTCTCGTTGAATGATTCAGACGTTGGCTTTATGACGCTTCCATTCGCAAATAAAGCATGCCCTTATCGGCTCTTGGGAGAACAGCCTTTGATTTACGACTATCTTCTTTCGTCTCGTGCATCTTTCGAGAGCTGGGGGAAGCAGGCACTTCTTGGGTTAAGCTGGACAGCACAAGAGGACCCCCGTTGGCTCCGCCCGAAGGCCTACGTCCACTTAGCCCCCCAGACGTTTTGGTCTTCAACTCCCAGCCAACATGGCCAATGGTCAGGAATTCTGGAAGCTGTAGTCCTAAACATCTGGAAGGCTTCAGGTTGGAGAAGGCTGGTGTAGACTCCAAATGTAAGAAGAGCCATGAGGAATCAGCCCCAAAAGTCTATCTAGTTCTCTATTCCCACAGTGGACAACCAGAGACTTCTGGGAAGACTAGAAGGAAGCAGGAAGCAAAAGGGCACTTCCTGCTCGTGTTCAACAGCAACCGGTATCTAGAGCAGGAAGGGCAAATTTGGGAGGTCCAAGAGGCACACAGGCCTTCTCCCGTGGGACACACGGACACACCCCGCACGTGCCCAAAATAGGGGGGATAAAATAAAAAAAAATGTGGCCCAGAGATTCTGATTGTGGAGAAGCTCTGGGGCACATTCACACTCTCTAATGCAGCCTTCCTCAACCTGGGGTGCTCCAGTTGTAGTCCAACACATCTGGAGCGCCCCAGGTTGAGGAAGGCTGCTCTAATGGATCAAAAGAAGTGGGGGGATGAGAGAGGGAGGATGTATGAGAAAGAGAGAAGGGGAAAGAAAGCTAGGGGAAGTGTGAGAGAGAGGGTGCATGAGAAAGAGAGAGGGGATGTGTGTGAGAAGGAGGAGAGAGACAGAGATGGGTGCATGAGTGAGAGGAGGTGAAAGGGGAGGATATGAAAGAGAGAGAGGGTGTATATGAGAGAGAGAGAGAAGGAAAGAGGGTGTGTAAGAGGGGTATGACAGAGAGAAAGAGGGGGTGTATGACACAGAGAGAACAAGAATGAGAAAGAGAGGGGTGAAGGAGGAAGAACTTGCTAATAAAACAGTTGGCACACCCAGCAAGGGCAGAGGGGTGCTCCTTGGCAGGGGTGCATTTTTCTCCGTTGCAACGTTTCCCTGCTATCGATAAACGTGTTGAAACCTGGAAAGCATCTTCGTAATGTTTGGGCCACGAAGGGAGGGTGTAAGAGAAAGAGAGAGATTAAAATATCCAGACACAAGACATTCTTTCTTCCCCGCCCTAACCCTTATTTGTGTCCCTGCCACATGTGGCTAAATCCCTGCAGTTAACCAGGAACGGCATCAAAACGCCTGGTCTCTCTGACAGCCTCCGGAAAGGCAAAAAATGCACAGCCGGAGCCTTTGGCAGCCGGCAGGGCGTCGAAACGGCAGCCTGACAAGCGAGCCCAAGTGGCCGAGCGAAATGGGCCCTTTGCAGAGGATGACAGGAAGACAGCGGGGGTGGAGGAGGGATGGAGGTCACATTGGCAGAATCACTCATTAGGGTAGGGGTGGGTGTTACAAGCATCGCCATGTGTGCGTTGAAAGAAGAGCTGTTGCACAGCCAGTCCGTTTGATGGAAGCTAAAATGCCCTGGAAGTTGCAAAGGGGGAAGAGGCATCTGCTCCTTCACAGAGAAGCAGCTGATGTAGAGATGGAGACACAAGCACCCAGGCTGGGTTGACTCTGGAGCAGGTTCAATGCAGGCCTCCATTGTAATAACTGTTAGTGGGTGGTTTGACTGTCCGGCTTGGTGATATTCACCCTGTTCTGGAGGGGGTTGCACTCCCCCTAAAGGCTTGTTGTTTGGGGGTGCTCGTGAACCCAGAACTATCACCTGAGACACAGGTAAAAAAGATAAAGATTTTTTTTTAAAAAAAAACACTAATGTTTATGGTATTTCTGCAACACCTTTTTGAAACCAACCAATATGGTTTATAAAAAAAAATCAGAATGTAAAAACCATAATGAAATAAAAAATAATAAAGCTTTGAAACCATGTTTAAAAGCTGTAATATTAATCGAACGGATACAAGACCATGCCTGGTTGCTTCTCTGCTTTGCTCCAAAGCTGACAGAGGCCGGAACTACACCAAGCAGAATAGAGCACTATGAAAATGTTGTGAAAGTGGTTTAAGAGAGGCAGGAGCCACGCCAGGCAGGATATAGCAGTATGCAAGCGGCATAGTGGTATGCGTCAATGGGCCCCAAGAGTTGTCAGTGCACTTCAATACCGCTATAAAGCAGTGGTGTGTCTCCTGCCTTTTGTATACCGCTTTCATACCACTTTCATCGTGCTATATCCTGCTTGGTATAGATCTGGGCAGAAGTAAAGGAAAAGAAAGGCTATGGTAGTCTGCACTGTCAACACTCAAACCCAAACCTCTCTCAGCTCTAAGGACACCTCTTCACTCACACACTCCAGCCAATAAGCAACATAGTCGTGTCCATCGGATATATGTGAGGGGTTCCCCCACCCCGGCAAACTGATTTAGCAGTTCCCTTGTGCAAGCTGCAGCATATGACAGCGTCCTACAGAAATCAGCTTTCACCCTGAGCAGTTAGGATGTTGTCCAACATTCTATGATGTCGCAGCAGCTTGTCCAGTGGTGGAGGACAGCGAACAGCAAACGACCAAGAGCTGGTTTACTGTTGTTGCGTTTAACCTGTTGCAAGACTTCTTTAACGCAAGCACACATATTAAGTTCAAGGCCATCAGGATGGATCCAGATTTAAGCAGGATCAACTAAACTGGCAGAAGTAGGGTGGGCTGTAATATTTCTTTGGGGGGGAGATCCCCAAAATTCAGGTGGAGGGATCTTCAGTGAGTGGAGCCCTATCTCTCACAGAAAGTCTCCTTTTGGGGGGAAGCCAGGTCATGGATCCACACACACCCTATATTACTTTAATACTTTGCAAACCCAGCCTGGGGCAGGCAAATTAGTTGGCTGAAACCTGGTTTGGAAACCCGTCCATCAGCCCAAAGGGTGTGGGGAAACTGGCTGACCCACCCCGGATTGCTGACACCGTGGAAAATGCCATCCGGATGTCTCTGGCAGAGCAGAAAACCCAGGCCGACACTGAGCCGATGAGTGGCTGGCGAGGATTTCGTCGGGGAAGGGGGAACAGCCGTGCCGGAAAAGCCGCAGGAGTGCAGCTTCATCACAGGGGAGGGATCCAAAGGGATGCGTGTGACTCATATGCCAGTTTAGGAAACCCAGCAGGGCAGAGCAAAGGTGGGAGGCGCCCCCTTAATTTTGATGCTGAACCAAACGATATTCCTGATAAATGAGAAGGTCCCTTTCCGTTCAGGGAGAGTGGAAGGAACGCTGGACATTTTAATAACAACAACAACAACAATATATTTCTTACCCGCCTCTCCAATTGGATCGAGGCGGGGAACAACAGCAAGCATAGAACACATAAAATACTGATTAAACACATAGCATACGCTGTTTAAAACATCCTAAAAGCATCCGAAAAACATCCTAAAAGAATCCTAAAATTCCACTGGATAGGCCTGCCGGAAGAGATCAGTCTTGACAGCTTTCTTGAATGCTAAAAGACTGTCAAGCTGATGAGTCCCCTCGGGCAGGCCATTCCACAGTCTGGGAGCAGCAGAAGAAAAGGTTCTCTGGGTAATACCCATCAGCCTAGTCTTTTCTTCCAAGAGGACCTGAGTGTGCGGAGCAGATTGTACGGGAGAAGGCGATCCCGCAGGTAGCCTAGACCCAAACCATGTAGGGCTTTAAAGGTGATCACCAACACTTTATACTTCGCCCGGAAACTAATCGGCAGCCAAGGAAGAGATTTTAAGACTGGTGTAATGTGATCACCCCTAGGTGTACCAGTGACCAAACTGGCTGCCATATTTTGAACTATTTTTTTATTTATTTATTTATTTATTTATTTATTACATTTTTATACCGCCCAATAGCCGAAGCTCTCTGGACGGTTCACAAAAATTAAAACCATAATAAAACAACCAACAGGTTAAAAGCACAAATACAAAATACAATATAAAAAGCACAACCAGGATAAAACCACGCAGCAAAATTGATATAAGATTAAAATACAGAGTTAGAACAGTAAAATTTAAATTTAAGTTAAAATTAAGTGTTAAAATATTGAGGGAATAAAAAGGCCTTCAGCTGGCGACGAAAGTACAGTGTAGGTGCCAGGCGGACCTCTCTGGGGAGCTCATTCCAAAGCCGGGGTGCCACAGCGGAGAAGGCCCTCCTCCTAGTAGCCACCTGCCTCACTTACTTTGGCAGGGGCTCACGGAGAAGGGCCCCTGCAGATGATCTTAAGGTCCGGGCAGGTACATATGGGAGGAGGCGTTCCTTCAAATAACTTGTCCCCAAACTGTTTAGGGCTTTAAATGTCAATACCAGCACTTTGAATTTGGCCCGGACCTGGACTGGCAGCCAATGAAGCTGGAAAAGGACTGGCGTAATGTGATCTCGCCGGCCAGTCCCTGTTAGTAAACGGGCTGTCCTGTTTGTACCAGCTGAAGCTTCTGGACCGTTTTCAAAGGCAGCCCCACGTATAACGCATTGCAGTAATCCAAACGAGAGGTTATCAGAGCATGGATCACTGTAGCTAGGCTATCTCTGTCCAGATAAGGGCGTAGTTGGTATATCAACCTAAGCTGATAAAAGGTGCTCTTTGCCACTGAGTTCACCTGTGCCTCAAGTGACAGTTCTGGATCCAAGAGCACCCCCAAACTACGGACCCGAACCTTTAGGGAGAGTGCAACCCCGTCCGGGACAGGGCAAACATCACCTCGCCGGACAGATGAACCACCCGCTAACAGTACCTCCGTCTTGTCTGGATTGAGTCTCAGTTTGTTAGCCCTAGGAATATCCTGCTTGGTGTAGATGTGTCATGGGCCCCAACAGTTTTCACTGCACTTCAATAGTGTGGCTCCTGCCTTTTATATACTGCTTTCATAGTGGAATATCCTGCCTGGTGTAGATGAGCCCAGAGGCAAAGTTAAGTAGGGTGACCCTACGGAAAGGAGGACCGGGCTCCTGTATCTTTAACAGTTGTATTGAAAAGAGAATTTCTGCTGGTGTCATTTGTATATATGGGGAACCTGGTGAAATTCCCTCTTCATCCCAGCAGTTAAAGCTGCAGGTGCCCTGCCCTCTTTTAAATCTGGTCACACTAGTATAGCTCCTGCAGCTTTAACTTGTGTGATGAAGAGGGAAATTCACCAGGTTCTCCATATGTACAAATGGCATCTGCTGAAATTCCCTTTTCTTTGCAACTGTTAAAGATACAGGAGCCCGGTCCTCCTTTCCATAGGGTCACCCTAGTAAAGAGGAGGAAAGGACGGAAAGAAGATGCCAGCCATTTGCTATCAGTGATAGGACATTGTCAAAAAGAGGGAGAAAGAGTGAGATCATCTCTTTTGTTGACGCCGGATTAATCTCGCTCACTTGTCTGCCGGGCCTTATTTAACCGTGCCGTAATGGCCAGAAATTGCTTCTGACAAACCAGTGCTGAAGTTTGTCTCATTGCAGCTGCCATGCCAGGGGACGAGCCATTATTCTTTCAATTTAGCCCCCTGATGCTGTTAACACGCATTAGGCCATCTCCATATGGTGCTCCTTAGCCCAGCATATGGGGAAGCTGTCCAGGCCTCACCCCTCCGCCCACGTTCCGAGGGTCTGCCTAATGAGAATGGATGACAAAGCCTTTTGCGGCAAATGGATCCCAGATGGCCCAAAATGGCTTTTTCTCCCCCTCTTTCACTCGGCCGCTTCGGAACCTGATTTTATCTCAATACGTGGGAAATATCTCACGGAAACATAGAGAAGAAAATCTTCTTTTGGTCATTTGCTCTCTTTTATTTTTTAAAAAAGTTTGCGCGTTGTTGCGTTTGAACCGGAGGACATTTTAGGATGAGATGGGGGGGGGGATTCGTAGGCATGGGGGAGAAATATGAACGCGGGATATACCTTTGCAAATATAATACGCAGGCTGAGGCCTTAGCTAGACCTACGGTTTATCCCGGGATCGTCCCCAGGTCATGTAAATGACACACAGGGGATCCCGGGAGCAGGCAGGGACAACTCCGGGACGATCCCGGGATAAACCTTAGGTCTAGCTAAAGCCTGAGATGGAAATTAACAGAATTAACACTCCAGCAGATTCCTTCAGACATCTACGCCACCCTGAGATCCTAGTGATATAGGGCAGGATACAAACGTTTTTAATAAATAAATAAATCTAAGGAAACCTAGAAACATAGAACAGTAGAGTCGGAAGGGGCCTATAAGGCCATCAAGTCCAACCCCTCTTCAGGGTTTCCTGCAGGGAGCAAAGTCAACTTTCTGGACAGGATCCAATGTGATGCTACCGCTGACATAAATCATATTGCGCTGTCTTAAACGACCTCTAGCACAACGCCAATCCCATCACCCCAGCATACAGTGACTGTTGATGTAAAGCAAATACTTAGTAGTATTAGCAACCACATTTGTTTTCAAGGCAGAACTCCTGTTTTTATTTATTTATTTACAATATTTATACTTTGCTCAATTATCAAACACAGATTCCAGAGCAGTGAACATAGGAATAAACAGTCAAAGAAAGAAGATTAGAAAAGCAAAATAAAAAGGTTCAGTTTAAAAACAAAGGAACCAGAAAAACAGTGGCTAGTCAGTGCAGGAAGGCTTCCTCGGAAGAGTCGCTTTCAGGCGGCACCGGAAGCAGCCTAGTGTTGGGGCCTGCCTGACCTCCAGGGGCAGAGAGTTCCACAGAGAAGGGATCACCACACTCAAGGCTCTCCTCCTGGTGGATTCCAATTTGGAGTTTTACTGAAGGCCTCCCCGTGAAGGTTCCTCCTTCCTCAGCGGTCATCATCACCAGCCATTCTAGTGGCATGTACAGAGAGAGCTGAGAATGGGACGCAGAACCGTCGCACCAGCCTTGCTGGATTTTTCTTTTCCTCTCCCCTCCTCATCCCTTCTTCCTTGTGCGTGGTGTCCTTTTAAACTATAAGGCTGCAGGCAGGGATCTTTTTGTTTAAGCGATTATAGGTAGGCCACTTTGGGAGCCTTAAAAGAAGGAGTGGTGTGAAATATTTTCAATAAATAAATAGTGGCTGCATTCAAGCTTATCTCTTTCTTGCAGATGACAATTCATTTTTCCCCTCTCCTCACCCCCGACCCATCCTCCCTCCAAGAGATCTTTTGTCCTGACGGTGTGAAATTGCAATTATACACTTCGGAAGTTGTTTTCCGGTAGAGGAGCAGCAGAGTGTGTCTGGCGGGGGGGGGGCGGGGGGCAGGGGGGGAGAGAGAGAGAACGGTTCTCAAGTCTTTCAGACTCCATTACGCCGCTTCCATGAAAACATGTCAACTCCCATTAGCGGGATGCCGCTCACAACTGAGGAGGTGGCAAAGAAAGCAAGCCTCGTCTTCAACCTGCCAGGCCTGCCGAAAAAGCCTGATGGGTTCCTGAGTATTTGGGCAGCCGTGTGGCCTACACGGGACGTGGGATGAGGTCAAGGGGTCGGCATGGTAGGGCAACTGCCTGAGTCCCACCTCCTAGCAGGGGCCCACTGGCCCCTGGCCTTGGTGTGAATTAGCCTTCTCCCACCTCCAGGTGTTCTGGACTTCTGTTCCCATCAGCCCCATCCAACATTCCCATCAGCCCCATCCAATGCCCAGGAATTTGGGAGTTGCAGTGCTTATCTAACATCAGAAGAACCCTCTTGGATCAGACCAAGGATCCATCTAGTCCAGCACTCTGTTCCCACAGCTGTCGACCAGGATCAAAAGCAGGACAAGGTGGAACAGCACCCTCTCACCCATATTCCCCTGCTACTGGTGCATATAGGCTTACTGCCTCTGATACTTGAGATAACACATAGCCGTCAGCCTAGTAGCCCTTGATAGCCTTCTCCTCCCGGAATGTATCCAACCCCCTTTTAAAGCCATCCAAATTGGTGGCCATCGCTACAACCTGTGGTAGCGAATCCCAGAGTTTGTGTGAAGAAGTCCTTCCTTTTGTCTGTCGGGAATCTCCCATCAATCAGTTTCATGGGATAATGAGCCCATCAGGTTCTAGTATGATAAGCGAGGGAGAAGAAAATCCCCCCCCCTCTATTTTCACAACACCAGGCATAATTTTGTACACCTTTATCACCTCTCCTCTCACTCACCATTTTTAGGCTGACCATATGGAAAGGAGGACAGGGCTCCTGTAGCTTTAACTGTTGTGATGAAAAGGGAATTTCACCAGGTGCTTCAGGCATACAAAGGACACCTGCCGAAATTCCCTTTTCTCCATAACTGATTAGGGTGACCATGTGAAAAGGGGGACAAGGCTCCCGTATCTTTAATGGTTGTATTGAAAGGGGAATTTCAGCAGGTGTCATTTCTGTGCCTGCAGCACCTGGTGAAATTCCCTTTTCATCACAACAGTTAAAACTCCAGGTGCCCTGCCCGCTTTTAAATCTGGTCACTCTAGTATAGCTCCTGTACCTTTAACTGTTGTGATGAAGAGGGAATTTCACCAGGTGCTGCAGGCATACAAACGACACCTGTTGAAATTCCCTTTTCTGCATAACTGTTAAAGATACAGTATCCCTATCCTCCTTTTTATATGGTCACTCTACAAGGAAATTGGATTTATTTTTTTATTAGCAAAGTTTATATACCACCTCATTTGAAACAAATCCTGAAATAGGTTACAAAAGAATGAAACCAAAACAAACAAAGACCAGCCCTTGCATCATGGCAAAGCCTGCAGGAGCTATACTAGAATGACCAGATACAAAAGAGGGCAGGGCTCCTGCAGCTTTAACTGTTGTGATGGACGGAATTTCACCAGGTACTGCAGGCATCCAAATGACACCTGCTGAAATTCCCTTTTCTATGCAACTGTTAAAGCCCTGTCCTCCTTTTCATAGGGTCACCCTACCATTTTCCTAAGCTAAGTCTAGTTCAGTGTTCTCCAGCCTGGTACCCATTAGCTGTGTCAGATTACAAACCCCATCATCCACAACCAGCAAGATTATATAGGCAGGCCTATATAGGGAGAGACGCCCCCTCACGTATCGAGAGCTCAGTACGTGTTTGTTGACTCTCAGGTGCAATCCAGCCCTCCAGGATTTGCCAAATAGCCGCAGAAAATAGATTACACAAAACTACATATGAATATCCATGGGTTTGTGTGTGTTTTAAGTGCAATTAATCTCATACCGATGAACTGACATAATTAAGATTGGAAAAAGGAGAAACAGAGAGACAGAAACTGGCCTGTCCATACCCACTCGAGGCATGAAGGAGGTCTAATATCTACCGAAGTTATATTTTCCTCTATCTTTTATCAACTCTAAAGGGCAAAGACAGCATAACCCGGTTTCCATCAACGGAGACCCCACGAAGAACCACAGGGCATCTCCGGGCGCCCTCTCCGGCTTTAAAAGCATTTCTCACCCTCTTCTGCTCTGCCATTGAGCACAAAGTCACTTTATTTGCTTGTTTCACAACTTTCTGACATCTTCTTTCCCACCCACCTCGGCTCACGACACAAACGCCCACCCAGCATTCGGCTTGTGTGTTCCACGTTTCCGTCTTTACAGTGTCAGGCGAGCTTTTGGATTTGAGAAAGACAAATTAGAGAGGGGGGAGCAAGAGAAAGAGAAGGTTTCCCTTTTAACAGCTGTCAACTAGGGATGTGCATCAGGTCTGGAAGAGGCCTAGAGCTCAAGCAGAACCGGTCCATTTCTGTTGCTTGCCAAAGTGAAGAATCATAGAATCGTAGAGTTGGAAGGGGCCTTTAAGGCCATCGAGTCCAACCCCCTGCTCAAAGCAGGAATCCACCCTAAAGCATCCCTGGCAGAGGGCTGTCCAGCTGCCTCTTGAAGGCCTCTAGTGTGGGAGAGCCCACAACCTCCCTAGGTTCCATTGTCATACTGCTCTAACTGTCAGGAAGTTTTTCCTGATGTCCAGCTGGAATCTGGCTTCCTGTAACTTGAGCCTGTTATTCCATGTCCTGCACTCTGGGAGGATCGAGAAGAGATCCTGGCCCTCCTCTGTGTGACAACCTTTCAAGTATTTGAAGAGTGCTCTCATGTCTCCCCTCCATCTTCTCTTCTCCAGGTTTAACGTACCCAGTTCTTTTGGTGTCTCCTAAGAGGGCTTTGTTTCCATATATTTATGATATCAACAGTGGCAGCTTGTGGCATTGATTTTATTTGGGTTATTGGGTGACCCAGGCTCCTTGCAAAGGAGGGAGAGGTAAAAATAGAAATAAATGAGATGAAACACTGTAAACTAGCGGTATCTGTTGCAAAAAAAATTCTCAACTGCATGTGCAACTTACGATTTAGTAACTTCATTAATCAGCTGTTTGGCCCAGTCTTGAGATTTCACAACTTCATATTAAAACTGTATTAAAACCAAATTGCATACCCATTCAGCTCTATGATGGTAATTATTATAAACTTTAACAATGAATTGCAACGCTGTGGATTTATTTGCACGGGTGCGGTTATTTTTCTGCGAATTTAAGGAACAGCAGCTTTAATTTGAGACCGTTCTGAACTCGATCTGCCAATATTCCTTTCAGCTGCACAATACAAATTATTGTAAACTTTAATTGTGAAACTGTGGGTTTATTTTCGGGGGTGCAATTGTTTTTCCACGAATCTAGGCATCGGCAGTTTTAATTTGAGATCGTTCCGAATTCGATCTAGGGGGTTGAAACAGAGTGAACATAAATTGGAACATTAACATACAGATAAACAAACTCTCTTTGAAAGTGCAAAAAGCCGTCTTGGTTGGTTGGCTGGAGGCAAGATCGCTGCCTCCTGGTGGTACAAATGGGTAGTGCAAGTGATGGGTCTGCCTCCTAGCAGGAGCGTTGGCCATGCCCTGAGTGCGAGGGAAAGGGTGGTTACATTGGAGTTGCCCTTCATTTAATTAAGCCTGGAGATGAAAAAATGCAAGCTGGATGAAAACCAATGGGTTTTCCAGCTCATGGCCCTGTTCAGAGCCAAACCGACATCTGCTCTCTAGGACAGCATCTCTTTGGTCTCGGCGTGGGCCCGTTATTCTCAAAATGATCACAAAAAGTCTTTTGGCTTGCGGGGCGGAGAGAGAGAGAGAGAGAGAGAGAGAATATTTGGCAATTCAAGTTCAGTGCACCAGCCAAGCCTCAGGGGGTGAAGCGTTTCGTGCCAACTTGCGTCCATGTATGCCCTGACTTTTAATGTTTTAATTTTAAAAAAATGTTTTCAATAACATTTAACTAGGAAAAAAAACTATGTGTTTATCTGTGGATTCAATGAATGAGAAAAATTTGTTAAAATAAAAGAGAACTTTTTTTAAAAAAAAAAATATTATAGAGTAAGAGAAAATATTGTTACATATTTTTTGCTGGGGAGAGCAATGGAAGTCCATCTTAACTGTGTATGTTTGGTAGGTTTTTATTAGGGGTGTGCACGGACCCCCCCCCCCACTCCACCCCGCGGGCTGATCCGAAAATTTCGGATCGGCCCGCTCCGCCCATATTCCGCTCCTCTTCGCCGCGGAGCTCCAGCTCCGAATCGAAGCTCCGTAATGGAGGGGAGTGGTGCCAGGTAAGGCCCCCCTCCCTCCTCTCCCTTACCTGCAGAGACCAAGGGGGAGTGGGGCCTTACCTGCGTCCGTCCGCGGTCCCTCGGCTTCTTCAATTGAGCCCGTGGCTCAACCAGGAAGTCTGGGCCGCAAGTGCGGCCTAGACTTCCTGGTTGAGCCCCGGGCTCAATTGAAGAAGCCGAGGGACCGCGGACGGATGCAGGTAAAGGAGAGGAGGGAGGGGGGTTTACCGGGCTCTGCTGCTGTCGTCGCATGGGCGACAGCGACAGTGACAGGGCCCGGTAAACCCCACTTACCTTTCTGGAGGAGCTCCAGATCGAGGCGAAGGATCCGCCTTCACCTCGATCCTCTTTGCCACGCTCCGCCGGCCCCCCCAATCCTCTTCGCCTCCGCCTTAAGGGTAGGCGAAGCCCCCCGCTCCGCTCCTGCTTCTCCGGTTCGAGGAGAAGCGGAGCACATCCCTAGTTTTTATGCTGATGTTGGATTTTGGTTTTGGTAATCTTTATTTGTTAGTTTTGTTTGCGTTTTAGGAAACAAAAAAAAACATTTCAAATGGAAATAAAATAAAATAAATAAAATAAATTGCCCCTCGGCTCCGAAAGCACTCCTAAACAGCACCCTTCGCGAGGGACGGAGGCGAAAGGCATTATGGTGTAAAAGAGATCGCCTCACTCTTTGGCATTTGACTTCACCTAGTCCAAGAAACAGGGTTTGTAAAATTGCCTCCGTCAAAGGAGCACTTCGTTCCAAGAAGCGTTGGGTCTGATCGTTTTTAAAAAGTATCTATCGACATAGAATCATAGAATAGTAGAGTTGGAAGGGGCCTCTAAGGCCATCAAGTCCAACCCTCTGCTCAATCTTTCGGAACAGAGTCTCTTTTCGCAATCTGCCGTGTTTTGCTGATTCCCGTCTGGGTTTGGTTTGAAAGAAGGATCGCAGGTCGCGGTGTGTCCACCGCGAATAAACAGTTGGTTTTTATTCACCACGAAACAGATGCAGCCGCTGCGCACATGTTGCGCGGTGGGAACGAGGTTGCTGTGTGGTTACGTAGAGTTTAATTCACAGCTGGGTCGTTTCTTGAAAAGAAATAGATGAGAGGGAAAGGAGTTTAGAAATGGAACGTAAAGGCAGGCACTTGTTCCTTTCGTAATCTTGTACTAATAGTACATTGGAGCCTTCCCTTACTCCTCCACTTGTTGAAAGGTGTTTCCAGTGTTCCTTCTTTTCTCAATGTCTTTTCATTTCTCCCCCATTTCCCATTGTTTTTCCTATGCCTTCCTTATTCATTCTGATTCCCTTCCCTCGTTTCTGTCCGGCAACTTTCCCTTCCCTCTGTCCTGTCCTGTCCTCTCTTTCCTGTCAGGGCATTTCCCCTCCCCTTGTTCTTGTCCTGTCATTTTCCCTTCCCTCTTTCCTGTCCTACAATTTTCCCTTCCCTCTTTCCTGTCCTGTCCCTTTTCCCTGTGCTGTCATTTCCCCTCCCCTTGTTCTTGTCCTGTCATTTTCCCTTCCCTCTTTCCTATCCTGCCATTTTCCCTTCCCTCTTTCCTGTCCTGTCCCTTTTTCCTGTGCTGTC
Organism: Elgaria multicarinata webbii; assembly: GCF_023053635.1. Classification (NCBI taxonomy): domain Eukaryota; kingdom Metazoa; phylum Chordata; class Lepidosauria; order Squamata; family Anguidae; genus Elgaria; species Elgaria multicarinata. The sequence goes on along the minus strand of NC_086190.1, from coordinate 16,996,352 downwards.
ATTTCCCCTCCCCTTGTTCTTGTCCTGTCATTTTCCCTTCCCTCTTTCCTATCCTGCCATTTTCCCTTCCCTCTTTCCTGTCCTGTCCCTTTTTCCTGTCCTGTCATTTCCCCTCCCCTTGTTCTTGTCCTGTCATTTTCCCTTCCCTCTTTCCTGCCCTCTCATTTTCCCTCTTTTCTATCCTGCCATTTTCCCTTCCCTCTTTTCTGTCCTACAATTTTCCCTTCCCTCTTTCCTATCCTGCCATTTTCCCTTCCCTCTTTCCTGTCCTGTCCCTTTTTCCTGTCCTGTCATTTCCCCTCCCCTTGTTCTTGTCCTGTCATTTTCCCTTCCCTCTTTCCTGCCCTCTCATTTTCCCTCTTTTCTATCCTGCCATTTTCCCTTCCCTCTTTCCTGACCTACAATTTTCCCTTCCCTCTTTCTTATCCTGCCATTTTCCCTTCCCTCTTTCCTATCCTACCATTTCCCCTTCCCTTTTTCCTATCCTACAATTTTCCCTTCCCTCTTTCCTGTCCTGTCCCATTTTCCCTTCCCTTATTCTTGTCCTGCCATTTTCCCTTCCCTCTTTCCTGTCCTTCATTCTTTCAGGCAGCTCTAATAGCAATATACACAGTAAGCAGGCAGACGTACAGGCAATCACTTCCCCCCTTCGTCGCTGTCCAACAAACAAGACCAAACTAGCCCCACAAATCAACTGGGAAAGGAAACAGCTGCAGGGAGCTCAAGTCCCCCCTGCCTGCCAGAAAGAACACCTATAAGAACTCTGAAACGAATAACTGATGCGTGTGTTTGGTTTGGTTTTTTCCTCCTCCCTCCCAATCCATTCTCCTTTTGTGTCATGCCTTTTAGATTATAAGCAAGAGGGCAGGGATTGACTCATTATTAACCTTTGTAAGCCATGCTGGGAGCCATTTTGGGCTGAAGAGTGGGATAAAAATACTGCAGATAGATAGATAAATAAGGATGACCACCACCCTCATTCAACTCTGAAGAGGCTTTGGTGGCAATTTCCTTTCGCTCTTTCCTGTCTCTCCCGTCTTTCTTTCATTTGGTTCAAACAAATTTCAGCCTTACACTGAATTCCTCAACCCCTCCCCACAAAACTTCGACCAAGAAAGGACGGTAGCGGAATTTCAAAATCGAGATGTACATCGCCTGCAAACGCTTCCGTCTGCAAGCTTGAAACGGAATCATCTGCTTATTTTGTTTTTGTTTTTATATCAGCAACCCGTTCTCAGATATTTCTTCCCCCTGCCGGTTTGATTTTTCCGAATCAAGGAGCTCAGGAGGCCGCAAGTGATCTGTCGGTGACAGGCGGTGTTTGGCGCCTCACAGAACAGACACCTCCGATAACGAGGGCTGACTGTGAGGAGATGGCAGTGTAATTACAGGCTATCTCAGTAAAATCCGTCTCCGGAGCAAGAAACGGAAAAGCCAGCAACCAGCATGGTGAGCTAGAATACCCCCTCCGTCAGACCTTCTGACCATGTGGGTGTTGGGAACAGGCAGGGATGCACAGATGATTATGTCTAAGTAATTTTAAACTCTACACATTATGTTAAATGGCTCTTCTTCTTTTTTACTTCTTTTAGCCCCAGATTGGGACTGCAGTGCAGGGATGGGAGAATTAAACCTTCCCACCAAATCACTCCCCCTCCCCTGCTTAAATTTCCCCCTCCCATGCGTGCAGTGCTAAAACAGAAAAAAAAATCCCCTTTACTTTTTAGTGTTGAAGCAACAGATAGAACTCAAGGAGCCAAATGAATCTGACTATGAAATTGACCGGAGGATTCCAAGTCCGAAGATTCCAAGGACTTGCAGACCAGTTTTCCTTCACTTTTGGAGGATGGATTTGCGCAAAATCTATGCTGGTCATGTGCACTTGCGCAAGCGGAACACAATTCCCAGACATCCCTAAAAATAAAAAATAAAAAATGATTCTTTCAATGGAACAAAAAAATGCCAGGCAAAACAGACAGAAACGGTTTCATAAAATCCATAGATTCCTACTGCCAACACACACTTAAATCGCAAAATACATACGGTTCGTTTCAATTGCGAATGGCACACCTGAGTTTATTTATTTATTGCATTTATATCCCACCTTTTTTCCTCCAAGGAACTCAAGGCGGCATACATAATCCTCCTCCTCTTCTCCATTTTAACCCCACAACAACAACCCTGTGAGGTAGGTTGGGCTGAGAAGTCTGTGACTGGCCCAAAGTCACCCAGTGGGTTTCCATGGCTGAGTGGGGACTAGAACCCGGATCTCCCAACTCCCAGTCCAACACTTTAGCCACTACACCACGCTGGCTGATAGTCAGGGCTGATGGGAGCCAAAGTCCAAGACATCTGGAAGGCACCAGTTTGGGATCAGGACCTTGGTCTACCTAGCTAGTATTGTCAGCACTGACTGGCAACATCTACTCACCGGGGATTACTGTATTTTCTGGCGTATAAGACTACTTTTTAACCCAGGAAAATCTTCTCAAAAGTTGGGGGTCGTCTTATACGCCCAGTCGTCTTATACGCCAGAAAATACGGTATATGCAGGAAACTTATATGGGGAACGAACATACCAGCTTTTGAATGCAAAACTCTGAACTATGGCCTTCCCCTTAAAATAAACTTCTAGTCCTCATGATGCTGAATAAAAGGCTGATATAATAAGAACACAGGACAATGCCTTATTATGACCCTGTTCAGACCCAGAATCGTTGTTTTAAATGGATATTACTGTATCTAATCCGTTTTTATGCTCTTTATGGTTTTAAATTTTGTATATTGTTTTTTAACGTTCCCTGTTTTAATCTTCGTAAACTGCCCAGAGAGCTTCGGTTATGGGGTGGTATACAAATGTAGATGATGATGGTGGTGATTCAGATGACACGCTAAATAACAGTGGTGAAGCATTTTGAGCTAAACATTCTGGCTTAGTGTGTCACGTGAACCATAACTTAGCGTGTCGTGTGAACCCTTCCTAACCCTGGTGGCTACATAACCACGGTTTAAACCCCCTCACTAACCATTTGCTGCAACAGGGTTAGCGGCCTAACCAAGGCTTAACGTGTCGTCTGAACAGGCCCACTGAGTCAGATCCTTCGTCCATGTGGCCCAGCATTGTTGACACAGTCTCCTAGCCAGGAAGTTTTCCTGTCCTACTTGGCGGTGCTGTGGGTCCCATCTGGGAGCTTGCGTCTTCGTATAAAGGAAACACTCCTATGGAAAGGAGGACAGGGCTCCTGTATCTTTAACAGTTGCATAGAAAAGGGAATTTCAGCAGATGCCGTTTGTATATATGGTGAAAGGAAGAAAGGAACCTCTCGTGCAAGCACTGAGTCATTGCTGACTCTTGGAGGGACGCCAGCTTTCGCTGATGTTTTCTTGGCAGTCCTTATAGCGGGGTGGTTTGCCGTTGCCTTCCCCGGCCATTATTACCTTTCCCCCAGCTAGCTGGGTACTCATTTTACCGACCTCGGGAGGATGGAAGGCTGAGTCGACCCGAGCCGGCTGCCTGAAACCAGCTTCCGCTGGGATCAAACTCAGGCCGTGGGGAGAGTTTCAGCTGCAGAAACTGCTGCTTTACCACTCTGGTGAAATTCCCTCTTCATCACAACAGTTAAAGCTGCAGGAGCTATACTAGAGTGACCAGATTTAAAAGAGGGCAGCTTTAACTGTTCTGATGAAGAGGGAATTTCACCAGGTTCTCCATATATACAGATGACACCTGCTGAAATTCCCTTTTCAATACAACTGTTAAAGATACAGGAGCCCTGTCCTCCTTTCCATAGGGTCACCCTGTCTGCTGTGCTACAGCCTATATTTGCTGCGGTGAATAAACGTTTTGAACATGCATGTGCTATGCACAATTGCCAGAATGGTCTAGAGGTTCTGACAAAGTATGAACTGGCCTTCTGTTCTCTGTCTCTGTGTTTGTAATTTTTTGTTTGTTTGGTTTGGGCTTTTAGTCCTGGCTGCTGAGAAGAATCAGGATTCTCAGTACGTTTACGCACCTTGCACAAGAGTGGAGAAGACCCAGCTGACGAAACAGAACTGATATTGCCAAACACGCCATCCCTTTCCTTCCTCCCAGCCCCGAACAAAAAAAATATGTACTTTCCCAAGCCTTCCTCCGTTTACGCCTCCGACTTCGTTTCCTGCTGCAACAGAAACAGTGCAGCTCTATCTCTGCGTACTTTCAGATTTAACTTAAGGTGTGTCCACCTTTTCACTTGCTGAGCCATAGTAAAAGAAAAACCAGGGGAGGGAACCAACGGGTTTGGAACAAGCACATGGCCACTTTGGCCGATCAATCGGGGTGCTGATTGGCATGGCTTCGGCCTAGGGAGCGGGGGTGGGTGGGTGGAGGACAAGATAAAGATCAGATTTCAAAATTCAAACAAACACCGCTGAGCCAACAGAAGGGGGGCCTTTCCCAGCAGTGCAAAGATCCCAACAAGAGCGGTTGATCGCAGACACCCCATGGGCATGAAGAAGGATTTTGCAGCGATGAGGTACGTTCTAGCCAAAATGTCCTTCTCTGGGGAATCAGGGAACCTGCCACAGATTCATTGGACCTGGGTTTGTTTGTTTCTACCCACGTAATTGGAACCTTACAAGATTGCTCCCTGAGAAGGGACGCTATCGATTGCCCCGATAATCTGTCCCATGGCACACGGAGTTTTGGGGGAACATGGGTACCCTCCCGCCCGTGTTCCTCCAAGCAACTAGCGTACATAAGCCTCATGTCTCTGATCCTGGACGTAGAATATAGAATACAGCCTTTCGGACTAGTAGCCGCTGATCGCCTTCGCCTCCATGAAATTGCCCAGCCCCCTCTGAAAGCCATCCAAATCACTGGCTGTCACTGTGTCTCGTGGTAACGAATTCCATAGTTTAACTACGAGCTGTGTGGATTTTTAAAAAAATTCACGTAGGCCTTTGGCGTGTGAGCGGATCTGCTGGATTGAGTCCTGTTTTTATTCTGTTGCCATTACATTTTTAACTGTGTTTTGACGTGTTTGTTTTATTGTTGGAATCATTATCAGCTCAATGTTTATTTATGTTATTGATCAAAATGTTTTATTTGTCTATGACTGTAAGCTGCCTTGAGTGCCATTTTCGTGGTAGAAAGGTGGAGGGCAAATAAATCAATAAATCATCAACGGTTCCCATTTACTCATAAACAGATCCCGTTTTTTGACAGCCTCCCCGCCCGGATCGTTGCAACAATGCTATCGCCAGTACCAGAGGCAGTATGCCAGTGTGTACACCAGTTGCTGGGGAACATAGGCGGGAGGGTGCTGTCGCACTTGTGTCCTGCTTGTGAGTTTTCCGTGGGCTGCTGGTCGGCTGCTGTGTGAACAGAATGATGGACTAGATGGACCCTTGGTCTGATCCAGTGGGGCTCTTCTCATGTTCGTATGAGTTAAGCATGACCTATGCCTCCTTTTGCTAATTTACTCCATTTTCTCTCCCAGGTTTGGCCTCTTCTTCTTCGCCTTTTGCCACGGGGTGCACAGCGACGTCCTTCAGCTGGAGAGAACGTATGGGAGGTTTGCATCTCCCGACTTTCCAAACGTATACCCCAACGGCAAGGAGAGGACATGGAACATTACCGTGCCCAGCGGATACACCATCCGGATCTACTTCACCCACTTCAACGTGGAGCTGTCCTACTTATGTGAATACGACTACGTGAAAGTACGTGGAACTATAGGCGTGACGGCATCTTAGACCTGGGTGTCAGGGATGTTCATAAAGCAGGGGTGTTGAGCCTTAGCTAGGGTGGCCCTATGGAAAGGAGGACGGGGCTCCTGCAGCTTTAACTGTTGTGATGAAGAGGGAATTCCACCAGGTGCTGCACGCAAACAAAGGACACCTGCTGAAATGCCCTTTTCTATGCAACTGTTAAAGATACAGGAGCCCTGTCCATCTTTTCATATGGCCACCCTAGTCCAAATCCGGCCTACCTGGGATCTCAATTTTCCCTAGATGGCCACACCTTCATCCTCTGGCCTCAGGCTGAACTTCCTCCCCTAAGGCTTAATCACCGGCAGTGAAGACAGTTAAGCTAACATACGCTGGTAGTTTTGGTGTTTTGGTCATGCCCCTTTTGACCTTTGCCCCACCTTTGACTTGTTTGGCCCCTCCTTCTTTTGCCTTCAGCCCTGCAAATCAGCCCTGGTATTGATAATCAAATGCTCAAAGTAGTAGTACTGGGAAGTCAGCTTAAAGGTGGAAAAGTTATCCATGCCATACCAGCATCACTTCCAGTTTTATTTTTATTTTATTTATTATTGCATTTAAATCCCGCCTTTTTTTTCCTCCAAGGAACCCAAGGCGTTGTACATAATCCTCCTCCTCCTCCTCCTCCTCCTCCTCCTCCTCCTCCTCCTCCTCTCTATTTCTATCCTCACAACAACAATCCTGTGAAGTAGGTTGGGCTGAGAGTCCATGATGGGCCCAAAGTCAGCCAGTGGGTTTCCATGGCTGACTGGGGACTAGAACCCAGATCTCCTGACTCCCAGTCCAACACTTTAGCCACTACACCACACTTCCCCCACCTACTTGCTTACATCACTTCCTGTTTTGCTCCACCTACTTGCTTACATCACGTCCTGTGTTGCCCGGCTACTTCCTTCGATCAAGTCCTGTTTCGCCCTGTCTACTTGCCTTACAGTTGCATTCAGGGGGGAAAGTCTTGGCCACCCTGTGTGGACATCAGAGCACCGACACCGAGGAAGCTCCAGGAGACAAGACGTACCACTCGGTGGACAACAACCTCGCCGTGACCTTCAGGTCGGACTACTCCAATGAGAAGGAGTTCACCGGCTTTGAGGCCTTCTATGCTGCTGAAGGTGAGAGGTGGAATTGGGAGACTTCCTCTTCTAGGAAAGCAAGGCACACAGAAACGTCATCAACGTAGCTCAAGGTTAGGGCAATCCACAGCATCGCCAGCAAAAAAGGATCGTGTAGCAACAGCTAGGAAAAGCCAATTAAACAATCCCGAGCTACAGGGGGAAATAGTCTTATCTGGAGCTTCTTATAGGGGATGGACCATCTTCATGTAGGGCAGTGGTTCCCAAACTTTTTCAGATCACCGCCTCCTTGGTTCCACAAACTCATGCCCAGTGCCCCCTACCCTACACTATAAAAATAATTATTCAGAACAGCAGTTTTCAACGACCCACTAAGGAAGATAATAACAATAAAATTCAAAACAGTAACAATTAGTTGAATATTTATTCAAAATCCGAAGCACCCACCGCAGGCTTGCCGAGGGAGGGAGGGAAAAGAGAGCGAATGCCTCTGTTTTGCAGCCGGCGTGGCGGGGCACACCAAGCAGGGTATGTCTCTTCATTAGCGTTTTGGTGCTTTTGAAACATTTAAATTCACTGTTAAAAAGGACTTTTCTTAAACGATATTAATACATGTGTGGATTCTTCCCCTGTATGGCTTGGGACCGAACTACCTTCTCCCATAAAAATGTCCCTGGGTTTTAAGACCTTCTGGAGAGGCGCTTCTGGGAAAAGACCACCTCGAACGCCCCCCTATGCAATCCCACCGCCCCCAAGGGGGAAGTACTGCCCACTTTGGGAACCACTGATGTAGGGCTTGAAAAGGAAGACCCTTGTCTGAACCCCTGGACAGCTGCTGCTGCCAGTCAGTGCAGACAATATTGAGCTATGGAACTGACTCCGTATAAAGGAGCTTCCGTCTTCCCGAGTCTTAAAAGAAGGGGTGCAGCTCAGTGCTAGAGAACCCTGCTTTGCTGGGAGAAGTTCCCAGGTTCTAGCCCTAGTGTCTCCACGTAAGGCTAGGAGGGACCTTTGTCAGAATCCCGCTGCCTGTCAGTGCTGATAAAACTGAACTGGATGGACCATGAGTTTGCACTCTTTTCTTGCTTGTGGATTTCCCGTGAGTAGCTGGTTGGCCTCTGTGTGAACAGAAAGCTGGACTAGATGGACCTTGGTCTGATCCAGTACAGCTTTTCTTACATTCTTAATTAAAAACAGGAGGTTAGAATTCACCACATTTTGTGCACAGGGCAATTAGTTCCAGAGGGTGGGTGCCACGACTAAGAAGGCCCCGCTTTCTACATGTCAGATGGCGACATTCCACAGATGGCTGTGGAATGACCAGCAAGGCCTCCTCTGCAAATCTTAACGGTCAGCTGGGCATATAAGGGGGAAAGTGGTTTGGTAGGTACCAATTTTAAACTGCTTCCTCTCTTTCCTTCTCTCTGCTCCAGACATTGACGAGTGCAAACAGGAACCCGACGCTGAACCAATCTGTGACCACCGTTGCCACAACTACCTGGGCGGCTTTTACTGCAGCTGCCAAATCGGCTACCGGCTCCATCGAGACAAAAAAAACTGCACAGGTGAGTCTGCCAAACCTGTGAAGAGCATCGGGTAGACTACTACACACCTGAGCTGGTTCCAGGTCTGGCTTTTTGAAACGCAACCATTTACCTAAAATATAGCTCAGGCTGCCTTGGTTGATTATTTCTTTACTTACTTATTTATAAGTAAATGCATTTATTTATTTATTTATTTATTTATTTAAACCCAACTTCTCCAATGTGTTGGAATGCAACAACCCATCATTCCCAATCGGCATGGGGATGATGGATGTCGTAGTCTCACACACCTGGAGGCTACCAGAGCGTGGGAAAGTTAGTTTAAATCATTTGCTTTATTATGAGTTTATTTAAAAGATTTGCCGAACACCCTCCGTTGGATCTTCTGGGGCAGTTTACAAAACCAAGATTTTAAAGGTACACAAAAGATGTGGAATTTTAAGATGTTTTTAGGGTTTTTTTTAGGATGCTTTTAACAATGTATATTATGTTTTAATTCAGTTTTATGTATTTTATCATTTATTGTTGTTCCCCGCCTCGATCAGAATGGAGAGGCGAGTAAGAAATATTATTATTATTATTATTATTATTATTATTATTATTATTATTATAATATAACAATCACATGTTAAAAAGGGGGAGAAATGTATAGAAGCTGCAATCCTATACTCATTTTCCTAGGAGTAAGCCCCATTCAACACAGTGGGACTTAATTATGAGTAGACATGCAGAGCATTGCACTGTGAGATACGTTCTGATGCTTACTCAGAAACAGGGTGACCCTATGGAAAGGAGGACCGGGTTCCTGTATCTTTAACAGTTGCATAGAAAAGGGAATTTCAGCAGGTGTAATTTGTATGTGTGCAGCACCTGGTGAATTTCCCTCTTCTGTCACAACAGTTAAAGCTGCAGGAGCCCTGCCCTCTGGACCAGATAGAAAAGAGGGGCAGGGCTTGTTGTGATGAAGAGGGAATTTCACCAGGTGCTGCAGGCACACAACTGACACTTGCTGAAATTCCGTTTTTTCTATACAACTGTTAAAGATACAGGAGCCTGGTCTTCCTTTCCATAGGGTCATTCGACTCAGAAAGGCTTATATTCACCAGCCCTGTCTTTCTCTCTCTCTCTCTCTTCTCCTCCTTTCCTGTCCCTCTTTCTTTTCCAGCGTGAAATCAATAAATGCGCTTCTGCACGACTTAGGCCGAGACAGAGCTAGATGCGCCCGGCGTTCCTTCCCGAACCGCCCACAGCTTCGCACCACAGTCCTACAGAGCGCTATGCTCAATCAGTGACTAGCGTGGGTCTTTTCTATTTCCCTCCGGCCTAGGTCTGCCTCCTACGGTTAATAAAATGGCTTTCTCTTTGCCTTCCAAGCTCTTTGCAAACCTGCTTCGCTTTGCAACGCCCTCCCCCGAGCCCCGGGAGAAACATGTATTGCCAATAAAAGGCAAAGGGCTGATGAGAGGAACCGTACAGTCGTAGAACGACAGGCTGGAATGGTCCAGCAGAATTCACAGGATCCTGCCTACCAGTGTCATCCCAGAGGGGGGGAATCGCGTTTGTTTACCGTCGCTTCTCCGCCCATGCGTTCGTCCCTCATTACTTCCTCTTTCGAAAGAGGAAGTAAACAACGCGCACACGGCCCATTCAGGGGGCCATTTTGATTGCGTTGCTTTTCCTGCACACGGCAGAAGATAGTGGCAACTCCCATCTCAAAAAAATACATCAGACTTACTGGGGTGTGTTTTTGTAACGCAAAGAAGGCTAGAAGTGAGCTTCCATGGCCAAGTGAGGACTAGAACCCAGATGTCCCAACTCCCAGTCCAACACTCCAGCTGCTGCACCTGATCCTGCATCTCAGTTCACTCTTAAAAACCAAAGCAACGTCAGTTCGCTTCCCTTTGACTTCGACTCCTAGTTCCTGCTTCGCTTCGCTCTTCCAGTTGCTCAGCAATGTAATTTACAGCCCGCTGTTAATTCCAGACCTAATGATCCGGCCATCATGAGTTCACAAGTTGAGAGGGGCTCATTTCTCAGAGTTCAGGTCTCTTGTGGGCAGTGCCCGTGTATCTGTAATAAAAATAAAGACCAAAGTATAATTGAACGCTCTCCCGGCGGCCCTAAAGCTCAGTTGGAGTTTATGGCCAAGCACCACATGAAAAATTGTCCCATTTCTCTTGCGCAAGCCTTTTTTTTTTCTCTTTTCTTTTTTAAATGATTTTATAGATTTTTTGCACTTACGGATCTGCGGGGGGAAAATACAGCCCTTAATAAAGGCAGATCCCTGTGGTCACATATAAAGAGATATAAAATGTAAAAGAAGAACTAATTCTGAAATGCTCCACTGTCATGACCACGACTGTCTGTTCTCACAACTTAATAGCCCCTGTGCACTTTTTCCTCTTCGCCCCATCAATTGCTACATAAAATGCTCTGGAGAACATGGGCTGCATAAGTGTCACAGACACATATTAGATACTATCAGTGATACCACGGGCGCTGATTGGATAATGCCTGTGACGCCATGGGTACTGATTGGATAAGGCCCGTGACACCTCAGGCACTGATTGGATAATGCCTGTGACGCCACGGGTACTGATTGAATAAGGCCCGTGACACCTCGGGCACTGATTGGATAATGCCTGTGACGCCACGGGTACTGATTGGATAATGCCCGTGACGCCACGGGTACTGATTGGACAATGCCTGTGATGCCACAGGCACTGATTGACACAACTCGATTCCCATGCCTGTGCTATGGTGTGAACTTTTACCAAACATTTATTTCCTTTGTGGCTTGAAAACCCCACAATTTTACGACACAATTCTCTTGCACTAAACCCCTGAAGTGCCAAAGTTCTCATGTAGCTTTGTAGGAAAAATGCAAATGTGATGAACACCAGCAGGGTTGCTCCCTTCCCTGCGATATCCAACGATGGGCCTTGACGTTTTGTGACTGTTTTCCCTACGTTCTGCTCAAATCTGGTCTTCTAGCCATGGTACAGCTAGGTAATTTTAAACCAGTGTTGGGGACACACAGCAGGTTGATGTATAGATCCTCTTCATCAGAACTTTTGTTATGCCAAAATGTGCTTATTGTTGTAGTCCATATCACCACCATCACTATTACTGCTGTGTTCTTTTCTTTGTCTGCCTCTTCTTTTCTCTTTTTCTTGTTTTTATCCTTTCTCTTTTCCTTCCCTCTTTTCTCTCTTCCTCTCTCCTTTCTCTTTTCTCTTTTTCCTATTCCCCCTCTCTTCTTTCCCTTCTCTTCTTTCTCCTTCCTCTTTTCTGCTCTCCCCCTGTTTTCTTTCTTTCTTTCTTTCTTTCTTTTTTCCTCTCTCTTCTTTCTCCTTTCTTTTTCCCCTCTCCCTTCTTTCGCTTTTCTTTCCTTTTCCTCTCTCTCTCTCTCTCTCTCTCTCTCTTCATTCTCCTTTCTTTCTTTCCCCCCCTCTCTCTCTTCATTCTCCTTTCTCTTTTCTTTTTTTCCTCTGTCCATCTTTTCCCTCTTTCTTTCTCTCTCTCTCTCCTTTCTCCTTTCTTTTCCCTCTCACTTCCTCCTTTCTTTTCCCTTTCTCTTTTTCCTCTTTCTTCTTTCACCTCTCATTTCTTTCTCCTTTATCTTCCCCCCTCTTTTTCTCTCTCCTTCTTTCCCTTCTTTTTTCTTGTTTCTAGCCTTTTTTCTCCGTTTTCTTTTTCCTCTCTCTCTCGCTTTTCTATCACACCCCTTCATGGCCCCATTTTGCCTCCATCTGTCTCACCCAAGGCGACACACCGCTGCGCAAATGCCAAATTCTTGGTGTTTAGTTGCATTAGTGCAACACAGCTAACACGGTTGATGACATCGTGCCAAGTTCTACCAGCTCAGAATTTTACAGATCTGCCTTCCAAGTCCAAACCATTTCCAAGCTCTGGACATTGGCTAACTTGAGGAGCTGGCCGTTTGAAAAGCGAGCTTGTCTTGACAAGTTGAAGGGGCAGAAAAATGAACGTGGTTGTGGCATTCGGTACTGTTTTGAGTTCCAAAAGTACAATGCCTTAAAAAAAAAAAGTAAATTGCAGCCTTCCTATCAGTACAGCAAATGGAATACCTGTGGCCTGAGAAACCCTGTTAAAAAAGATTAATAGGGGTCCTGCTTTACTCTTTAAGAGGTGGTACACTACACTGTAGCACAAATGATGGCACTGCAGAGATTCTTCATTTCGTTGGGAGGTAAAAAGTAGAAAGAAGTCACGTCTTTTTAAAAGGCGATTCTTATCGTTTTGAAGGCCAGCAGGCATTCATTCATTTCATTTATGACGGTCACGGACCAGCAAAGATCATATAAATCAAGAGAAAGATAGTTAAAAAGCGGCATGAGAGCAAAATACAGTTTGGTAGAATTCCCTTCTCTCGAGAAGATGGCAACACCTTTCCCCTAATTTGCACCGAGGTCAAAAAAACTTAGAAACACAAGATGCACAAACAAATTAGTACCAAAGTTGTGGAGTTACTTCCAGAAAAGGCTGTTAATAATGAGAGGGGATAGCTTCTTTCTGCATTCCTTATACAAAATGACATGTTCAACAGTAAGCCTGTGTGTCCCAGTTGCTGGGGAACATGGGTGGGAGGGTGCTGTTGCACCATGTCCTGCTTGTTCATCCCTGGCCGATGGCTGGTTGGCCCCTGTGTGAACAGAGTGCTAGACTAGATGGACCCTTGGGCCTTAGCTAGACCTAAGGTTTATCCCAGGGTCGTCCTGGGGCCATCCCTGTTCATGTAAATGACGCACAGGGGATCCCGGGAGCAGGCAGGGGCGACCCCGGGATAAACCTTAGGTCTAGCTAAAGCCTTGGTCTGATCCAGCAGGGCTCTTCTTGCGTTCCTAACATATTCTATTGTTCCAGAGCCACAGGGACAAATCCATACTGTCTCTCTCTCTCTTTTTCTCTCTCTCCAAGTTTATAATATTGCGAAGTTAGATGCAGGCAAGGAGGAAGAGAACAAGGGGGAAGGCTGAATAGCTAGAGGGATTTTCTGATTCTGAGTCACCCAGAGCTCCACCGCTACGAAGGCAAAAACATTCCGAGTGTAATGTGTCACGTCAACCTTTGATCCATCCTCCTCCATAAATCAGTTGGGGGGGGAGCGAGCTGCGGCTGCAAACTTTCGCCAGTGCCCGGCTCCCAGCGAGCACCTAGCGCCGCTGACAAGCAGAGATCCTTCCAGCACTCACTAACTGCCCGTAGTTGGCAACAGGAGAGCGTATAGCTCCAAGCATCCCAGCAAGGGCTGCAGCTGGATTTCGTTGAGCAAAAATGATTTCCACTCCTACGCAGGCTTGGCAGCTGAGAAAGCCGCCGAGAGAGGGGTTGTGTTATCGGAGGTTTCGAGAAGGAAGGAAAGAGGCAGATGGCTGTGATCCAAATTGTGCCAGGGACTAAACATGCAAAGCAGAGATGGGGAACATTTTTCCCTATCAAAGGCCATATTCCCATCTCGCCTGGGACTCTAAGCAAGCCAGATTTGGCCCACAGGTTGGACTTTCAACACCTCCGCTTAACTGGATAGATGTGTGTGCATGCCTGGAATGCACCTTGCCATTTTGAGAAATATCATTAATAATAATAATAATAATAATAATAATAATAATAATAATGCCTCCCACATTAGAGGCATTCAAGAGGCAGCTGGACATACACCTGTCAGGGATGCTTTAGGGTGGATTCCTGCATTGAGCAGGGGGTTGGACTCGATGGCCTTATAGGTTCCTTCCAACTCTACTACTCTATGATTCTATGATTCTAATAATAATGATGATGATGATGATGCTTAGAACACTTTCCTGATGGCTTCTCTTCTCCCCCACCCCTCCTTTCAGCTGACTGCCAAAGTACCGTTTTGACGGCAAGGTCCGGAGAGTTCGCCAGCCCAAATTATCCCAACCCGTACCCCAAACTCTCCCAGTGCAATTACGGCATCCAGGTGGAAGACGGATTTATGGTCATCCTGGAATTCGTGGAAACCTTCGATGTAGAAATTCACCCAGAAGTGTCATGTCCTTATGATATCCTTAAGGTTAGTGGGACCTGCTGTACAGACACTTATTACAGAGTGTCTTAGACATCTAGAGACATCTTAGAAGACCCGCAGCAATACTAACAGAGAGTCCAGAAGCACTTTGATAAATAACGGGCTCAAGTTACAGGACGCCAGATTCCGGCTGGACATCAGGAAAAACTTCCTGACTGTTAGAGCAGTACGACAATGGAACCCATGACCTAGGGAGGTGGTGGGCTCTCCCACACTAGAGGCATTCAAGAGGCAGCTGGACAACCATCTGTCAGGGATGCTTTAAGGTGGATTCCTGCATTGAGCCGGGGTTGGATCTGATGGCCTTGTAGGCCCCTTCCAACTCTTCAATTCTATGATCTCACAAATGTATCAAGGCATAAGCTTTTCTGAACTAGAATCCACTTCATCAGATGCAGGAAGAGTTATTCCCAAGTTGTCAGGGCTGATGGACAATCAATACACATGATTGTCCATCAGCCCAGAGTGGTCTGTTCCAATGTTGCAGCCTTCTCCAACCTTCGCCCTCCAGGTGCATTGGACTGCAACACCCATAATTCTCAGCCGACTGGGAATTATTTTGATGCCGCCTGAAACCCTTGAGATTGCTGCCAGTCAGTGTCAACAAGACTGTTTACCACACCTAAAAAAGAGATTATAGAGCTGGAAAAATGCAGAAAAGGGCAAGTGAAATGATCAAACGTTGGAGCATCTCCCCCATGAGAGAAGGTTACAACAGCTGGGGGTGGTGGTGGAAAGGAGACTAAGAGGAGACATGATAGGAGTGTACAAATTTAAGTATGGTGTGGAGAATGTATATAGGGAGACATTTTTCTCCCTCTCCCATAATATTAGAACCCAGTGGAGTCATCCCATGAAGCTGATGGGTGGGAGATTCAGGACGTACTTCTTCACACAGCGCATACTTCAAGTATGGAATTCTCTACCGCAAGATGTGGTGATGGTGACCAATTTGGATGGCTCTCAAAGGGGGTTGGATACATTCCTGGATGAGGAGGCCATCAATGGCTACTAGTCCTGATGGCTTTATGCTACCTGGAGAGAGCCATGTTAAGGAAAACGTAACCACAGGTTCACTAGCAACAGCTTGGGTGAGTCGCATTTCAAATCTGTTGTTGGTGTTTTTAATTATTCGATTTGGTTTATTACATTGATATACCACCCCATAGCCGAAGCTCTCTGGGCGGTTTACAAACGTTAAAAACAGTGGACATTAAAAAGTATACAAAATTTAAAACCATCAAAAACACAAAGAGTATAAAAACAACAGTATCCATTTAAAAATGACAGTTTTGGGGTCCATTAAAAAACAAACAAACTTAGCGTTGTTAAATGCTGTTAAATGCTGGAAGTGGACCTAGGAGTGGACCTAGGCGGGCCAGAATCCAAGGAGAGGGAGAAGGAGGAGACCAGGGCCTTCGTAATGTGGGAACAGACAGGCACAGGTTGTCGTAAGATGTAGATGCTGAAAGCAGGCAGGCCGTGTTAGGTCGTGAGATTCTCCTTTCGCCATCCCAGATCAAAACACCCAAGCAAGAGTTTGGCCCGTTCTGCGGGGACACCCTCCCTCCAAAGGTCGAAACACGTAGCAGCACCGTGGACGTCCAGTTCACCACGGACCTTTCTGGAATTCACACCGGATGGAAGCTCAGATACAACACCACAGGTATTTATTTATTTATTTATTTATTTATTACACTTATATACCGCTCCCATAGCCAGGGCTCTCTGGGCGGTTTACAGAAATTCTAAAATTGAGATAAAAACAAGAATACAAAATTTAAAACTCTAAAACACAGTACATACACACATAGAGCATTAAAAACCAATTAAAAACTAAACATGTGGGTAATTAGGATGTGCCGCCATATGCCCGGGCAAAGAGGCAAGTCTTAACCTGGCGCCGGAAAGATAGTAGTGTTGGTGCTAGGCGAGCCTCATCAGGGAGATCATTCCACAGTCTGGGGGTCACCACCGAAAAGGCCCTATCCCTCGTTGCCACACTCCGAGCCTCTCTCGGAGTAGG
This sequence comes from Elgaria multicarinata webbii, assembly GCF_023053635.1. NCBI lineage: Eukaryota > Metazoa > Chordata > Lepidosauria > Squamata > Anguidae > Elgaria > Elgaria multicarinata. Next base: position 16,979,888 of record NC_086190.1, on the reverse strand, counting down.
CACCCGGAGGAGGACCTTAGATGTTGAACGTAGTGACCGGGTATATTCACGTCAGGAGAGGCGTTCCGTCAGGTATTGTGGTCCCAAGCCATGTAAGGCTTTATAGGTCAAAACCAGCACCTTGAATTGGGCTCGGAAACATACAGGCAGCCAGTGCAAGTGGACCAGAGCAGGTGATATATGGTCAAACCTTCTGGTTCCCGAAATCAGTCTGGTCGCTGCATTTTGCAAGAGCTGCAGCTTCCGAACCGTCTTCAAAGGCAGCCCTACGTAGAGCGCATTGCAGTAATCTAACTTGGAGGTTAGATTAGGTAGGTGACTTTTCACAAAAACGGGTAGCCTGCGTGTGGCCTGCTTCTCATTGGGACAGTTACTGTATGAAACAGGTTGTTGGCTGAGACAGAGCTGTGGATTTATCCAACGTGGTTCTTCTTGGGCCTGTTCGGAAGACACCTTAAGCCATGGCTTTAACCATGGTGGTTAAGCCAGAAAGCCAGGCTGTGTTCAGAAGACGTGTGAAAAAACAAGTCAAAAGCAAGGGCGGAACCAAGGATAATCTTGCAAAATATTATTTGTATAAAATAATTTCACTATGATTTCATTGAGCAGACAACTGCAAAAACCTTGTTGAATAAGCCCCAGGGAAGGACGTTTTTTGTCCAAAACACGTAGGCACCTTCACTAAACCTTTTTTATACAAAAAATATTTTGCAAGATTATCCTTGGTTCCGCCCCTGCCTTCAGCTTGTTTTTTTCACTCCCTCACGGGGTTTCCCTTCTCTTCCTGCATCCTATGTTCAGAAGACACCTTAAACCATGGCTTTAACCATGGCGAATCAGCCTTTTTGCTTTATTCACCATGGTTAAAGCCATCGTTTAAGGTGTCTTCTGAACACAGCCCGGCTTTCTGGCTTAACCACCGTGGTTAAAGCCATGGTATAAGGTGCCTTCTGAACAGGGCCAATATAAGATTGAGGGTTCTTCCAGAAGGACGTCTCTAAGCAGTACTGGCTGTGTGTTTTTGATGGCCCTTGGCTAAGAGAACATCAGTTGGGGCGGGGGGCGTTCTTACTGCCATGGTCACCAGCTGCTCTTGGTCTTCCTCCTCTTCCTCATCATGGGTCCCACTTGCTTGCTTGACGGCAGAGAGCCAGTGAGCAAGAAGGCCATGGCTTCTCCTTCTCCTCATCTCCATCGTTGTTTGGGCCAGAATAGGAGGAAGGTGAACAAACAGGTTGCCATGGTGAAAAGCAGGAGCAACACAAGGGGGCTGTTATCAATGAGACCCTGATAACCCTCGACCCCAGCCCTGTCTCCTAGTACTAGACATCAAAAAGCATTGTGCAGTTGCTCTGTCTTTCACTCTACATTTGTATTTTGTGGTAAGCGACAGCAGGGAGGCGCGGGGTGAGACAGAAATAGTAGAAGTAAAACACAGGAAGAAGACGAGTCCATCCGAATCACCGGTAAAATTCTGTGAATGAGGCAGGGCGGTGATGTAATAAGGGCGTGATCCTGTGGACTGCGTCCTTGCCGCTCAGAAGATCCCGAACGTGCCAGCGCCCCCAAATTCCTGTGCTCTGTCGGGCGGAAGCCAACGAGGAAGGAGAAGCCATGGAGGAAATCTTTGCCTTCCCGTCTTCCTTTCCATATTGCTTTCACTCAATGGCCTTTTCAGTCTGTCTAGCGAGGGCAGCCCAGAAGGGGAGGGGAGGACGCTGGAGGAGGCTCAGGATAAATCATATCCTGGCCTTTCCAGTCTCCTCCCCTTTTCAACCAACAGAACACCCGTTTCCCCCTCTCTGAGGTTGATTTTCTGACCTCGGAGAGGCATCCAGCATGGCTCTCCAGGATGCAAGGGGTCGGGAGTTGAATCTCCGCCTCCCACTTCCGAGACCAGAGCGGAGATTGGACCAATTCCTGGAGGAGAAGTCTATCAACAGCTACTAGTCCTGATGGCTCTGTGGTACCTCCAGGATCAGTGTGCCTATGTACACCAATAGCTGGGGAACTTGGGTGGGAGGATGCTGTTGCTTGTGGCTTTCCCGTGGGCAGCTGGTTGGCCACTGTGTGAACTAGATGGATGCCGGCCGGACTATATGGACCCTTGGATGGACAAGGGTTCAGTCCTAGGGCTGCTAGCACAATGCAAAAGAAGACGCCTTGTACTAAGAAGAAAAAGGAGTGAAATACTCGTGCCTGCAATTGTGGGGTTAACAGGACAGGGGGGTTGAGAGAGACCCTTCCAACTTTCTGGTGTGAATAAACAGATCACGGAGTCCACTTTTCCAGGAAAGACTAACGGACGTCTCTTTGTTTTTCAACTTCCTACAGCATTGCCATGCCCCAACCCTATAGCGCCACCCCATGGCCAGATCTCTCCGGTGCGAGCAAAATTCATCATGAGAGACTTTTACAATCTCTCTTGCGAAGTTGGCTATGTACTCTTGGAAGTAGGTAAAACTATGGTGGCTTTCCTCTCCTTCTCTGTATTACTGTTTGTTTTGCTGCATATGTATTCAATTTGTGCTTGTTGATTCGTTTTATGTTAAGTAATTCATTAAGATTAATTAATTAAAATTGATTGATTGATAAATTAATGAAAAGCATTTTTACTCAGCTCTTCAGCCAAAAAGGTTCACAAAGTAGCAGAGAGAGAGAGAGAGAGAGAGAGAGAGAGAGAGAGAGTGTGTGTGTGTGTGTGTGTGTGTGTGTGTATATATATATATATATATATATATATATATATATATATATTCCAAAGCAGTCCCTGCATTCAGGTTTAGAATCTAAAGCAGAGAGGCAAGTAGAAGATAGATTTCCAGTTGTTTTGGATTTCAACTTCCAGAAGCCCCTATCACCATGACCAGTGGTCAGGAACACTGGGAATTGAAGTCCAAAACATCTGGAGATCCACTTCCTACCCACCAGAAATCTAAAGGACATGGCATAAAAGGAAAAAATATGGGAGGGAGAAGGAAAATAAACTCAGATACCAGTTCTTAAAGTTAGGGTTCTTAGAATGGCCAGCTGGGATAGACGAAGTTCAGAAAAGCCAAAATGAGCTGGTTTGTCTACACAGCCAAAGGAATGTGGTTGCTTCTCTTTCCTCCCACAGCTCTGAAGTCTAATTTTAACTGATGTGTCTCTAATCTAGTCATAATTAAACACCAGTGGAGACAAGGGAATCTATGTCTTTCTTCAAAAGGTGAACCCCGCACCTTCTAAACCAGTTGGCATTCCCAAGGAGGTTTACAGAAACAACAGAAATGTAATATCGATACAGACTCGGACACAAATCATCAACACCTGAAGCAACGACAATAAAATAGCTGTACACCATAAATCGTGGATCATTAAAAACTTGCAACAATGTAAAAAAGTTAAAAGCCTGAGATTCTTAAAAAAAAAAAGTCATCACCTGGTATCAGGTGACTACAGCACAGGCACCAGGTAAGCCTCCTTGGGTAGGGTGCTCCACAGGTTGGATACAACCAAGCTGTCAGGTTTACCTCCGAGTGGAACCAAATCCCATAAGGAATTGTTGAACAAGCGCTCTATGTTCAGACTGGAGAAGGTATTCAAAGCCCTAAAAGGCTTGGGACCAGGTTATCTGGAGGATCACCTCCTCCCATATGTACCTGCCCAGATCCTAAGATCATCCTCAGAATGAGCTGCCTAGAGAGGTTCGCCTGACACCTACGTTATAACGCCAGATAAAGACCTTTTTTATTTTCCCAGTGTTTTAACAGTTTATCATCCTAGCTTTTTAACTTTGCTGTTTTAAATCTGCATTTTAAATCTCTGCATTGCTGCTCGGTTTTATTCTGGTTGTACTTTGGTATTGTGGTTTTAAGCTTTCATACTATGTTTTATGCCATAGTTGTGGTTTTAATTTTTGTGAACCTCCCATAGAGCTTCGTCTATTGGGCGGAATAGAAATAAAATGAAATAAGTACATAAGGATTGAGTATTGCGTCCAGTTCTGGGCACCACACTTCAAGGACGCAGACAAGCTGGAGCGTGTTCAGAGGAGGGCAACCAGGATGATCTGGGGTCTGGAAACAAAGCCCTATGAAGAGAGACTGAAAGAACTGGGTATGTTTAGCCTGGAGAAGACAGAGGGGAGACATGGGAGCCCTCTTCAAATACTTAAAAGGTTGTCACACAGAGGAGGGCCAGGATCTCTTCTCGATCCTCCCAGAGTGCAGGACACGGAACAATGGGCTCAAGTGACAGGAAGCCAGGTTCCAGCTGGACATCAGGAAAAACTTCCTGACTGTTAGAGCAGTATGACAATGGAACCAGTTACCGAGGGAGGTCATGGGCTCTCCCACCCTAGAGGCCTTCAAGAGGCAGTTGGACAACCATCTCTCAGGTATGCTTTAAGGTGGACTCCTGCATTGAGCAGGGGGTTGGACTTGATGGCCTTAGAGGCCCCTTCCAACTCTACTATTCTATGATTCTATGAAGGAAAGGCTAAGGGGAGACATGATGGTTATCTTCAAATATCTGTCATGCAGAAGATGGAGCAGACTTGATCTCCGTTGTTTCAGAGGACAGGACTAGAAGCAATGACTGGGAAGCAGACATTGGCCAAGTATCAGGAGAAACGTCCTTGTTCGACAAGGGAACAGGCTGTATTTAAGCAGAAACAGGACATTAATGTTTTGGGAATATGATGGGAGTCGTAGTCCAAAACATTTGGAGGGCATCAAGTTGGGGAAGTGGGTGGGTGTTGGAGTAGCTAATCCTTGAGAACCCTTCCAACTGTGCTAGGCATAATTTGCTTTTGCACAGTCGTGCAAATTGTTTCTCAGCAGGCAGGATCCCCTAGCGGTCACTCCAGCCTTGCCCGTCTCCAGAAAAGGACGCAATGCTGGTTTTTGCCTTATTATCATCGTTATTGATAGCCAAAGGCAAATGCCTTCTCACAGACTGTACTAAACATATTTCCCCACTGGGGCGCATCCATTTGGGCTGTCACAGCAGCGACTGTTTTCAAGGAGAAAATAAATGGGTCTGTGCTTTTCTGCTTTTTCCTCCTACACAGAATGAGTTGATTGTGGGATCCTTCACAGCAATATGTCAAAAGGACGGCTCCTGGAACAGGCCAATGGCTGAGTGCACCAGTACGTCAACGGTCATGTTTTGCGTGGGTGGAAGGGAGCTTTTAGATTTTAGTCAGATGGGTTACAGGGTTTAATTATTTCTTATGGGGATCCATATTCCATTTGGCAAAACGAAGCGCTCTCTCTCTCTCATAAAATAAAGGAATGAGTAAATAAAAAGCCTTTGGAGGCAAAACAAGCTTGTGTCAGAGCATATAAAATTTGCTTTCATTGAAATATCCTCACTGGGAACACAAATCGACAGGCACAGTCATAGTTGTGTTCTGGACAAGACAGTCAAAAAGTTCCCAACGTTTACTCCGGGCAGGAATCCTGTGCTTTTACTTGTTGGCTGTTTTACTGAGCTGGATTTTTTCAGCTTTTGTTTTTAAATGTCTAAATCGTTTATGCGGTAGTATTATCTGAAAGGCACCTTGAAGACGCGCACATGCAAGATGTAGCTTATTATTTTATTAACCGTAAAAGGAAGTACTTCACACAGCGCATAGTTAAATTACGGAACTCACAACAAGATGTGGTGATGGCCAACAATTTGGATGGCTTTAAAAGGGGGTCGGATAAATTCCTGGAGGAGAAGGCTATCAAGGGCTACTAGCCCTGATGGTTGTGTGCTATCTCCAGTATTCGAGGCAGTAAGCCTGGGTGCACCAGTTGCTGGGGAACATGGGCGGGAGGGTGCTGTTGCACCATGTCCTGCTTTGTTGGTCCCTGGCCGATGGCTGGTTGGCCACTGTGTGAACAGAGTGCTGGACTAGATGGACCCTTGGTCTGTCCAGCAGGGCACTTATGTTCTTATGTATTTAGAGGATGCCCTTTAATGAAGTGTGGCTCACAAAAGTACCTTTATGGCAGGGCTGTGTAACCTATGGCCCTCCAGATGCTGCTGGACCCAAACACCCATCATCCCATGCTTACTGGGGCTGATAGGAGTTGGAGTCCAACATCATCTGGAGGCTATCATATGGTTTCTTCTCTGGGCTAAACAAACCCAGCTCCTTCAACCTTTCATCATAGAAATTACCAAAGTTGTTTTGTTGTTAAAAAGAAAATCCTCCATCTGTTCATGCATATCTTGCTTTATTTACATAGCATTTTTATTCTGCCCTTAAGCCAAAAAGGCTCCCAGGGTGGCTTACGAAGTTATGAAATAAGACCACGGCCAATCAAATAGGCACAAGAAGAAAGAGGATTGGGAGGGAGAAGAAAAAAAGCAACTTCAAGGACTAGATGGTTGGGGGGGGGCGGGGCGGTGAAGTTCAGCTCCCACAATCCATCTGCACTATACTGATGTATTTCGTGAGCCACTTTGACAAAAGTTCAGACTGCAAACTGTACTCAAGACATGGCATATAAATATACTAAAAAAATAAAAATGCGTGTCTCAGGCAGGGCGCTTTCTCATCACTGTTACCTATTTTTCAGTTGTCGACTGCGGTCCAGCCGAAGACATCGCGAATGGAACGCTTGTTTATGTCACAGGACCTGATATTAGCACGTACCAAGCCAAGATCAAATATAACTGTGCAAGTCCCTTCTATGCGTTAAAAGCAGGGCATTCTGGTAAGAGAAAAATACTTTCTAATTGAAGTCAGTCCTACAAAGACGTCTTTAGAAGTGAGCACCATTGATCTCAGTGGAGCCAGCTTCTAAGGAAACATGCATAGGATTGCGCTGCTCAGTTGTCACCTACAAGATGTTGCAGTACTCCCATTTAGGGAGCCAACTAGCCATGCTGCTTCTCAGATTCTTCTTCATCATATTTCTCCTAAAAGTCAAGTCAGTATTCTACAGCCCAGGCCTCATTGGACAGTTTCTGGAGATCCACCTATTGGTTCCCCCACACACACTTTAAAAATACACTTCTGCTAATTTGGGGGTTAGCTGACAACTCTTGTGCATAGATGGTACTATTTTGGCTGGAGAACTGAATTTGCTAAAATAATCCCAGTGGCGTCGAGTGCCCAGAAATGCATATAAATTCAGCTAAATCATGGTTGTCATTTGCGTGCATGCTCCTCCCTAGCCAGTGGCTGAACTGCTGTGATGTCACTGCAGTATGCCTAAGTTTTGGTGGTGGGCTAGAAAGACAAGTTCCACAGCCATGAAGCTCATTACTTTTTCAGTCTAAAAACACCTAAAAGTATTTGGTGCAGCAGCAGGTAACAACGCAAACCACATCGACGTGCTCCTGGAGGTTACAGCTGTTTGCATAGAACACAAGGACTGGAATAAGTTTCGCTGGCGATATTTAAGGCTGGACGGCCATCGGTCAGGGATGCTGTAGCTGCACCCTGCAATGAGCCGACGTCCCAACTCCATGGTTTGGTGAAACTTTACAGAGGCTGGGAAATTTGGAGAGTGAGAAAGCGAGGGCTGGATTTTAGTGTTTTGAACTAGCCACTAGCTCTTAGCATAGATCGATGTCTGTTTCAAATGCTTTACTTTTATGCAGGTCACTTCCAGTGCACCGCCGACGGCTTTTGGAGGGACTCCAAAGGGGGAAAAGCACCTCCTGTCTGTGAGCCAGGTAATGTATAGAGCTTCTACATAATAGACGAGCAAGGTTGCCATTTCAGGATACCCTCAGTACAGGTTGTTGTTGTTTTGTGCTTCTATCACTGCCTGCTATAAGCGCTGTTTGTAAAACACCTCAAGAGTGATCTGCATTAATCTGTGTTTACTACAGTTATACTGAGGCACAAATTATATGTTCTCACCCTGAGAGATCTCACCAGCGGGCATGTGAGCAGGGCACCTCCATAATTGATCTTTGGGTCATGTACAGGCCGTCTTCAAAATAAAGTGATCCCAAGCTATTTAGAACTTCAAAAGACGATTCCCAAGGCTTTAAATGCACCAGCTCTGCCCCCCACGGCAGCCTGAGAGGATGGCTGCTAGATCAACTACTCCCAATGTCAATTAAAAGACCTCTTTGGTGCCAGTTTTTCCAATAAGGAATGAAGACAAGCACTTTAGAGACAACCCTTTATTTCTCGCAATGCATGTGAGCTCTTCAACTTTTAGAACTTGCAATATCCAAAGAGGCGGCCTATAAATCAAAGCTTTGGCGATAAAAAAAAAGATTAAACGTTTTCAGGCAGATGACCAACTATAAATCAACCTATCTGCTGACAGCCCTAATTCCTGGCTTATAGAAGCCTACAAAATGCCATGTATTCAGTGCCATCAATAATAAATCCTTGCCGAACCTGGTTCCAAGATTTTTTTGAATTTAAATTCCCACCAGCCTCAGCCAGCAAGGCTAAAGGTCATGAAAGCTGGGAATTGTAGTCCAAAACACTAGGATGGGAAAGTCTGGTATAAATTCGTAATTAGCAGTTGCTGAATCCATACACCCCCTTACAGGGAAGGACTATAAAAGGAAACCGTTGCTCTTGCAATATACTGCCTATCTTTTTGTGGCAGAACAGGCTCATTGAGGGCAATAGCTGCGTTTGAAACGAGAGAAGATTTCCGAAAGCTAGCACACAAAAAACAGCCCAGATTTTATTTAAAACCCTCTTACATCAAAGCCATGACAGTAAACTTTCTCTCTCATTTGAAGAGGGAGAAAACCTGCAGCTTCACACGTTTGCTGGCAGTACAAAGCAAGGACGCTCTGAATATTTCATTTGCCCTGTTGATTTAGAATTTTTACTTTTCTGACTTATTTTCCCCACTATTTCCAAAAGGCAGCTTACATAAACCTAGGAAGTGGCTGCCTTCTCTTTCTTTCCTCGTGAAATTTTACTTTGAAATGAGGTGAACAAAATAAAGGCATCAGAGTGTACATAATAATCATAATCACTAAAGTAATAAAGGAATTCACTAATTATAAATCCTAAGTCTATGACCGATATTATGTTCACAGTGGCCAACTAGCTGCCAACCAGGAACCCACAGGCAGGACACGGGTGCAACAATCAACCATGGGAATCATCCTGTCAGCTCCTCAGGCATGCAGTAAAAGGGTGGGTGAATGTAGCATCACTGTGAAAAGGACCTCAGGGTGCAAAGGGATAACTCATCCAGAGGACAACCAGGATGATCAGGGGTCTGGAAACAAAGCCCTACGAAGAGAGACTGAAAGAATTGGGCATATTTAGCCTGGAGAAGAGAAGATTGAGGGGAGACGCGATAGCACTCTTCAAAGACTTGAAAGGTTGTCACACAGAGGAGGGCCAGGATCTCTTCTCGATCCTCCCGGAGTGCAGGACACGGAATAACGGGCTCAAGTTAAAGGAAGCCAGATTCCAGCTGGACATCAGGAAAAAATTGACTGTTAGAGCAGTACGACAATGGATCCAGTTACCAAGGGAGGTTGTGGGCTCTCCCACACTAGAGGCCTTCAAGAGGCAGCTGGACAACCACCTGTCAGGGATGCTTTAGGGTGGATTCCTGCATTGAGCAGGGGGTTGGACTCGATGGCCTTGTAGGCCCCTTCCAACTCTGCTATTCTATGATTCTATGAACTGCACCGTCCTGCCCATGTTCCCCAGCAACTGGTGTATATAGGCTTACTGCCTCTGGGTGGATTAGCATGTTGTGCAGCCAATATATAACCAATTCTCCCTCCATCATAGGAGCCCCCAGCTATAGTCTTCCATCTCACAGCACAGTGAGAACTAAGCCTACATTTTAAACTGAGCAGCAACTACCTTGCCAGAGAACAAATGAAAAGGGATTGAGGATTCATGTCAGGGCTCAACAACAAAGAATCCAGTCAAGGGCCTCTTGCCACAGCAACCACTGCCCCTTTAGACTACCCTCTAATTAGCCACCAATCCTTTGGTTGTTTGTGAGTGCACGAGGGTTATCCTTTCAATTAAGGGTGCAATCCTAGGTATGTTGAGCCAGGGGGAAAAAATCCTACAACTCCCAGCGTTCTGTAAGTTGTCAGTTTTCTTTCCCAGCCTGAACATGCATAGGATTGCACCCTAAGTCTTCTTTCAATATAAAGCAGAACCACTGCATAATGAGACCCCAAAATCTAGTCCTACCTGGTGGTCCAGAACCCTTCTCTGGCTTGTTTTAAGGATCAGGATACCCATCTACAACAGTCCTCACTTTGAACAATTCAGGGAACATAGAATCATAGAATAGCAGAGTTGGAAGGGGCCTACAAGGTCATCGAGTCCAACCCCCTGCTCAATGCAGGAATCCGCCCTAAAGCATCCCTGACAGAGGGTTGCCCAGCTGCCTCTTGAAGGCCTCTAGTGTGGGAGAGCCCACAACTTCACTAGGCAACTGATTCCATTGTCGTACTGCTCTAACAGTCTGGAAGTTTTTCCTGATGTCCAGCCGGAATCTGGCTTCCTTTAACTTGAGCCTGTTATTCCGTGTCCTACACTCTAGGATGATGGAGAAGAGATCCTGGCCCTCCTCTGTGCGACAACCTTTTAAGTATTTGAAGAGTGCTTTCATGTCTCCCCTCAATCTCTCCTTCTCCAGGCTAAACATTCCCAGTTCTTTCAGTATCTCTTCATAGGGCTTTGTTTCCAGACCCCTGAACATCCTGGTTGCCCTCCTCTGAACACGCTCCAGCTTGTCTGCGTCCTTCTTAAACATGCACATTTAAACATATAAGCCTCCCCAAAAGCACATGACATTCAAGTTTCACTTCCTAATAAAAGCCGAACTTTTTAATTAAAAAAAACCGTTTTTCTTTTTCTTGCCAGTTTGCGGAGTCCAAACTTCCAACGCTTTGAAGCGTATATTTGGTGGGAAGAAGGCGCTGCCCGGCCAGTTTCCTTGGCAAGTCCTGATTGTTGATGCGCAAGGAGCAACAGGGGGTGGAGCACTTTTGTATGATAATTGGATCTTAACAGCGGCTCACGTCATCCCCAATCCAGAGGCCGCGTCTTCCCTGACACTGAAAATGGGGATTCTAAACAAACGAAGCCCGCACTACCACCAAGCCTGGGCAGAATCTGCTTTTGTCCACGCAGGCTTTACTAACGATGGCGTCAACTTTGACAACGATATTGCTTTGATTAAACTGAAACACAAAGCCCCTCTTAGTGCAAATATCACACCCATCTGCCTGCCAGGGAGAAGCAGCAGATTCCAAGTGAACACAAGCGATATCGGAGTGGTTGCCGGCTGGGGGAAGACAGAGAAAAGGCGGCAGTCCAATGCCCTGTTGTATACCGAGTTAGATGTGGTTGACCCAAACATGTGTAAAGCAGCCTACGCAAACCACACATTAGGGGGGAGGCCACTCGTGTTGACGGAAAACATGCTATGCGCTGGATACGAGCAAGGGGGGAAGGATTCTTGTAGTGGAGACAGCGGTGGGTCATTCACGTTTTTCGATACCGAGACCAAGAGGTGGTTTGTGGGTGGCCTTGTATCCTGGGGTTTGGACTGCGGCTCTGCAGAGCTCTACGGCGTGTACACAAAAGTAACGAATTACATTTCGTGGATTGAAGACATAACTGCGCACAATTCTTGACTGGATTTTACAGCTTTATTACAATAAAACGAAACTCGACGTCTTCCTCTTTTGTTACAACAAATGGTTTTGCACACCCGTAAGCTTATGTAGACTGCGCTGGGCACGAAGCCCTGCCCAGCCAACTGGGACTTACTTCTGAGTAAATATACACAGAACCCTGTGGCAAACATTTCCAAGCTAGTTGATTTACAGCTCAGTCAGGATATGCTTATATAAAACAAAACCGTAAAGTCAGAAGTATAAAAGTAGGTATAATTACATCTGCCTCACATGTGTAAGTCTTTCCTCCAGAGGTCGAGTGTTGTTTTTAACAGCTGACCTTTCCACTGGGAAGCTACCAATACACCAAGTCACATACTAAACGAAATTAAAGCACCTTCGTTCCCCCACCACACACGCACACGCAAGTTCAGACAGCAAGAGCTGAAATTGTGTTGTTCCATCTGATGATGAATCTCTTGCCACAGCATACTTTTTGTAAAATAGAAATTTTATTCTTGATGGGGGAAGGGCGGATTAGAGGGCCTTGCTGATCATTTGAGGAATTCGTACTCATGGATCTCAACAGAAAATACATGGCAGGCGACTTAATTATTTCAGACGCTAGCCACCTCGAACTAGATGGTTCTTAGAAATAGCAAAGCGATCCTGCAATTCCTTCCAGTGTGAGATGAAAAAGATGCTCCAAGCTTTGAGGCTGCACTTCGTGACTACTTTTAACCGCCGCTGACAGAATCGCCTTCTACAACTTCTTCCGTTCTCTTTGCAAATCAGACACTGGATCTAAATGGGTTTTAAGTTTTTGTCAGTTTCTTTCTGCTGACAATTCATAAGGCCAACTCTTGAAACATCAGCAGGAGCGAATCTTGAGTTTTTATAAAATACTGCAAAGAAAATATTTCAGACACTGTTCTGTTTTCATAAGTAGGCAGTACAGACCGCAAAAGCAAATAATAGTAATAAAAAAACACAGATGTATGCAGCTCTGAGGAATAGGGCAAGACCCCCCAGAGGTGCTGTTCAATCAGCTGCAACATTACATTTGCAACCGCTGAGACCAAAGTGCTCCAAGACTCAATTCACACCCACACAAATTTGGTCTGCAAGAGGAAATTGTCAACATTACATCTATTTGAATATAGAAGCCTCAGTAATTAAGAGATGCTCAGCACGTAACCGAAACACACAACACATTTGCTCACATAAGGGCCTTTGGTTAAATTACTATGCTGTTTATGACTAAATGAGGCTCATTAGCAAGTGGTTCCTCCTTATTTCCCACTTTAAATCGCATTAGCCCAATAGATGCAGGTCTACGGAAAGTTAAAGCAAAACAAGACTCCAGACAATCAAGTTATGAGAATACCTTTTATTAGCTGACTTTAAACACTAATGGAAAATAAAAATAAAGATATGAATAATGTTCGAAAACATTTCTAATACACTCAGAGAATTAAGGGAGGGGGAAGCAGAACCCTTAGTGCTCTTGCTGTATTAAAATAACACAACACATGTTCCCCCTTCTGTTTGGGCCCTTGACTTTTCTTGCCTTTTTTGTAAAAAACATAACAAAAACAATCTGAAACAAATTACTGAAACCATGCTAGTGATGTATAAAACTTACCCTCATGATCCTTCCCGGGATGACAGTTTAGCCTTTGGAGGTCCGAGAATACCATATTAAGTGTTACTCAGCAGCAGTAGCTGGTGTTAGTGCAAGTGCTAAAATGCAAAATTCAGATGGTACAGAGTTTGGCAAATCGATCTGATTTAGGTGCAGAAAAGGTTAAGCAACTTATTAAAGAATTAACTGTTCTCTGGAACACTAACATATTTTGTTTTACGTAGAGAACCGGAGCCTTACATGGATTTTAGCATTCAATAACAATGCCAGCAAAAGCACCTAACAACAGACTTTTACGTGTCCACCAGTGTCTTTTATAGGGATTTAAAGCGAGAGATGGAAGGGACAATTTGCAATTAAGGAGGACTACACCCATTTAAGGGGGCCGTTTACTCATTTAGAGCTTACACAATCTGCAAAGTGGAAAATGTAGATTTATATCAAGTAACTAATAGGATGGCACTGATAGTATGACAATTATTTAGAACTATCGAGTCCATAATCACGCTGATTCTGTTCCTTGATACAGGAAAACCTAAAACTTCTGATAATACTTGATTAATCGCCTCCATGATGAAACCAACTGAGGGCTATTTTCACTGTACCAGAGTGCACTGGGAAGTCCCAATGTCACAGATATGTTCAAAGGACGTTTTGGCTCTTATCTTCAACACCCAGTACCCTACAGGGAATTGCTCACCAGGGATGGGGTACCTCATTTGGCAGAACCGGATTTCAGATGTGTATATCACAAAACGTTACCAAGATGGGACTGGAACCGAGCTATAGGGTATCAACTACATCAATGAAAGAGGCAAATTTATAAAACACCAAAGACATTTTCACAGCGTTTTTATCCCAACACAAGGTATTTAAAACAAACAAACAAAAAACCCAACCCACCAAGTTAACTGCTATGAACTCTTTGCACTTGGGGAGCTGTCAAACACACACGCATATTACTTAAATCAGTTTTATTTAAGAATTTCCTACATTGACAAATCTTATAAAAAGCATCCAAACACAGAACTGCAGCAAACGGCATTCATATGGATATCTTACAGACAGAGAAACTTCCACCCACGAGGGAACCCGAGCTCAGGAATGAGCTTTGCGGCGGAAAAGGCCGGCAAAGCGCACCCCGAGCCGGGCACTCCCCATCAACAGCCCCACCTCCAGATCACATGACCACACTTACAGGATCATTAAACAGAAAAGAACACACACCATACAGCATTCACAGCAGAGTTGACATAAAGGAGGGAAAAAAAATACAGATATTCATTTCACTTAACACATTCAACTAATTGGTTAACTAAGTAAAAAGCCCTTCCCACTCCTACTTAAGTTTCTTCCAGATCGGGATGTCCTTCTGAATGCAAGGGGGAAAAAAAAAATCACTCGTACGTCCGCTCTCCGCACACTCTCTCATCACCAAAGCCACAGGATCGAGGGACATCACGCCAAGGGAAAAAAAAAGTTTTTTTTTCTAAAAAAAAAAAAAAAAAAAATCCCATAATGCACCACCAAGTCTCTCTCCGCATGCGCCTCCTCCTTTTTCTCGCACATACCAAGCCCTCACATGCCTCGGCACCACCAATCCAATCCCACACAAGGTTTTCAAAAGTTCAAACAAGCCTTCCGGTTTCCATCATCTCACAGCCTTGCGTTCATAGCGTTGAATACGACCTCCATGAAATAAAAAGAGTAGCGGATAAAAATGGATACACCCACCGTCTTAAGACGTAGCATGTGCAGTGTGATGAAGGAGTCTTGGATGAGGAAAGCATGAAGACAGGAGTATTCCTAAGGCAGGGGGGTTGATTTTTTGTGGGTTTTTTTTTTTTTGTTTTTTTTACTGCACTGCTTTCAATGAAGGGCTTCTTCCATACACATTTGAAATGAGATGAACTGCAAGGATTAAATGAGGTCTTCATACCGTACTTTAGTATGAGGAGGGGAGACAGTGTTAAAAGGAAAAAAAGCCGACACCAACATTGCATTCTCCACACAGGACATTTGGGGGGAGGGGGAGGGAGAGAAAGAGAGAGAGAGAAATTCTTATGGCGGGGGATCAAATTAAATTTTAAAAGAAAAAAAAAACTAACAAGGATAGGATGCAGTTTCTGAAAAAATGGCTTCCATTTTTGAAACATGCAAAGATCTCAGCTGACTAGGAAATGAGGAATCAAATTTTTTTTTACGGTTTCCTATCAAATTGCAGCGCGTCCGTTTACCAACCAGGCAAACAGCAGTTCACTTTCAGCCACTCAATATCCCAACTCATGTACCCCCCCAAAAAAACTCATTGTAACAAAACCTATAAAAACTCCGTTTAATCTTTTCTCTTTTTTCCCCCACCCCTTACAAAAGAAAAGGAAGGAAAAAAACGTGTCCAAAAATATCGTTGAAATATACTACACGCTGAACAAATTGATTTGGAGTTTTTTTCTTTTTTCTTTTTTCGTTTCTGTTTTAGTATAGGCATCTTATAATATACTTACCAGGAGCTCTAGAAAAAAAAATCTGATTTCCCACCAGAGAGTCAGTATTAGGTTCTCTACATTCCCCAGCCAGATGATTTGGAATCCATGCTTGATCCAAAACCCCCGTTAAACCCACTGCTAGACCCTGTGTTTGAGGAGCCCCACCCTATGGCCGCACCGGAGTTTGAGCCCCCGTAGGAATTGCTGCCGGAACTGAAGCCCTGGTTCTGCTCCCTCTGCATATTGCCTTGCGGCTGGTTGCTCCCCGACGGCCCAGACTGGTTTTGCTGGCTGGCTAGCATACCCATCATCCCCCAACTGCTCTGGAGCGCTGCCTGAGCCGCTGCCATCATGGCCGGGTTGATGCTAAAGGCGCCAAAGTTCATCCCGCCCCCCATGTTGCTGCCCTGGTTGTTCCCCAACCCTCCGCCTCCCCCGCCTCCCCCCCTGTTAGGAAATCCACCCTGATTCCCAAAGCCTCCTGGATTACCACCAAATCTTCCACCTCTTTCTAGTTGTCTACTGCTATTATGCTTAGGTTCAGCATTGGATATATGGACGCTGATTCCTTTTATGATCAAGTCCTCGCCACAAAGGGACTGGGCAACCTATAAGAAATAAGGTATGCAGACTTGAGTCATTTTAAAACAGCAAAAGGAAAGGAAAGAAAATTCACACATGCAAAGAACTTTAAAACAGTAGCAACACACCGATCTAGAGGGCATAATTTTAGTTCACAGTTCCACCTCCTGTGTAATATCACTCCCTTCTCTGTAGTGGGGAATTCAGTCCTCCTTGGAAAATGGAACTCTAGAACAGCCTTCATTTTAAGTGCACTGTATTTCAGACTAGTTTGGCTTAATATACTGTGTTCTAATGTGGTGTTTTAAAGCGTTATTAATATTGCACTTTTAATACTGTGAACCGCTGAGAGTGTTTGCTATTCTCAGCGGCATATAAGTGCCACAAATAAATAAAATAAATATGAACAGATATTTAGCCCCTTGAAAGCAGACTTATACACTTCATTTAAAAGTTCTAGGACAGAGGCTGTCTAATGCGGCGTTTATCCCAATGTAGCCATTCACCCAGTGGCCTGAGACAAGAACAGGCTACTTCCTAGGCAAACTAAGTTTCTAACCTGGTCAGTTTCCCTCCACTCCCAAGTCTCCTTTCAAAGAGTCAACATGCCACAAATGGTTAATGGGTATGTCTGAGCAATTAGGCCAGTGGACACCCTTGAGCTCGTAGCTTTGCTGGATTTATTTACAAGGCTTGTTTTTGTGACTATATTTTTTATTTTACATGATGCAGTGAACTGCGATCACAGCCCTGCCAACCTGAAGAGGTATTTGATTATACTGTTAAAGCTACACCAGTATGCTGGGGTATTCCAGGGCCACATTTTCCTGGATTAACATGCAGCTTACGCCCTATTCACACATTACTCATACAGAAGACCTTACTGCATAATGTCATGCACGCGTCTTGTAACACCCTTGTATGGAGCGTGGTTGCTTGCAAAGGAATCGCCCGGTACTAACATCTACAGGACTCTGTGCAATCAGGATACCCAATTGTGGAACTCCTGCACACAAGCAGCTGCCGTGGCAAGCAACTGCACTCAATGTGTGGATGTTGCAAGCTGCCCACGTGGTGTCAGGGGCGGGGGCTCAAAGTACAGCTTCGTTCCTCCTACATGGTAAGGTGCTAACGCCTAAATAACACCAGAATAGGACTTTTGAAGGGAAATGATTCTACACCCAACAGGAGTACTGTTAACAGGGACTGCAGTTAGTCTTATCATTTGTAGGTCGCTGGCACTTACGTTTTTACACACAATGACATTAAATGGAAGCTTAACAGAAAAAACTTTTTAAAGAACAAGTTGCCCACAAATCAGGGAATAACCAGGGCGCTTTGGATGGATACCTGATCATCGGCAAATGTGACAAAGGCAAAAGCTCTGAAGGGTTTGGGGATGAAGACATCGACCACTTCTCCATACTGCGAAAAAAACTGGCGGAGCTCATCGGCAGTCATGTCTTCAGTGCAACGCCCAACAAACACCTTCCTGCTACGCAAAGGTTCGTCTGGACTTTGCTGGCACCAATGCAGAACAAAAGACTCGCATTAATACAAAGCTCAATTTCTGTTTAACGGTTGTAATAACCCACATACCAAAGGCACACTTACATACACGTTCTCTCTCTCTCTCACACACACACACACACACACACACACACTGCAAGAGAGCAAGTACTGACTTTTCCAACTAAGCAAACCATGGAAGGTATTGCAGATTCTGACATTATGTCTTCTGAAGCTTAAATATGTAGTCCTGGCATCCCTCATGTGATTCCCTTGGACACCTCCCTTGGCATTCTTGCCAGAGGCCCTTCCCTTCCTCATTTGTAGGTAGTAATAATAATAATAATAATAATAGGGAGGCAGGCAGGGTGCTAAGTGAAGTGCTAGCTCCGGCACTATATTACCATAAGATATGTTAGGATTTGTTTTGTGAACCATCCAGGTTAATTTTATTTATTTATTACATTTTTATACCGCCCAATAGCCGAAGCTCTCTTAATGGGTATATAAATCTAATAAATAAAATGAATAAGAACATACTCAGTTTGCCTTCTGGAAAATGGGTGTTTTGTGAGAGGCCACACCCACCACAACAGCCGAGTTATGGATGGGCAACACCCTAGCAACCATTTTGTGAGGGTGCCCGTAACACTCGTTCAAAATTTCAAATGTGCCCAAAGGGCGGGGACGTCTGGTGTACAACGGCATGGAATTAGAAATGAGACTGGCAAACTAGAGAATATAGTAACACTCTACACCTGCATGTGTTCATGCAAAGTTTTATATGGTAACTTGGAATAGGGGGTGCCTTGAGCTTAGAACACTCCCTTCCTGTCATTCAGTCTATGTACTGTGTGATAAATAGGAAAGAGAAAGGGCCACACAGTTTCTGCTTAACATCCACTCAAGAAGCACGTAAGAAGAACCATGCCGGAGCAGAGCAAAGGCCCAGCTCATCAAACATTTCGTTCACACAGTGGCCAAACAGATGCCTGTGGGAAACCCACAAATAGGACGTGAGAGTGCAATAGCACCCCTCCCACTAATGTACCCCATTCTGCCTCTGGTACTGGAAGTAACATAGAACCACCAGAATTATATATGACCTCAAGTCACTGATAGCCTTCTCCTCCAAGAATTTCTCCAACCATCCAAATTGGTGGCCCACCACTCCATCTTGTGGGACCACAATCAGGTACTACAGCAGCCTTCCTCAACCTGGGGCGCTCCAGATGTGTTGGACTGCATCTCCCAGAATGCATCTCCCACTGGCTGGGGCATTCTGGGAGTTGTAGTCCAACACATCTGGAGCGCCCCAGGTTGAGGAAGGCTGTACTACAGGCTATTAGCACCATACTTTGGCTGAATTAATAAACACACTTCCTTCAAAGTTCTTTTTAGAACAATAAGCAATTCAAAGAGAGGAGGGAATTGTTTGCTTCCCCCCCCTTTAACACCTCACCTCTCCCCACTCAACTAAATCTGTCTTTTTAAAGTCCCCTCAGTTATAAAAGCAGTTTGCCATGTAGCACGAGGCAGCTGTTATGCATGCAATACTTCGGATCCCAGCCAACGTAATCAGGACTACAGACAATCTCATCGCCTGGAATCATTTGGGACAAGGGATTCATCTTCACATACTTACAAAGACCAGAACAAGCTACGTGAAAATACCTTAGAATTTGGGAGCTTGCAGTCACACCATCTTCCGTCTATCATGTGGCGCTGAGACATGACTTTCACCTGGGTTTCGTAGTCTGTAAACCTTACAAAACCAAACCCCTTAGAGTGGCCAGTTTTGATGTCCTTCTTAACCTACGGTTAGGAGAAGAAATTAGATGGCTAGAATAGCAAAGGCAGGGCACTGAAGTTCATGCAAAGCCCTCCACACTATTATATCACAGATCAATTCCCAAAATGTAGTACAAAAACGACGTTTAATGTTCAGCTGAAGCTTTCACCACGGCTTGTCTCCCCTACTGAACAACTGCAGCACCAGGCTCTTCTCTCCTAGTGACATCTAACAGCCATTCAATCTGGCAGCGGCAATAGGAAAAAGAAGAAGCCGTGCAACTCCATAGGCTCTACTGAGAGACCTGCTCTATTTGGCTCCTTCTGGCACTGAACTATTTCATTCAAGCTAGTCAATATAAGAGACTTGGAACTTTTAAGAACTAGTGTCCGCCTTTGGTTCATTTTCCTTTTAGATTGTGAGTATGAGGGATCGTCTTGTTCATTATTGATAGTGTGTAAGATACCCTGGGAGCCTTTTCAAGTAGAGATTGGAGGGGGGAGCTTTAAATAATGTTATTTTGATAATCAAAGTAATTTAATTAATTTGCCCTGGGACTTTGGCTTTTGCCATCAGCCAGGGGACCAAGAGCCACTCTTGAGGCTGCACCCAGCTAGGATATTAAGTCTTTGAATTATCCCTGCTTAAAGAGCCACTACACACAACAGGAGTTATACTTCTACGGTCTGGCTAATTATGGCTCTTACAAAAATAGTTACTCCTGCTCCCTGCTTAAAGGCAAACATCAGCAGGAGACAGCTTAGTTTGTTTCCTCCTCCACAAAACTAGGAGTAATTCTTAGGAGTTTTATTAAGTGACAACACAGTACATATGATAGAGGATTAGAACCGTAACCCTTAAATCCAGAGACATAACTGCTCCTGGAAAAGAAAGCCAAATACCTGCACCATGAGAACCTCTCCAAATGTGCTGAAATATTCCTTCAGATCTTGCTCTGTCGTTTTCCATGGAAGGCCCAAAACTATCAGATCAGAGGTTTTCTGCACTGCTCGTTTCACTTTAACAGCTGATGAGGCATCTGTTTCATCCATTTTCCTCTTGTTGTCTAAAGAGAAAGATGACCCATCACCACAACAGCTAAATGGAAGACTTTAAAGGAGCAGCTCATCAGACCAAGGGTCCATTCAGTCCAGCACTCAGTTCCCACAGTGGCCAGTCAGCTGTCAACCAGGCACCCAAGAGCAGGACATGGCGCAACAGCACCCTCCCAACCCTATG
This sequence comes from Elgaria multicarinata webbii, assembly GCF_023053635.1. Taxonomy (NCBI): domain Eukaryota; kingdom Metazoa; phylum Chordata; class Lepidosauria; order Squamata; family Anguidae; genus Elgaria; species Elgaria multicarinata. Next base: position 16,959,067 of record NC_086190.1, on the reverse strand, counting down.
TTTACTCAGAAGCAAGCTCCTATGAGTTCAAAGTAGAGCTTATTTCTAAAGTACGCACAAATGATTCCCCTACAGTAAAAACGTATGTATATTTAATCAGGTCAGTCCCACTGTGTTCACTAGTACTTATTACCTAGCAATTGTGTTTAAGATTGCAGCCTTGGAATGTATTTGTGGACTGGTTTACACAACCAAATAGCCCACCATGGCTTTTTTAAGCAATGTGTGCCGGCAGCCATTCTGAACGCTCAACCCACCACAGCTTGCCTTGTAGTCCAATCCAGGGACCAAAACCTTAAAATAGGTCATGGGTTCTGTGAGGGTTAACCATTGCATAACCCACAGTTCCAAGGTTGATTTGATTGATTGATTACATTTATATACCGCCCCATAGCCGAAGCTTTCTGGGCAGTTTACAAAAGTTAAAAACGGTGAACATTAAAAAGTATACAAAATTTAAAACCATCAGACAACACAAGCCGTTGCTTGAATATTCAGGATTGCTCCTGCAGGCACTACAGCTACTTGTGGCTTAAATAAGCTATGACAAGCCACAGATACCACGTCAATCCAGTCTAGGACACTATACTATGCAATTGCTGTTACCAATTCCAAATATTTTGGTTGATCAATTCAGCACTGTGTAGGCGATGGTGACTTTCTTATTCCAATTTCTTGGACAAACCAAAAGAAAGCAAATTCTCCAACTATAGATTTCTGTGTTCACCAAACAA